>NW_006300375.1:4929031-4935911 GCF_000327345.1 Myotis davidii
CTCTAGTCCCTGCCTTTTCTCTGAAGCAAACATAATGGAGATGCTTTTGCCTTTGCCCAGCAATGCCCTTATTCGGGCCTGGGGAGTAGGGAATGGAGCTGATTTGAAGTATTTTACATCCCTGTCCCTGGGGAAGAGGCTGGCCCTAAATCCTGGGTTTTCTTTCTTTATTGAATCCAATGAGCCTTGTGGGTCTGAGTGCTGGCAGCACTTTGAGATCATTTATAAGCCCTCTGTCTTCGGGGTAGAAGTGCCCTTAATTCCCATTTTCAGATGTTACGGATTGAAAGGCAGGGAGGTTAAATGACCTGCCCAAGGTCTCATGGAGACGAACTATTAATTGGCCTCTGCTCCTCACTGTCCTGCCCTTCACGGGGTACCAGAGCCTGCAGTAAGTTCTGTCTCTGTTAGTGCTGTTACAGCCTCCCTGGGGTTAAGGAGCCTTTGGCCACTAGGCTGGGCCTCTAAGCAGGGGTGGCAGGACAGGGAGTTGTGAAGCAGGCAGGGCCTGGGCAAGGTACCCCTACGTCAGAGGTCCCTCCAACCCCAGGTCAGCTCGGCCATGGAGCCGGGGTTTGCTCCTGCGTGGGGTTGAAATGAGCTCCGGGGTTTTGGGGCATGAGGTCCTCATGGGACTTGAGTCAGACCTGTGGTATTAGCAGTTTTGAAAGAATAACCCAGCAGTGACTTTCTTGCATCCCACCCTCTCTGTAAGATTTCCAGACCCATCAGGGGAGAGCTCTGCTCCTCCGTCAGCCAGGTCAGGCCTTGCTCAGGGTGCTGCTTATGCTTTCTTTGTTGCAAACAGTGGACCAGACAGTTTGGGGCAAGGCTGCTTCATTTACTGGATGCTTCCCAGGGGCTCCTCCTGCAGGAATTCTAGGAAAGGTGTAGATGGGTCTCCTTCACTAGGACTGGGCTTGGAGTTTTAACACATTCCTCTGGGGATTCTGATGCCAGTTCATGTTGGAGAACCAAGGCTTAGGGGAGCACAGGAAGTTTGAAATCATCTCCAGGCTGAGTAAACCAGCCCATTGGGTCCTGGACCCTCCTCAGTGTTTCTGGGCAAAAGTGCTACGTCCTCAAAACCACATGAGCAGCATAGACAACCCGGGGGACTGCTTCCATGTGGAGGTGAGATGGAGTGGGTGACACTGGGAAGGCTTGAGAGCACTCAGTACCTTTCTTGGGTTTTCCATCCATGTGGAGGGTGAGCGATTTGCTCTCTCTCTGGTTGTGTCCCACACTAGTATGAGCCTTTCAGATGAGAGGTCAGCCTCCATTCTGGCTGCCTCCCCATTCTCCCTGCTCTCACACAGCTGCCTGCCTCTGCTGTGCAGTCTCCTCCAGACTCTGGGGACTCACAAGCCAGTTACCAGGGTTGTACCCCCTCCTCATATCAGTTTTCCCCTTGAGAGGGAGTAGGGCTGGTTCACCTTTTCCTCCACCACGTTGATCATCTTCAGTTAATGAAAAGGCTTGAGTGGATGAAGCAGATGGTGGAAAGGAAAAAAGGGGTCTTGCGTCTCAGGGTTGTTGTCCTGGCCAAGTTCTTCTCTCAGACCTGCTCATCTATTCATGTAGACATAGTGCCACCCCCACCCCCACCCAGTGCCCTAGTAGGAGAGGGCAGAGGGGACCAGAGCTCTCTTAAGCTGGGAAAGCAATGACTGCCCACTGTAGAGCAGACAGAACCAGGTGGCATAGGAAAGTGGAGCCAGAGAGGGAGAAAATTGAAGCAGGCAGGATGAGCCGGGCACATAGAAGGTGGTGAGCAGGTGTTTACAGGTGGAGGAGTGAGCAAGTGATGACAGTGAGAGCCAGGATGTCATAGGGCAGGCTGCCTGCTCCCAGAGGCGGGGCTGTAGGATTCCAGAAATAGGAGTCAGGTGCACAGTTGAAGAGGTGTAATTAAGGTTCATAAGCAGGTGTGGGGGTATAGCTCAGGGGTAGAGCATTTGACTGCAGATCAAGAGGTCCCCGGTTCAAATCCGGGTGCCCCCTTCCTCAACTCACTTTTAGTGTGAAGTGCTAAATAAGGAGCCAAATGATTGCTCTTGTCACCCATAGTGCCCCCTGGTCCCTGATTGCCCCTCACTCCCATGTTGACTGTGCTGTGTTCTAGGGCCCATATTGTGCTCTGGTGCTCCATGGACATGGGTTCTGTTTTGGCCAAACTGTACTGCAATTAGACAACACAAGGTTGGTTGTGAAGATTCAATGAGGTCATGGCTTGTCATGCTGTGTGTCATAGGCCTGCTTCCAGTGACAATGGCCAAGTCCTACTCCTGCCTTAGCAGGAAGCCAAAATGGTTGCCGGGTCAATGAGCACACATGTGTGACATCACCTGAAGCCTCCTTGAGCTCCGGACATGCATGATCCAGTTTTACCTTTTTTCCTTTTTAAAAAATTAAATCTTTATTGTTCAGATGATTACAGTTGTTCCTCTTTTTTCTCCCTATAGCTCTCTTCCATCTGGTTCCCACCCCACACTCTGCCCTTACCCCTCCTCCCCACTGTCCTCATCCATAGGTGTACGATTTTTTTCCAGTATCTTCCTGCACTTTTCCCTTGGTTTTTCCTCCTCCCTTTGCCTGAAATCCTTTCCAGCTTCTTCTGGCAAACTCCTTCTTGTCCATCTCCCCCAGGAAGCCCTTTCTGACTCTCCAGGCAGGGCAGCTCCTCACTCCCTGCTCCCACGCCTCTTTTCTTGGGCTTTGCCACTCTTGTGCAAAGTCTTTGCTTCATGATTTTGTCTCCTATTGGAACAAGGACAATGTTTAAGTCTCTGTCCTCAACATGGATGACAGGACCTGAACCTCACATGCTCTGTGTTTGTTGACTGACTGAATGAGTGGAACAAGGAGCACCGTTCTTGAGATCTTAGAATAGGGACGAGGCTCCCCTGGCACTGAGTGTGAGGTTCACTGAGGACCTGGACCTGACCATGATTGTTTTGAAATGTATGTGCTGGTTTAGGTAGAAACACTAATGTAGACTCAAATGGCCTTCTCAGGTGTAAAGGCTGGTGCCGTTAAAACAATCTGAGGGCCAAAACCGGTTTCGCTCAGTGGATAGAGCGTCGGTTTGAGGACTGAAAGGTCCCAGGTTCGATTCCGGTCAAGGACAAGTACCTGGGTTGCGGGCACATCCCCAGTAGGAGATGTGCAGGAGGCAGCTGATCGATGTTCCTCTCTCATCGGTGTTTCTCACTCTCTATCTCTCTCCCTTCCTCTCTGTAAAAAATCAATAAAATATATTTAAAAAAAACAATCTGAGGAATAGGAGGGCTGAAGACAAGACAGTGAACTACAGTGAGAAGAGTTGCCATGTTCTGGGACATGCAGAAAAAACAGCGATGTGTAGACAGGCATCTATCTTACATATAGTGCCATGGGTGAAACAGTGCTAATGAAAGATCATATGTAAATGGGAGTATAGCTCAGTGGTAGAGCATTTGACTGCAGATCAAGAGGTCCCTGGTTCAAATCCAGGTGCCCCCTACTTCTTTGACCCCTTTAATTACTGAGCTGGTGCTGAAATTTCTGCCTCTCCCTCCACATTTCACTATTAAATATGATTTAAAAAAATTAGGATTTAGCTGAAACCGGTTTGGCTCAGTGGATAGAGCGTCGGCTTGCGGACTGAAAGGTCCCAGGTTCGATTCCGGTCAAGGGCACCCCGACCATCTTCCAGACAGCGCCCCTGTGGACACATTAAACTGAACAGACTGATGGAGTGAGCCCAGACCACCAGGACCGGGACTCTTGCCCTTCATGGCTTGTGGAGGGACTTCCCTTTCTTTCTCTTAACATCTTCATTTTCTCAACCTCACTGTAATTTCCAGAAGACAGCTGACCTCGTGTTCTTGTTGCTATTTGGTGCTCTGAGTGTGTCCCTTATGGATCTGAGGAGTTGTAATCTGGATGGTCCCACTCTGACCACTGGGTACACTGGCTCTTGGGTCTCTAAGGAGGTGCTAATTTAGCCTCTGCCTGAGGCTACCCAGCAGGAGCTACGAAGAGATCTGCAGGTTCCCTTTCCTTGTTTGGCGTTTGGAGTTGCCCAAATGAAGCCCAGCTGTGAAGCAATGCAAGCTGCTATGAAGCCTTGTGCTTTCTCTTCAAAGTTCTGTGTCTGCTTGGCCCAGCTGCAGTTTTTTAGGTAATTTTCATATTGCAAAGGGCCAGGGCATTCATCTGCAAAAGCCTCTGCCACAGCTTGGGTGGGACGGGGTCTCAGGGAATCAACAGGGCGGAGCTGGCAGCTATGGCTCATCCTCAGCCCTGTCCTAAGGGGGCCGGTGTCTCAGTGTCCGGGTAATTGCTGCAAGCACCATTAATGAAATATATATTTAAAAATGAAAAAAGTAGCGTCTCTGGCCTAGAAAGTGTGGCTCAGTGGCTGGAAGTCACAGTTTGATTCCTCATCAGGGTATATGCCTGAGTTAGACGCTCAATCCCCAGTGTGGGGTATGCAGAGGCAGCCAATCAATGATTCTCTCTTCATTGATGGGCTGTGACTCCCTCCTGATTAAAAAAGACAGTCGTGTCCTCAGTTGCCAGCCCTTTTCGAGCACGCCTCCGTACCTCTGCACTTTACTTCCACACGTCTGTAAAACCAATAAAATATTTTTTAAATGTCAGAAGAAACATGAGACACAGCATAAAGGTGTTCTGTGGCAGGTGGAGTGGGGTGATTGGTATGGGTATGTTGTACCACTTACTTACTCCAGAACGACCTCTGAGGCTGAGGACTGGCTTAGGGAAGGAAAATCACAGAAGATGTGTCTGTACCAGGAGAGGGGACCAGAACCCAGGGGTCCTGACCTTGGATCCTTTTTGCCTCTGGTCCCTGCCTTTTCTCTGAAGCAAACATAATGGAGATGCTTTTGCCTTTGGCCAGCACTTGACCAGCATTTGACCAGCAATGCCCTCTTTTTCGGGCCTGGGGAGTAGCTACTGGAGCTGATTTGAAGTATTTTACATCCCTGTCCCTGGGGAAGAGGCTGCCCTAAATCCTTGGTTTTCTTCCTTAATTGAATCCAATGAGCCTTGTGGATGTGAGTGCTGGCAGCACTTTGAGATCATTTATCAGCCCTCTGTCTTCAGGAAGATAGAAGTGCCCTTAATTCCCATTTTCAGATGTTACGGATTGAAAGGCAGGGAGGTTAAATGACAGGCCCAACGTCTCATGGACACGAAGTATGAATTGGACTCAACATCTCGCTGTCTTGCCCTTCATGTGGCACCAGAGCCTGCAGGAAGTTCTGTCTCTGTGAGTGCTGTTACTGCTTCTCTTGGGTTAAGGGGCCTTTGGCCACTAGGCTGGGCCTCTAAGCAGGGGTGGCAGGACAGGGAGGTGTGTAGCAGGCAGGGCCTGGCCAAGGTACCCCTATATCAGAGGTCCCTCCAACCCCAGTTCAGCCTGGCCATGGAGCCGGGGGTGGCTCCTGTGTGGGGTTCAAATGAGCACCAGGGTTTTGGGGCATGAGGTCCTCATGGCCCTTGGGTGGGACCTGTGGTATTAGCAGCTTTCAAAGAATAACCCAGCAGTGACTTTCTTGCGTTACATCCTCTCTGTAAGCTTTCCAGACACATCAGGGGAGAGCTCTGCTCCTCCCTCAGCCAGGTCAGGCCTTGCTCTGGGGGCAGCTTATGCTCCCTCTGCTGCAAACAGTGGACCAGACAGTTTGGGGCAAGGCTGCTTCATTTACTGGATGCTTCCCAGGGGCTCCTCCTGCAGGAATTCTAGGAAAGGTGTAGATGTGTCTCCTCCACCAGGACTGGGCTTGCAGTTTTAGCACTTCACTCTCGGGATTCTGATGCCAGTTCATGTTGGAGAACCAAGGCTTAGGGGAGCACAGGAAGTTTGAAATCATCTCCAGGCTGAGTAAACCAGCCCATGTGGTCCTGGACCATCCTCAGTATTTCTGGACAAAAGACCTACATCCCCAAAGTCCCATGAGCACCATAGACACCCCGGGGGACTGCTTCCGTGTGGAGGGGAGATGGAGTGCATGGCACTGGGAAGGCTTGAGAGCATTCAAAACCTTTCTGGCTTTTCCATCTATGAGTAGGGTGAGGGGGTCGCGCTCTCTGTGGCTGTGTCTCACATGCCTATGAGCCTTTGAGATGAGAGGACAGACTCCTTGCTGGCTGCCCCCCCCCTTCTCCTCATATCAGCTTTCCCTTTGAGAGGGAGTGGGCTGGTTCACCTTTTTCCTCCACCATGTTGATCATCTTGAGTGGATGACAGAGGTTGAGTGGGTGAAGCAGATGGTGGGAAGGGAGAAAGGGGCCTTCTGTCTCAGGGTGTGGTTTCCTGGCCAGACCTGCTCCTCTACCCATGTAGACTTTACTGCCCCCCAGTTCCCTAGCAGGAGAGGGCAGAAGGGACCAGGGCTCTCTTAGGCTGGGAAAGCAATGACTGCCCACTGTAGGGTTGACAGAACCGGGTGGCAGAGAGAAGTGGGGCCAGAAAGGCAGAAAATGGTAGCAGGAAGGATGAGCCTGGCACATAGAAGGTGGTGAGCAGGTGTTTACAGGTGGAAGAGTGAGCAAGTGATGACAGTGAGAGCCAGGATGTCATAGGGCAGGCTGCCTGCTCCCAGAGGCGGGGCTGTAGGAGTCCAGGAATAGGAGTCAGGTGCACAGTTGAAGAGGTGTAATTAAGGTTCATAAGCCCAGGCTTGGGGGTATAGCTCAGGGGTAGAGCATTTGACTGCAGATCAAGAGGTCCCCGGTTCAAATCCGGGTGCCCCCTTCCTCAACTCACTTTTAGTGTGAAGTGCTAAATAAAGAGCCAAATGATTGCTCTTACTCCATAGTGGCCCCTTCCCTGCAATGGCTCCTCACTCCCATGTTCACTGTTCTGCCT
>NW_006300375.1:4935996-4944588 GCF_000327345.1 Myotis davidii
CATCTCCCACAGGAAGCCTTTCTGACTCTCCAGGCAGGGCAGCTCCTCACTCCCTGCTCCCACGCCTCTCTTCTTGGGTTTTGCCACTCTTTTGCAAAGTCTTTGCTTCATGATTTTGTCTCCTATTGGAACAAGGACAATGTTTAAGTCTCTGTGTCCTCAACATGGATGACAGGACCTGAACCTCACATGCTCTGTGTTTGTTGAGTGGCTGACTGGCTGAATGAGTGGAACAATGAGCACTCTCTTGAGATCTTAGAATAGGGACGAGGCTCCCCCGGCACTGAGTGTGAGGTTCACTGAGGACCTGGACCTGACCATGATTGTTCTGATAAGTATGTGCTGGTTTAGGTAGAAACACTAGTGTAGACTCTAATGGCCTTTCCAACTGTAAAGGCTGGTGCCGTTATCATGACCTGAGGAAAGGAAGGGCTGAAGACAAGACGGTGGACTACACTGAGAAGAGTTGCCATGTTCGGGGACATGCAGGAAAAACAGTGGCATGTAGACAGGCAGCTATCCTACATACAGTGCCGTAGGTGAAAAAGTGCTAATGAAAGATTATATGTAAGAGGGGGTATAGCTCAGTGGTAGAGCATTTGACTGCAGATCAAGAGGTCCCTGGTTCAAATCCAGGTGCCCCCTACTTCTTTGACCCCTTTAGTTACTGAGGCTGGTGCTGAAATTTCTGCCTCTTCCTTCCACATTTAACTGTTAAATGTGATAAAAAAAAAATTTAGGATTTTGATCGGCACCAGCTCCACGCATCCTTCCCTGACCATCATCCAGACAGTGCCTTCTGTGGTCACATTAAACTGAAGAGACTGATGAAGTGAGCCCAGACCACCAGGACCAGGATTCTTGCCCTCATGGCTTGTAAAGGGACTTCCATTTCTTTCTCTTAACATCTTCATTTTCTCAACCTCACTGTAATTTCCAGAAGACGCTGATCCCTAGTTCTTTTTGCTACCACTTGTGAAGTATGGAAATACCTCCTCCTACTTCCCACGGGTGACTGTAATGATTTAAGAACTATGTCAATAGTCAAGGCTGTGGCCCAGCCAGTGTGGCTCAGTGTCTGAGTGTCAACCCATGAACCAGGAAGTCACAGTTTGATTCCAGGTCAGGGCATAGGCCCAGGTGTGGGTTTATCCCTAGTAGGGGGCATGCAGGAGGTAGCCAATCAATGATTCTCTCTCATCATTGATGTTTCTCTCTTTCTCCCTCCCTCTCTCCTTACTAAAAAACATGTGATTCTTGTTAATTTTTTTTTTCAAAGTAAAGGCTGTGTCCTCTTCCTGGAAATTTCTTAGGGGAGCTGCCTCTGCCACAGACTTGACCACCTGACTCTCTCGTCCCCTTCCTTTCTCTGCTACCACTTTTTCTTTTTTACTCTAGGTTAGTATTTTTTTGATGAAAATGTTTAGACGTAGACCCTTTTTACATAATGATTTTTTAAATTAAAAAATATGCTTTGAAGACATATAAATGTCATAAAGAATCCTGCAAAGGAGTCTCCATGTTCCTTAATCAACAAGGTAATTTGAAACAATATTTCCTACAAGGACAAATCAAAAGCTGGGAAAATACTTTAAACATCTCGTTAAAAGCATCAAAGAGCTAGCTAGTTAGACAGGAAATACTAGATGGGAAGGATGGGAGACAGAAACCTAAAGCTCCACGCTGGAGGCTGCTTTGTCCCCAAATGTGGTGTTCAGTCCAGAAGAGGCAGCTGAGAGGCTCGGTGGACCTTTTGGAAGCCTGTCAGGAATTTGGACGATGGAAGTCAGAATTCAGGGTCACCATGAGTAGGGACACTGGTAAAACTACCTCTGGCTTTGGGCTAGTACCCTGTGGAGTAAGGGTGAACTGAGAGATATCAGCCACTACAAGAATTTGTAACTTGTCTTTGTGTCATCTGAATGGCCCAAAAACCTCAACTGCAGTTATATTGAAGTATCTTGACTGCTAGCGTCCACAGATAATTGAAAAACAACAACAAGAACAAATGAGGGATGACATTATCTTCACCCAGCCTAAAATTCCACAAATCAAGTTTGGAATCAAATGTTCAACGCATAGCCAAAGATCACTATGTACACAGGGAAGAAAAAACCATCCATGAGAATCAATAGAAACAATAGACCACAGATCTAAACACAGAAACTTTTTATTTTTATTATATTTCTATTGATTTCAGAGCGGAAGGGAGAAGGAAAAAGAGATAGGAACATCCATGATGAGAGAGAAGCACTATAGGTCAATGCTCCCCCACCGAGCCACGCTGGCCAGGTTGAACTTTTTATATTAGAACTACCGAAAACACCCTGTAAAGTAACAATTTTGCTGTGTTCAAGGAGCTACTAGCTAGGCTGGAAAATTTCAGTCATAAACTTGAAAGCGTTAAAGGCAATAATGCCACCGGTGTTGCTCAGTGGTTGAGCATCAACCTATGACCAGGAGGTCTCAGTTCGATTCCCCATCAGGGCATATGCTCGAGTTGAGGGCTCGATTTCCACGGTGGAGTGTGCAGGAGTCAGTCAATCAATGATTCTCTCTCATCACTGATGTTTCTCTTTAAAAAAAAAAAAATTTTATTGAGCTTTTTACAGAAAGGAAGGGAGAGGAATAGAGAGCTAGAAACATCGATGAGAGAGAAACATCGATCAGCTGCCTCCTGCACACCCCCTACTGGAGATGTGCCCGCAACCAAGGTACATGCCCTTGACTGGAATCGAACCTGGGACCCTTCAGTCTGCAGGCCGACGCTCCATCCACTGAGCCAAACCGGATTCGGCATGTTTCTCTATCTCTATCTCTCTCCCCCACTTCCTCTCTCTGAAATCAATAAAAATATATGGTTTTTTTAAAAAAATAAAATAAAGGTAACTAGGAAAGTTTGAAAGTAGAGCAACAAAGAAAATTTTTATCTAATAGTCAACAACAAAAATTAAAAACTTAATAAATATATCTGTTTCTATTCAATTAATAGATTCAGCCAAAGAGAAAATTGTTAAACTAGAACACCGGAAATAAATGTCATTTCTCCATTATAAAACATGGAGAGATAATTTGTGGCAAACAGAATAGAGAGTGATATCTATAGTGAGAAGATCTAACATACATTTAAATGGAGTCCAGGGAGAAGAAATGAGAGAATGAAGTCAATGCAAAATCTGAGGAGAAATGGCTGAGGCTATTTTACAACTAATGAAAGACATTAATCCTTACATTCAAGGACCCAAGTCAGTCTGAAACATAGTAAACAAAATTAAATCCATACCTAGAGGGAGAGTGCCAAAACCACCACCTTTAAAATGATACCATAAAAAGTTTTGCATGCAAATTTTAATATCTAAGCCAATCAATATCTTCCTCCCAAATTACATAAACACTTTAAATCTTATGACCCCATTCCTTATATGTTATTATTAATCAGTATTTTAGTTCTATCTTTAAAACAACTATACATTAGACATTAATATTGTGTTATATAGTCAATAATTTTTAAATTGATTTGAGAGATAGAGAAAGAGAAAGGGATTAAACCCACAACCTGGTATGTGACCAGACCATGAATCAAACCCACCATGTTTTGGTACACGGGATGACACTCCAAGTGAGTCACACTAGCCAAGGCTATGGTCAATGATTTTTAGATTTACTGACATATCTTACACTTTCCTTGGTCGAGCTTCCTTCGTGTGTCTCAGACCTCCCATCTGGGATCATTTTTCTTTTCTCTGAAGTATATGTTTAAAAATTTCTTTAGTGAGAATCTGTTGGTGGTAAACTCTCAGCTTTGGTCTGTTCTTGAAGGACAGTTTAGCTGGGAACAGAATTCAGAGCTGACTGTAATTTCCTCCCAACATATGGAATGTGTCATTGCACTATCTTCTGGCTTCCTTTGCAACTATTGAGAAGTCAACCAGCAGTCCAGCTATTGTTCTTTTGTAAGTGATCGCAGGCTTCTCTCTGGCTACTTGCAAAGGTCAGAGTCCTCAACTTCAACCAGGAGATCAAGTTCACATTGGAGAGCAGGGGACCAGGTGAGGGGAGAGTAGGAAGATCAGAGCAGTGGGACAAACACATCATCTGAGCAGAGGTGCCCTGCTGCGGGCAGGAAGGGCCTCCTCAGCTTCTTCACCTTTTGCAGGAAGACTAGAGATCAGATTCAGAAAGAGGAGAGGAGACTGGAACTCCTTTATGACCTTTATGACCATTGAGACTAAAATGCTAGGGGGCACCCAGATTTGAACTGGGGACCTCTTGATCTGCAGTCAAATGCTCTACCCCTGAGCTATACCCCCTGCCATACCAGTGAGGCCCAATGAACACCCTTTCCCTGTGTGGCCACACCCAGAGCTTCTGCCCTAGATACCCTGTCCACATAGCTTGGCTGAGTTGCCAGACCTGCTTTATGCTAACTCATTTCCCCACATTAGAAGAAGCAGCAGGTTCCCTCCTCCCACAGCTCCACAACCTCCCCACCTTCAGTCCCTAGAGGAGGGCAGTAATGTGGGGAGCACTCCCTGGCCGCTGGAGGGATCCACAGGGGGACATGAACATGACAGCCTCTAGGCTCCAAGTCCACCTTCCTGTGCTCTGCTCTGTGGTGCTGGGTCTGGGCCTCTGTAAGCCAGGCTCTCCTTCGCCAGGTGGCGTCCTGGCTGGTCCTGCCAGTAGCGCTGCAAAACGAGATGGAAGGTTGGAGCAGGAAGAAGCACTTGCTTTGGGTTCCGGCGTTGGGTTCCTGTCAGTGTCACCTGGCAGCCGCTGTCCATCCAGGAGAAACAGCGATTGCCACGTGCAGGGTGGTGCTCACAGGCCGGCTTCGTCATGACTCCTCAGGGACAGCGGCATCACCTTCGAGATCTGAGTCCCTGAGCCCAGAGATGCTCCCCAAGCTTGTAAGACTTAGCAAGTTTGTCCTTTCCATTTCTCCCCAGCCCTCGAGTGGTGGCTGCTTCTACAGAAACTACCTCTATGATACTTAGTCTTCCCTTTCTGCCCTTTTACTTCTAATTTCTGGCTGTTGTGGGTTGAATTTTGTGCCACCAAAAGGTATGTTGAATTCATAGCCCCCTTTAATCCCTCTCCCACGGTGCAGGAATGTGTCCTTATTTGAAGAGGGCCTTCCAAGATGGAATTCGTTAAGATGGGATCACCATGAAGTAGGGTGGGCCCTTAATCCAATGTGACTGGTGTCATAAGAAGTGGAAAGATACACAGAAAGAAGACGGCCACGTGAACACAGAGGCAGAGACTGGATTGACGCCTCTGCAAGCCAAGGACGGCTGAGGATTGCCAACAAACACCAAAGCTGGAAAGAGGCAAGGAAGGACCTGCAGAGCCTTCGGAGAGAGCACGGCCTGTCTGACACCTTGATTTCAGATTCTGGTGTCCAGAACTGTGCGACAATAAATTTGTTTTTTTATGTCTCCCATGTTGTGGTTCTTTGTTATAGAAGCTACAGGAAATTGGTATACTGGTTAACAATTACATTAAATTCTGTTAAAATAACTGGCTTGGTTTCTGTCTCTTGACTGAGCCCTGGATGACACTGAAATTGGTCCCAGGAAACATACCCTCAAAGAGGGCATTGGCAATGGATTTGGTCTTATCCTTGGTCTTGAAGGCCCTGCCCAGTGCCTACCTGCATCCTAAATCAAAGGGACAGCCATATAAAGGTGCCATTTCATAGGCTCTAGCCAGCCTCCTCCTGTAAGGGGACTAGAGTATGGCCTGCATAGAACTGAATTTGTCAATTTAGCTCAAGGAGAAAAAGAGATTCTCAAAGGGGGCACCTGGATTTGAACCAGGGACCTCTTGATCTGCAGCCAAATGCTCTACCCCTGAGCTATACCCCCTCTTGTTAATAATGGTATATAGTTAATAAGTTCTTTACACTTCCACACATCTATGGGCTGTTGATTCTGACTCAGCAGAGAGCTGCTAGCCCTGCTCAACTGTACTGGCAATTCTTACGCCATAACCATTCTCTTTTCCCAAAAAGGCATCATTCCTCATTGGCACCAGCTTGGAAGGTCAACCAATGAAGGTTACATTTGAGGCAACAAAGTCTGTACCTGGCTTGGTATATTGGGCAGAAGAGGAAGCCCAGAGACAAGCTGACACTTCATGAGCAAGGAGTAGATTGTCCTTCACCTGTTTTTCAGTTGAGATTACTTTAAAGTTATCCATAGTGTGGGACCAAGACAACCTCCCCCAGCTCTCCTCCAATTCTGCATCTCTTTAAGGCATTTGAACTTCAGTTTTTATTTCAGTGTTTTGTCTTGTGTATCCTGCTCTCATGGCTCACTATTCCTTCCTGTCTTTCCTTTAGCCATTCCCTCCCATCCATGATAACATAAAACTTTTTGTTTCCTTGAATTTCTCTTGCATTACCAAATCTTATGCTTTCCCAAGAGGTCCAGGGGTTTGTTTGATTCTAGGGGAGATGTATCAGGGTCAATGGCAGAAGGACTTTGCATTAATTAGAGACTGCTATATAACAAAATACCCCGATTCTAGCAGCTTTGAGTGAGAAATCTGTATTATATCTTACAGTTTCAGGGGTTCAGGAATCTGGGGACAGCCCTACCTCTCCACATCTGGTGTTACAATTTTCCATCTGATTTCAGATAATATTCCATCCACTACTTCAACATAATTCACCCCTTCTTATACCCACTTTCACTAGAAAATTTCAGGTAGTTTAAAGGTAATTATTTTTAATCATTTAAAATGCATAAAACTGTGCTGTTTTTATTAGGTTCCTATCTTTTTTTAATTTTAAAAAAGATTTTAAAATTGATTTTTAGAGAGCGAGGAAAGGAAAGGGGGAGAGAGAGAGAGAGAAACATTGATGTGAGAGCAAAACATCGATTGGCTGCCTCCAGCATGCCCCCTATCTTGGATCCAGCCTGAAACCCAGGCATGTGCAAAAAACAGTTATAAAAGTATGTGATTTCCTTAAAGACACATAGCTTGCTTGTATTGTAATTATAGGTTGGGTGAATTGCTATGTATTTCTAAGATGGTTCTTACTGTGCATAATCATTTAAAATTTTATTTCATGCATTCCTCTATTATGTTTAATAAATATGTTTTATGATAAAAAAAAAATATTCCCGTTTTGAGCAAATGAAAAGATCATTTCCCCTCACCAACTCTTGATCCAGTTAAATCTCAATTTATCCTGTTTTGTGAACATTTTGAGCAAATGAAAAGATCATTTCCCTTCACCAGTTAAATCTCAATTTATCCTGTTTTGTGAAGGGAGTGAAAATGGTGCCTCTCTATTTTTTAAATTAATTTTCATTCCCCTGATTTTTAGAAATGTTGAGCATCTTTTCATATATTTATTGATTATAAAATAATCTCTTCTGTTATTTTAATTGTGGTAAAAAAAAAACCACAACATAAAATTCATTTTAGGTGGATAGTTCAGCAGAGTTAAGTATATTCACATTGTTGTGCAACACATCTCCATAATGTTTTCATCTTTCTAATATTCTGGTACAAATCCATTCTCCATCTTATGTTTTTCATAACCCATAGTCTCTTGTTTAAGGAAGTTTTTGTCAGATGAAAAATTAAATGTTGATATCATCAAATTTATCTTATAAGTTTTTAAAAAATATATTTTTATTGATTTCAGAGAGGAAGGGAGAGAGAGAAACATCAATGATGAGAGAGAATCATAGATCAGCTGATCGGCTGCCTCCTGCACACCCCCCACTGAGGACTGGCCCCAACTGGGAACTGAATGGTAACCTCCTGGTTTATAGGTTGGTGCTTAACCACTGAACCACTGTGACCAGGCTCTTAAATAGGTTTTGATTTGGGAGTTGTGTTTAAGAAATCCTTCCCTGGGTCATATGAAACTGAATGTTTGTGTCCCCTTAAAATTCATTTGTTGAAACCATATTGTAATATACTAGTATATTGATATAGAAAAAGCATTATGAGCCCAGCTGGCGTGGCTCGGTGGTTGAGCATAGACCTATGAATCAGGAGGTCACTGTTAGATTCCCGGTCAGGGCACCTGCCGGGTTGCGGTCTCAATCCCCAGTGTGGGGTGTGCAGGAGGTAGCCCATCAATGATTCTCTCTCATCATTGATGTTTCTCTCTCTCTCTCTCTCTCTCTCTCTCTCTGTCTCTCTCCCACTTCCTCTCTGAAATCAGTAAAAATATGTTTTTTAAAAAGAAAGAAAAAGAATATGAGAAAACGAACTATCCACTCACAACAGAACTCTTATTAAACTAGGAAAGGAACTCCCTCAACCTGATCAGAGGTATACACAGAAGCGGACACTAATCAGCGTGGCCTGTGTCCTGATTGGCCAGGAGTGCCCTCACCTACCGGGGGCAGGACTTGGAGGAACACCCGACCTCCGTCCGCTCAGGGACCATTCAGAGGGTGGTCTGCACACTCCGAGTCCCCAGCAAGGTGGCCTCCAATTGACTACAGGGGACCTGCTTGTTAATGCCCCTTGATTGTCTGACCTCCGAGCAATCTGATTCCCGGGGTCATCTCACAGATGACTGGGGTCGACTTTGGGGAGGAATCAGACTCCCCCCGCCCC
>NW_006300375.1:4944604-4944828 GCF_000327345.1 Myotis davidii
CCACCCATTTCCAGCTGACTGTGCGTTTCCACCTCCGTCTTCGTCCCTCTCCAGCACGTTCAATTCGCCTCGGTCTCTGTCCGTCGCCCTTGAGCCCCCAGCAGAGTGCCAGGATCATTCCCGGGGCAGCTAGCCTGGGCTCCAGCGCAGGTAAGTGCAGCTCTGACGGCTCCTGCAGGCGGCGTTCGATCCTCCCGACCGCAGGGGGCGCTGTTGGAGCAGAG
>NW_006300375.1:4944875-4966008 GCF_000327345.1 Myotis davidii
AGCGGGAGCAGACCCGGGCGTTCTGTGTTCTCGGGTCTGGGGTCGGTGCCGGGCAGAGCCGCGAAGGGCTGTGGCACACCCGGGCCCGGTGTGAGCGACTGTGGAGGTGGCGGGTCCTGCCTAGTCTCCGGTCCCTCCCGCGGCCTGGAGTTCGTTCCGCGTCCGGGGAGGGAGGCGCGGTTTCGGTGCGGGAGCTGTGTGCATGGACCTGCAGGAAGGGGCCACGTGGGGAAATGCAGGGTCTCGGCCAGTCGTCGGCTCAGGACCACCGCCTTTCCCGCCCTTTGATCCCTCTCCGAACGTCGTGGTTCCTCTGCTTGGGAGGGTGGCCTCCGAGAAGTATGTCTTCATCCGCGAACGAGAAAAGGTGAAAAGGGAAACCTGAGGCCGCTTCTTAGGAAAGGACAGAGGATATGCAGCCAGTTTGAGTGGTTCTCCTAAGTCTCCTGTACCGCGAATACTCTGTGTTTCAGTGGAAAGATTGGATTCTGGTTTTAGAGTTTGAAAGGCCCATCCCGAAGTTCACACAGGAAACTGTACATTCCATGAAGTATACGCTGCCCAAGCTGCACGTTTTCCTTGCACCCCCTGGGGGTTCATGTCCGGAAGTCTCACTAACAGTGCGTCTTCTTGCACTTCTCCCTCTCCCCCAGCTTCCCTGGGCAGGTGGTTGCCTCCCGCACACACCCAACCAGGGTAGGGATCAAGCCTGCAACAAAGACAGTGACTGGAAATTTCATGAAGAAAATAGAGCATTTATAGTAGAGTACCAGAATTATGAGCAGCTTTTATTTTTTAAAATTTTTATTGTTGCCGAAGCCGGTTTGGCTCGGTGGATAGAGCGTCGGCCTGCGGACTGGAGGGTCCCGGGTTCGGTTCCGGTCAAGGGCATGTACCTGGGTTGCGGGCACTTCCCCAGTGGGGGATGTGCAAGAGGCGGCTGATCGGTGTTTCTCTCTCATCGATGTTTCTAACTCTCTATCATCTCTCTCCCTTCCTCTCTGTAAAAAATCAATAAAATATATTTAAAAAATTTTTTATTGTTAAATTATATATATGTAATTTTTAAAAAGAAAACCTTTAAGGTAGGAATAGCAATTCCATAAACCCAAGTGGTTCAACCACACTGACTGTTTAGAGCAGCGGTTCTCAACCTGTGGGTCGCGACCCCTTTGGGGGTCGAACGACCCTTCATAGAGGTCACCTAAGACCATCGGAAAACACATATATAATTACATGTTTTTGTGATTAACCACTATGCTTTAATTATGTTCAATTTGTAACAATGAAATTGGGGGTCACCACAACATGAGGAACTGTATTAAAGGGTCGTGGCATTAGGAAGGTTGAGAACCACTGGTTTAGAGTAAAAGGCAGAGTAAATTTGAGATCCATTTTATATTTACATTATAAGACTACTAGAGGCCCAGTGCACAAGTTTGTGCATGGAGGGCGGTGTCCCTCAGCCCAGCTTGCACCCTCTCCAATCTGGGACCTCTTGTGGGATGTCCAACTCCACAGAGTTGTGGTGGCCATCTTGTGATGATGTCTCGCGTGACTGGCACTCGGACGTTCCTCTCACAATCCGGGACTGCTGGCTCCTAACCGCTCACCTGCCTGCCTGCCTGATTGCCCTCTATCCGCCCCCCTGCTGGCCATCTTGTGATGATGTCACGCATGATGCCACCTAGGCTTTTATTATATAGGATTACTTGGGCTGTATAGACAATAACTCATTCCTAATTTAAGACTGTGGGGTCCACAATGCCATGTCTGCATGACGTCTGAGAATAACCACTGAGCATCCTTGCCCTCACCTGTACAACTCTGCTGCGGAGTGGTCTGCATACTCCAGTCTCCCTCAGGTGGAGCAAGGCAAAAAGGGAGAAAATGAGATGTCTGTAATACTATCAACAATAATTTTTTTAAAGAGTCTCCCTTAGGATGGACTCCCAGTTATCAACACGGGGACCTGCTTGTTAATGCCCCTCAATTGTCTGACTTCCCTAGCAATCTGATTCCTGGGGTCACCCGGCAGATGGCTGGGGTCAGTTTTGGGGAGGAACCAGATGTGACCCCCATCCCTGTCTCCTCTCCATCCATTTCCACTTGACTGCACTTACACCTCTGTCTTCGTCCCCCTCCAGCTCTTTCAATTCGCATTGGTCTTTGTCACCCTTGAGCCCCCAAAAGAGTGCCAGGATCCGTCCAGACAAGTGGCAGCTCCCCTGGGCAGCCAGGCTGTACCCCTCCACAACTACGGGCAACTCGGGCGGCTCCTTCAGGCGGCGTTCGCTCCTCCCGGCAGCAGGGGGCGGTGTGGGGGCGGGGCGTCGGCCGGCCTCAAGTCCCAGCGTGCACCGCGCCGCGGCTGGGCCTGCTGGGCGGGGCGGAGAGCGAGGCGCCGGCCGCTGGGGCCGGCGGAGCAGTGAAAGGCCATGGCCGAACGGGCTCCGGTAAGAGGGGTGCCTCGTGCGGACGCCCAGGTTCGGGTCGGGTCTGTTGTTTCCAGCCTCGGTGTGGGGGCGGGGCGTCGGCCGGCCTCAAGTCCCAGCGTGCACCGCGCCGCGGCTGGGCCTGCTGGGCGGGGCGGAGAGCGAGGCGCCGGCCGCTGGGGCCGGCGGAGCAGTGAAAGGCCATGGCCGAACGGGCTCCGGTAAGAGGGGTGCCTCGTGCGGACGCCCAGGTTCGGGTCGGGTCTGTTGTTTCCAGCCTCTGCCCGGCGCCCGTGTCACAGTTCAGCCAGCGGTAGCTGCTGAATTCAGAACAGGTGCCAACGACACGACTGTGCCCGGCGCCGTGGTGCTTGGCAGGGGCTTAAATGTCAGAATCAGCCGCTGACGTTCTAGTTCGTGTTGAGTAAGAAGGAAGGATGGTGATACGCTGGAAGGAACAGAAGAGGATATAAAAACCTAGAGCACATATTATTTCATTAATGTTGTGCTGAAACTGAGGTTTGGAGAGAGGGGCCATTTTTATTATGTTTTTCTATATAAACTTCAATATTGAACGTTTTTGCTTGAATCCTAAACGAATTCATGAGATCATTAATTTTAAAATACTGTTAACAATCTCCACAAAAGACATAATTCCTTGGATTAAAAATAGAAAGGATATGCAGTACATTTATAGAGGAAATGATAGATAAAGGGGAGGTATACCGTGCCTATAGAAGAAAAGATGATACTTTTCTTCCAACTTAATGTATAAATTTACTGCAGTTTTATCAAAATGGCAGTAAGATTTTTACGAATTTAGGTAAACAATTTATACATTTCATTTGGAAAAATAAAGATCAATAATGTGATTCTTAAAGAGGTAAAAAAGAGCAAAGAAGGAAGAATTGCCCCAGAAAATAATAAGACTGACTATAAATCTGTAGAATTGATACAGTTCTGTTTTGTGTGGAGAGAGACAGAGCAGTGGAAACCAAAAGAGCACCCTGAAGCAGACTGTACCAGATTGAATACCCCTCCAAAATGCAAGTCCTTCTGGAACCTCTGACTTTAACAGTGGTTCTCAACCTTCCTAATGCCGCGACCCTTTAATACAGTTCCTCATGTTGTGGTGACCCCCAATTTCATTGTTACAAATTGAACATAATTAAAGCATGGTGATTAATCACAAAAACAACATGTAATTATATATGTGTTTTTCGATGGTCTTAGGCGACTCCTGTGAAAGGGTCGTTCAACCCCCAAAGGGGTCACGACCCACAGGTTGAGAACCGCTGCTTTAGAGACACAGAAGAAGAGACACAGAAACCTAGATACTCAAAAGGAAAAGGCCATATGACAGCAGAGAACGGCACCTTTAAGCCAAGCTACGCCAAGGATGGACAGCCACCACCAGGCATAAGGGAAGGGCATGGACTAGAGTGTCCATTGGAGCCTTCAGAGAGAGCTGGGCCTGCTAACACTCTGTTTTCGGAATAGCCACCAGAATTGGGAGAGGACACGTTTTCATTGTTTTAAGCCATCCAGTTTGTGGTACTTTATTACAACAGCCCTAGGACACTAAACACAGACCTTCAAAAGCAGTATTTGGGACAATTGACTTTCCATTGGGGGAAAAAAGGCAAAAGTCATTGAGGTAATAACTACTGTATACCATTAAGAAATTACATTCATTCTATGTAAGTTAAAAATCTAAACACAAGCCCTGGCTGGCATGCTCAGTGGTTAGAGCATGCTTACTGGAGAGTCGCAGGTTCAATTTCAGTTGAGGGCTCATACCTGGGTTGCAGGTTTGATCCTCGATTTCGGGGTGCATGCAGGAGGCAACCAGTTGATGTCTCTCTCACTCACTCAGACTAAAGTTTCTCTGTCTCTCCCCCTACCTCTTCCCTTCCACTCTAAAAATCAATGGAAAAAATACCCTCATTTCTTGGGTGAGGTTAAAAAAAAATCTAAACATAAAATTAAACATCAACCTTTTGGAAGAAAATGTAGAATATCTTTGTAACCTTAGTGTAAAAAAAGGTTTCTTAAAACACAGAAAACAAAATAACCTAAGAAAAGATTGATATATTTACATCACAATAAAAATTTTATGTATAGTATAAGATAGCATAAATAAAATTTAAATATTTTAGACACACGAGGAGAAAGCATTTGCGACCTAATGTAGTCAATAATCAATGTACAAAGCATATAAAGAAGTCTGAAATGAAAGGACAAGTGGCCCAGTAAAAATACAGGCAAAGGATATAAATAGGTAATTCACAGAACTGAAAATGGATTAAAAATTGTGAAATTCAGACAATGAAACTTTATACAAAATTACAACAAATCAGTTCTCTAGCAATATGGACAGATCTCAAAATGTTGAATGAAAAATGCAAGTTGCAGTATAATAAAGCACTTTTGCATAAAAGACAAAGCAATAGTATATATTATTCATAGATATGTATGAGTATTAAAAGTTAAAAACATGAAATGAAAAGTTACCACATTTGCCGAAACCGGTTTGGCTCAGTGGATGGAGCGTCGGCCTGCGGACTGAAAGGTCCCAGGTTCGATTCCGGTCAAGGGCAAGTACCTGGGTTGCGGGCACATCCCCAGTGGGAGATGTGCAGGAGGCAGCTGATCGATGTTTCTCTCTCATCGATGTTTCTAAACTCTATCTCTCTCCCTTTCTCTCTGTGGAAAATCAATAAAATATAAAAATAAGAAAAAAGAAAAGTTACCACATTCATCATACTGTTTACATCTCCAAGAGGAGGAGAATAAGACTGAATGTAAGAACAAGATTAAAGAGTGGACCAAGAAGACTTGAGCTTCATCTATCATATTCTGTTTTATTAAAAGGAAATTTGAAGAAAAAATGTTAAAGTTGTTAGGTCAATGGTAAATACAAGAATGCTTGTTACAGTCTGTGATTTTTTCAGATCTTGTAAACTGAAAGTTAAAGTAATAAACAATAAAGGCTTTTTGAGCGTTTTTGAAAAACATCTGTTTAAAAGTAAGGAATTTGCCCGGCTGATGTTGCTCAGTGGTTGAGCGTCTATAAATGAACCAGATCATAGTTCAATCCCCACATACCCAGTTGTGGGCTCAATCCCCAGTGGGGCGTGTGGGAAGCAGCCAATTGATGATTCTCTCTCATCATTGATATTTCCTTTCCTCTCCCTTCCTCGCTGAAATCAATAAAATTACATTTAAAAGTAAGGACATTACTATAGAGAAGAGAATAAGTATATTTAACACAAATAAAAACATTCAATTCTGCTATAATTCATCATATGCATTTCAAAAAAATCACAGTGCCAGACAAAATCATGCAACAAAAACCACAGCTTAATGGAGAAACGGTGTTAGGCACACAACACTCAAAAAGTTTATCAGTGGTGGCCCTGGCCAGGCGGCTTAGTTGACTGGAGTATTGACCAATATGCCAGGGTTTCGGGTACTGTCCCTGGTCAGGGCACATGGGACAATCAAACCATGGATGCCTGAATGGGTGGGGCAATGAATCGATGTTTCTCAAGTCGATAACTTTTAAAAATATATATTTTATTTTATTTCTTTTTTATAGAGAGGAAGGGAGAGGGATAGATAGATAGAAACATCAATGAGAGAAACATCCATCAGCTGCCTCCTACACACCCCCAACTGGGGATGTGCCCGAAACCAAGGTACATGCCCTTGACTGGAATCGAACCTGGGACCCTTCAGTCCGCAGGCCGACGCTCTCTCCACTGAGCCAAACGAGCCAGGGCTAATAACTTAAAAAATGGATTTCAGGAAATGAGAGGGAGAGAGAAATAGAAACATCAATAAAATAAAATCATTGATCGGCTGCCTCCTGCACATCCCACACTGGGAATCCAGCCTGCAACCCAGGCATGTGTCCTGACCAGGAATTGAACCGAGACCTGGTTCATAGGTTGACGCTCAACCACTACACCACGCCAACTGGCTCAAATCAATAACATAAAAAAAAAAAAAAGTTTGTCAGTGAGATGTTAAGAAAAGATAGGAGCTGTGGCTGGTAGCTCAGTTGGTTAGAACATCCTCCCTATATGCCAAGGTTGCTAGTTGGATCTCTGGTTAGGGCACACATACAATGAATGCATAAATAAATGGAACAACAATTTAGGGTTTTTTCCCTCTTCCCCTCCTATTTTCTCTCTCTAAAACTTAAAAGTATTTTTTAAGGAGGACCTATGTAATACTTCAAAGATTTTTTTTAAAAAAATTTAACCCTGGCTCGTGTGGCTCAGTTGGTTGGGCTTCAGCTTGGGTGCCAACTCCCAAGCAGTGGAAAAGATACATAAATTGTACATAAAAGATAAAACCCTAACCCCGGGATGTGTCAAGGGTCAACTATATATGCAAGGGCTAAAGGTTGATATTTCCGTCTAAGGAGAAAGAATATTGTATTTAATAGTGTTGTATGATTGGCTCTCCATATATATGTAAATAAATATACCAATTGCCTCTAGGATTAAACTAAATCTAAATGTTTAAAAAATTAGTAGAATATCTGTAAATTTATGATGTGGAAAACACTTAAAATGAAACAATATGGAAAAGACTCAGATTTTTAACTAAATGAAAGTCTTGGAATGTTTGGCGAATATAAAGTCAAAATACAATTGATATATTGGGAGAAAACACTTCTAGTCAATCAAAGAATTAACCCCAATACAAGAAAGTTCATTCAAATTATAAGAGCCCACTAGAACGCTGAACAAAGGATATGAACAGTCATGCACAAAGACATGTGGACCGTCCCCAAAAAGTATGAAAAGGATGTTAAATCTCACAGGTTAATGCATATTAGAACAATGAAATACATTTTTTTTACCCATCACATTGGCAAAAACATAAGTCTTAAGGACATCCTGTGCTGGCACAGGTGTAAAGAAATGTTTTATTAGCTAGGGTCAAAGTGCCGGATTCTTTCTGGAATATCGAAGAGTTGTGGTTAACAACTGGAACAGGGAAGGAGCTGTTCCCAAGAAAGAAGCTGCCAAACATTAAAAACTGTCTGCTCCAAAAGTCTTTCAAATGGCTGAGAAGGAGCCAGAGTCATTTTGAAGCAATCACGCTTGTATGTGTATTATGTGTGTACTTGCAGGTTCCTCTCACTTTTGAGGATATTGCCATTTACTTCTCGGAGCAAGAATGGCAGGATCTAGAGGCCTGGCAGAAGGAGCTTTACAAGCATGTGATGAGAACCAATTATGAGATTCTGGTTTCTCTAGGTAAGAAGTGTTCAACCTGTTTTTGTGGGTAAGTCATGGAACTGGGTACTGTATGATGTTCCTGTTGGTCGGTCAGCTAGCCAGATTTCTCAGAAATTAACTCAGAAAAGCACTTTTACCCCATATTCTTCCACTAATACTCCCGTCAGCATTGCTGATCCTTACTCAAGGGTAGACAACGTTACTTGAGAATATTTGATGCAGCATGAAATGGAAGGTGGTCAGGAGTGACTAAATAAGTATATTTCAGGGCATTTAGTCACTACATACTTTCAGATTCCAGGATTTTCCACATGGGCACATGCCTAGCTCATAATCATACAGTACCCAGATATTTTAACCTAGGGTATTCTTGTCTGTCACTTTTTCCGGGGGTGTCCATATGTCTTGGAAACGCTAATGTTACTTTCCCCTACAATGAGATTTGGCAAGGCTTTCCACTGACATGTTGAACAGCAGCTGTCTCTGCATGGTTGTGGTCATGGGTGTTCTTTTAGGTCTTGCTGCTTACTTGGTCTTTATATTTCTTTTTATTATCAAATATGTTTATTAAAAATTCAGGTCTTTCAGAAAAGCATCAAATGATAAAATCTCTTCATTCTCACTCCCTCAGTTAATTCCCTAAAGGCAACCACTTTTAACCATTTTTTTCTTTTTTAAATTGATGAGAAAGAGAGAGATTGATTTGTTGTTCCATTTATTTATGCATTCATTGGTTGATTCTCATATGTGCCCTGACCAGGGATTGAACCCACAACCTTGGTGTGTCAAGACAACACTAACCAACTGAGCTACCCAGCCAGGGCTAACCATTTCTATTTTAGTTCTCACTGTGGTTTCCTTCAATCTGTGTAACTGTCATGCTTACACCTCTGTTTCTTTTCTTATCATGTTTAGGCAGCATTAATGAACTCATTACTATGAAAAAGGAGGCATTAGCCCACTTATGCTGTCAATTTTCTGTCTCCTTTCTCCCCAGATTTTGATAATTTTTCATGCCTCTATTGGCTACTTTAATGATTTAAATAATAAACTTCTAGATTTTGTGCCATGAAATTTACATCTCTTGACTCCTTTAGTATATGAAGATAAGGTAGTTAGTTCTCCTATACTTCCATCTCTCCTGCCAATTCCTGACAGCCAGACCATTTCCTTTAGATTGAAAAGTTTCTAATACTTATATTTTGTTTAATTACCATAATTTTCCAGGTACTTTCTATAGAGTGTTTCTGAAACATAGCTAAGATGTTACATTATTTTCATCATTATTATTAAAGAACCAATTAAAGTAATTGAGTGTATAGGTAATTATGTCATTACTTCTGTGCCTCCCAAAAAGAATATTCCAAGCATCAAAATCAAATGGATCTATCATTGTGGTTGTGGTCTGCATTTCCTTAATGGCTCACCATGTTGAGCTTTTTTTTTTTAATCTTCTTTGAAGAAATATCTATTCAAATACTTTGCCCATTTTTACACTGAGTTATTTCTCTTTTTATTGTTGAATTATAAGTGTTCTCTATTTGTTCTATACCCTGGGCCTTTATCAGATACATGATTTGCAACTATTTTTTTCTATTCTGTGGGTTTTCTATTTACTTTCTTCATGGTGTCCTTTGAAGCACAAAAGCTTTCAATTTTGAAGAAGTCCAGTTTATTTTTTCTTTTGTTGCTTGAACTTTTGATGCCATATCTAAGAAACCATTGCCTAATCCAAAGTCATAAAGATTCACTCCTATGTTTTCTTCCAAGAGTCTTATCCTTTTAGCACTTACATTTAGGTCTTTGATGTGTTTTGAGTTAGTTTTTGTATATGGTGTGAGGTAGAAATCTACTTTTACATATGGGTATCCAATTGTCCCAACACCATTTGTTAAAAATACTATTTTCCCCATATCAAATTCTCTGTAGTCAGTTGATTCTTTTGGAAAATAAATTCACTATAAATGTCCATTTATTTCTGGATTCTCAATTCTATTTCATCCATCTATATGTCTATCCTTATGTCCCTACAACACTGTTTTGATTATTACTGCGTTTAGGATCAGTTTGTCAATTTCTACTCCGTCCCCTGCCCCCACAAGTAAGCAGATGGGATTTGGGGAATATTGTCATCTTAACATTAAGTCTTCCAATTTATGAACATGGGATATCTTTCTATTTATTTAGGACTTTAAAATATTTTAAAACAATATTTCACCGTTTTTATCTTACAAGTCTTGCATTAATTTTATTCCTAAGTATTTTACTCTTTATTTTATTCCTAAGTATTAATTTTATTTTATTAATTTTATTCCTAAGTATTTTACTCTTTTGGATGTTATGTAGTTGAATATTGTTTTGTTTGTTTTTGGAAAAATACTTTTATTTCAAAAGCTGCTGGGAGTTCAACCCAGATGAAGATTGATAATGAATGTACGGATGTTTTAAAAAGATAGTGATTTCTTTTTTCATGAGAGCAGCCTTAGAATTCTTTGAGTGTTGAAGTCAGATTTCGGAGGCTGAGGAGGACTCAGGAGCAGTGTGTGACCAGTCTGCACCTGTCTGGTGCCATCTGACATTTTATCCCGGAGGCATTGCCCAGATTGTCTCTCCTCTGATCGGGCCATCCACAAC
Source organism: Myotis davidii (assembly GCF_000327345.1). Classification (NCBI taxonomy): domain Eukaryota; kingdom Metazoa; phylum Chordata; class Mammalia; order Chiroptera; family Vespertilionidae; genus Myotis; species Myotis davidii. The sequence continues at coordinate 4,955,203 of NW_006300375.1, forward strand.
CTCCTCTAGGAACCTTTAAAGCATACTTTTGGTTGTTACTGAAAAAAAGTTTTACTTGAAAATGCAGAGAGTAAACCTTTCTTACAGGGGAATGGGGACATATATTTGAGAATCTTGTAATTTTTAATTCACCCTTTTACTCATTGCAACCCACTCTGTTCTAGCAGAACTCAGTCATAGTTTAGTTTGTTGTTAGCACTGTCACTAGAAGTACTTCTGAGAGAATTTTTGCTGGAGCCACCTACTTTGAAATTTCCAGGGACAACCATTTCAGTTCTTATTTTTGTATACCCCCCCTCTTCCCAGGGATCTCTAGTTGTCCCACCATTTTCAGAGCACACTACTAGTATATTTTATGAAATCCATGACAATATACAGCATTGCTAGATATATGGGACAAAGACAAGATTAAAATAGCACAAGATAGCTTATCTCATGTTATGTGTGGGAAGTTTTGCTCTTCTTTGTGTAAATTATTTTTGTTGTTGTTAATCCTCACCTAATGATATTTTTTCCATTGATTTTAAGAGAGCATGGAAGGAAGGAGAGAGAAACATTGATGATGTGAGAGAGACACATGGATTGGTTGCCTCCTGCATGTGCCCTGTCTGGGCTGGGGATCAAACCAGAAGTCCTTTGGTGCGTGGGCCAACGCTCTCACCACTTAGCTCACCAGCCAGACTATAATCTGTTTTTTGATATCTCTTTTCCTACATTGTCCTGAGTAAATTTTAAGAAATTTAAAAAGTCAGTGTGCTTTAAATTTCACACTCAAGGAACCAAACTCCCATTTGGCTTCTCTGTACAGATGGTGGACTTCCCAAACCGGAGCTGATATCCCGGATTGAACAGGGGAGAGAGCTCTTCAGGGATTTCGGAGAACCACAGAAGTCAGGAAACGTGATTTTCAACCCTGCTGATTTGCATTTCAATCCAGTTACTGAGGGACAGCAGTTTTGGAGTAAGTATGAAGAAATCAGGGCCCTGTTCTTAACGATGTCACATTCAGGTTTCTTACTTCTAATTACTTCTGATCTTGTCTTGTTTGGCTGGGCTGAGGCTTGGCATCTGGGTTCTGGAGCCTGCGTCTGGATTTTGCCTTTTTTGAGTGACCTTGAGCAGGTTATTCAACCTCTCAGTATTTCATTTCCTAACTATAACATGAAGCTAATAAAAGTACGTACATTATAGGGTTAAAGTAGTAAGAGCTCAGTAAGTGTGAGCTGTTCTGAGTAGGGGTGGGGGGAAATTGCTTCCTCCCGTCTGGAGACTGTTGTCTCTGTTGGAATGGCTAAACCTCAGCTCTCCTCTTGTTTCCTGTCCTGATGGAGAGTCTGGGGCTTCTGGATTCCTCAGACTCAATGTTAGGTATGGGATGAGAAAGTCACATGTGGGCATCATTCCAAGAAATCTTGTCAATAGTTTGTTTAGCTTTTAGCTGCTGCTTTCTGGAGGATAAAAGTTTTTCTGCACAAATTATTTCACTTTTGCCACCTGCTTTTCTTTCAAGAAACCTTTTTAAATAGTTAGAAGGGAAAAGAGAAGTAGAAAGAAAAGAAAGAAGGAAAAAATAGTTAGAAAGAAGTTGGAAGAGGGAGGAGCAGACACAAGGCCTTGCTGCCTGGCTTCAGGGCAGCTGTGGAGCACACAGCACATGTCAGTCAGGGCTGTCAGTGACACTGCCCTTTTCCCTTCCTGACTCCAGGGATGTGCACATCAGAATGGGGCAGTCGTGGTGAGCGTTGACAGGATGTCAGTCCGCCAGGCTCATGCTGAGCACCTGGCACACATTAGCTCCTTTCATTCTCACAGCAGTCTCATTGTTACCCTGTTTCTCTAGAAGGATCCGAAGCCACAGTAGCTTGACAAATGTTGCAGTGGGCACATGGGATTCGAACCCAGACATGCTGGATTCAGAGCTTGCCAGGAGTGGGCAAACTTTTTGACTCGAGGGCCACAATGGGTTCTTAAACTGGACCGGAGGGCCGGAACAAAAGCATGGATGGAGTGTTTGTGTGAACTAATATAAATTCAAAGTAAACATCATTACATAAAAGGGTACGGTCTCTTTTTTTTTTTTAGTTTTATTCATTTCAAACAGGCTGGATCCGGCCCGCGGGCCATAGTTGCCCACGGCTGGCTTAGGCCCTACATTTGTGACCTGTATTTTCCTCTTATTCTAAGAAAGTCTGTTCGGTTTACTTTCAGCAGACTCACCAAACTCCTGGTCATGAAGCAGAATCAAACCGAAATGTGCCGTGTACAGTTTAGTGGAAACTGGGTTCCCAGGCCACCAGAGGTCGCTGTTGCAGATCACTTTCCTAGTGACATAGCCTTTCTTTTTTTTTTTTTTAATATATTTTATTGATTTTTTTATAGAGAGGAAAGGAGAGAGATAGAGAGTTAGAAACATCGATGAGAGAGAAACATCGATTAGCTGCCTCCTGCACACTCCCCACTGGGGATGTGCCTGCAACCCAGGTACATGCCCTTGACCGGAATCGAACCTGGGACCTTTCAGTCCGCAGGCCGACGCTCTATCCACTGAGCCAAACCGGCTTCGGCGTGACATAGCCTTTCATCACGCCATAGACATGGATTCTGACTGAATTTTTGGTTTCAGTTTCAGGAAGCCAGCAAGCTGTGAATTCAAGAGAATCCGCATGCCATTTCCGAGTCGATCCTCTTGAGAGCCAGGGTTCCTCTGAACCCTTACTAAGAAAAAGTGAAGATGTTTCCTTCAGGCCGGACCAAGACATCACCTTCATGAAGCCAGACAGACGCGATCCACGGGTTCTACTCCCAGCAGCCCACCATTCCTGGAAACCCACCCACAGAGAAAGACTCTCGAACCCCAGAACTCTGGGTCCCCCAGGCCTCCAGGAGATGACCTCCTGGGAGGGCACCCCACATCCTTGCCCTGTCTGTGGGGAAAGCTTTTGGAAGAAGAATCGTGTAGAGAAGCACCAGGGCAGCCACTCGAAGGACCAGCCGCATGGGGCCTGGGAGAAACTCAGCAAACAAGCTGACCTGCAGCATCAGTGGAGCATCCCTCAGGGACAGAGGCACTTCCGATGTCATGAATGTGGGAGGAGCTTCTGCCTAAAGAGGGATCTGCTTAAACACCTGGCCGCACACACAGGGAAGAGCCCACTGCAGTGCCCTGAATGCAATATGTGCTTCCATCACAAATGGAGCCTCTTCAGCCACCACCTTCTACACCAGGGGGAGAGCCCTTCCCAGTGCCCCAGATGTGACACGAGCTTTCTCCCGAAGACCATACAGGCTCACCAGGGCCAGCGCAGCGGGGCGAGGCCAGTCTTCCCGAGAGAGGGCGAGAGGGCCTTCTGTGAGAAGGCCAGGCTCAGCAGTGTGCACTCAGCACAGAGGCCAGGCCCAGGCCTGCCTCTTGAGGAGCGCTGCCACTTGATGGGGGGCATGGAGCATGTCCTCCAGCGCTGCCCTGCCAGAGAGAGGCCATTCCTTTGCACAGCCTGTGACAAGTGCTTCTCTACCAGGGCCAAGCTCACCAGCCATGTCAGGGTGCACAAGGGGGAAACGCCCTTCCCGTGCCTGGAGTGTGGCAAGAGTTTCCGCCTGAGTGGCCTGCTGAAGGTCCACCAGCGTGTGCACAGTGGAGAGAGACCCTTCTCCTGCAGGAAGTGTGGCCAGGGGTTCAGCAAACAGTGCAGACTCGCCGAACACACCCGAGTGCACAGCGGGGAGAAGCCTTTCTGGTGTGCCGAGTGTGGCAGGAATTTCCGCCAGAGGGGACAGCTGCTGAGGCACCAGCGACTGCACACAGATGAGAAGCCCTTCCAGTGCCCCGAGTGTGAGCTGAGCTTCCGTCTGAAGAGCATGTTGAGAGCCCACCGGCTCCGACACAGTGGGGAGAGGCCATTCTCCTGCAGTGAGTGTGGCCGCGGCTTCACTCACCAGTGCAAGCTCCGTGAGCACCTGCGTGTGCACAGCGGGGAGAGGCCTTTCCAGTGCCCTGAGTGTGACAAGAGCTTCCGCCTGAAGGGCATCCTGAAGGCCCACCAGCGCACCCACAGCGCCGAGAGGCCGTTCTCCTGTGCGGAGTGCGGCAAGGGCTTCACCCGGCAGTCTAAGCTCACCGAGCACCTGCGCGTGCACAGTGGGGAGAGGCCCTTCCAGTGCGCCGACTGCGACCGGAGTTTCCGCCTCAAGGGGCAGCTGCTGAGTCACCAGCGCCTGCACACAGGAGAGAGGCCCTTCCAGTGCCCGCAGTGTGACAAGAGCTATCGTGTGAAGGCGGACATGAAGGCCCACCAGCTGCTGCACAGCGGGCAGATGCCATTCTCCTGTGAGTGTGGCAAAGGCTTTGCCAAGCAGTCAAAACTTGTCGAACACATCAGGACACACACGGGGGAGAAGCCTTTTCGGTGTCTGAAATGTGACAAGAGTTTCCGCTTGAAGGCACAGCTGCTCAGCCACCAAGGCCTGCACACAGGAGAGCGACCTTTCCACTGCCCCGAGTGTGACAAAACCTTCCGGGAAAAGGGACACATGCTTAGGCACCAGCGCATACATCGGCCAGAAAGGCCTTTTGCCTGTGGCGACTGTGGGAAGGGCTTCATTTATAAGTCCAAACTTGCTGAACACATCCGAGTGCACACAAAATCCTGTCGTGCTCCGAGTGGGCCTGACATTCAGAAACGGCTCAGCCAGCTGTTTGCAATGATCGAGGCTGACTGGAGTTGAGACAGAGCGGCAGCCATCCAGATAAGCAGTCATCGGGCTCATGGTGCCTGGGGGTCCACAGCAACCCTAGCTGAACCCACTGCTGCATTCGCTGGTGGACCTTCAGCAGGCCGCTTGGGGAAGCTCTTGTCACGCTCCAGGCACAGGTTTCAGGAACAAGGGCCCCCTTTTGAGCAAGAATGTAATACAAGTTAGGAATATAAGAAACCACTAAGAATTTTCTTTCTTAAATCATCACCAGTTGTATTTTCTATCCATTGATAAAAAGAGACATTTGTTTTTCCTACCATCCTAAGTGGCAATTTTACCCAATGCTTAGCTAGCTTTGAAATCCCAGCTTGAATTTAGACAGGAAATCCCTCTAGTACTGGCTGTTACATGTCAGTCCCCTTTTCTTTTTTCATAGTATGATCCTAAGCTGGCGTGGTTTCAATCCAGTGAATTTTGTTGCAGACATTAGATTTGGTTAGATTGACTTGTTTGGAAACTGATAGTAATAAAACAAGTTTTCTGAATAGTTTATGAGAGTGCTTAAGTTTCACAGCAGTTCCACAGTGATTATGCATAGTTCCCCTAGGGAAAAGCTGCTAATTTCAGCAAGAATTGGCTAATCTGAGTTGAAGAAATATAAAACGGAAGGTGCTAAAATGTACGGGACTAGAATTTAGCTAAGAGATTGGGAAAGGTGTCGATTCGGGAGCTCCAGAACAGAGATGCTATTTGAAGCTGAGAGTAAATGAGATTCCCATTCATCCCAATTAGCAGATGACTAAATTCCAAGTTGAGATAAAATAACAGGCAGCAACAGCTTAGTGTGGAGAGTTTTCAAGCAAATAAAAGTAGAAGTAGAAGTAAACACAATACAAGTAGAAGTCCAGGAAAATGCTGCCTTTGGTACATTAAGTGAGGGTTCTGTGTGCACAGAATGTTTATACTTTAGTGAAAGAGTTTTCTTTCACACAAAGAATTCCTGGCTTTTAGAGGGTTCACATTGCATGTAACAGAATGGCCGATTTGTAATTCTGAAGGCTGATAAAAATGAGATTGTCAGTAAACAGTAATAGACATGGCTATGAAACAATGTCACAGATTATTTTCTGTGGAACACTAGCTCCAAAGAGACTCTTATAAAACAAATTACATGACCAATTAGTTTAAAGTTGAACAATTCCCTCACCCTGCTTCCCACAGACACAGTCCATGACTCTCTGAGAGGAAGACATACTGTGAATCATATTCTGTATGTACTTGGCCTTGGGATCCTTTCTTTTCTTTTTTCCTAAAACACTGTGATCTGTGGGTCTTCTGCAGGACTCATTTTTAAAAAATTACTTAAGAATAGTCCTGGCTTCAACAAAATAGCCCTTAGTCTGTTCAGAAGAGTGAGAATCCCAGGAAATGAGGTCTTGGGTCTTAGAGAACGAAGAAAAAAGACCTGTAAGTCGGATTAAACTTGAATAGTTTAGAGCACCCGATGTTTCCTTAAGTGATGGGACACTAACAAGGGTGATTGGTAATATTAAGAGATGGTGTCATTTAGGCAGGTTTCTAATCACTCAGAGCTGCACTGATGTCGGTTGTGTTCACAGCATTGCAAACCTCACAAAGCATAGCGATAGACTCAGTACTGCAGTGTGGGGACCTGGAGGAAGAGCATGTGACTGTGAAGCAGGTAGTGGTTTTGAAGGGAACGGCAGGCCAGGGACTCTAGGCTGGTGTTCTCACAGACTCGTAAGTGAAGGATCTCAGAGATCCTAAAAGATCCAGAGTGTTTGAATTTTGTTAGAAATGGCATGTTTTGGGGGAAGTTGAGAAAAAGGCTAAGTCCCAATTAAACCCAAGTGCCCCCGGTTGCTCACACTAAAAATGAAAAAGATACCAGAGCGATGTTTAAAGAATAGAGGGACTTCTGGGAAACAAGGTGACATAAGCACAGGTTCATAAAACTCACCTTCCTATTCTGCCCAAATTCCTCAAAGGAAAAATCAATGCTGAGATATGCTGGTGCAATCCCAGACCTTCAAGAATAAGTAAGGATGACTATAAGAACCCCATCAGCGCCCTAACTGGTTTGGCTCAGTGGATAGAGCGTCGGCCTGCAGACAAGGGTCCCAGGTTCGATTCCGGTCAAGGGCATGTACCTTGGCTGCAGGCATATCCCCAGTAGAGGGTGTGCAGGAGGCAGCTGATCAATGTTTCTAACTCTCTATCCCTCTCCCTCCTTTCTGTAAAAATCAATAAAATTTATTTAAAAAAACAAACAATAAAACCCCCCATCACCTCCTGCCCAAAAAAGCCTATCTCCTACAAATATGTCAAACTCAAAAGGTTAGCATGGGCCAAATAAATGAGGCATGAGGCCCGTGGGCCATGAGTTTGACATGCTTGTCCTACAAAGTAATCTGAAGAGTCCAATAGTGAAGATCACATTAAAGCAGCGGTTCTCAACCTGTGTGTTGCGACCCCTTTGGCGGGCGAACGACCCTTTCACAGGGGTCGCCTAAAACCATCCTGCATATCAGATATTTACATTATGATTCATAACAGTAGCAACATTACAGTTATGAAGTAGCAATGAAAATAATTTTATGGGTGGGTCACAACATGAGGAACTGTATTTAAAGGGCCAGAAGGTTGAGAACTACTGCATTAAAGGGATATAATGAAAGAAAAAAGATCCCAATAAAGTTATGGAGCCCCACCAGCATGGCTCAGTGGTTGAGTGTCAACCTATGAACTCGGAGGTCATAGTTCAATTCACGATTAGGGCCCATGCCCAGGTTTTGGGCTTGATCCGGAGTGTGGGAGGTGCAGGAGGCAGCCAATCAATGATTCTCTCATCATTGATGTTTCTATTTCTCTCTCCCTCTTCTTTCCTCTCTGAAATCAATAAAAAAAATTTAAAAATTATGGAATGTATTATATTATTGATTACCTAGAACACCCAGCAGAATCAGCAAAGTAACTATTACAAATAAGAAAAAAGATCCTGTTCACAAAGCCCAGTCACTGTCTCCATTCAAGACAGGAACTGCCCTGGCTGGTGTGGCTTAGTTGGTTTAATAGAACTGAAAGGTCACGGTTCTATTCCTGGTCAGGGCACATACCTAGGTTGTAGGTTTGATCCCCAGTTGGGGCACATAGAAGAGGCAATTGTTTCTCACATTGATGTTTCTTCTCTCTCTCTCTCTCAAAATCATATCCTTGGGTGAGGATTCTCAAAATCATATCCTTGGGTGAGGATTTAAAAGAAGAAAAAGAAAATAGATCAGCCCCAGCCAGGTGGCTCAGTTGGTTGCCGCTCAGTTAGTTGGAGTGTCTTCCCATATACCAAAAAGGTGTGGGCTTCTATCCCGTCAGGGCACATGCAAGACTCAACCAAAGACTGCATAAACAAGTGGAACAGCAAATCGATGTTTCTTTCTCTAAAAAATAAGTGAGTAAAAAAAAAAAACGTTTAAAGAAACAAAAAGATGCACAGTGCTACCAGTCACAGGAGGCTGTTGGCTATAGAAGCACAAAGAGCTGAACGTTCCCAGGATGCCCTGCGTATCTCCAGGGCAACGGCCGGGCAGGACGGGGCTGACAGGCGCAGGCTCCGCCCCAGCACCGGCGGGCACCAGGGCCTCCCCTCGCAGAGCCCGGCAGGTGCTGAAAGCTCAGGCTGCAGGACCCTGCGGGACCATCAGGTGGGAGTGGTGACATCTAGGCCCGGCAGAGGGGGTGGCCCGCGCGGGAGCCCCCGCCCAGCCTTCAAACAGGAGCTCCCGCGCTGGGGTCCGGAGGGCAGTGCCGGGAAATCCATGCTTCCACCCGAGACAGTTCCCTTCTGGGCTGGGAGCATGGAGTTTTACCTTTATCCATTCAGCGTGTGGCCCCCAGAGGGCGCTCTGTGAACACTTGTTGAATCAATCAATGGATTAATGAGAGTCCTACACTTCACGACCGATTTTACAGTCAGCCCAAGGCTTTCTGGATGTTCCTGTTTCCCTGGCACTCAGCTTGTTGGCGAGGTATAGAATGGAAGGAAAAAGAGCACAGGACATTATGGCTGAGAAAAAGAAAGGAGTCCCAGAGAGGGACATACATAGTACAATACTAAATTGCAGTGATCGGGACTGTCACTTTAATAACAGTTCTTTAGAAAATGGTAACGATGGGTGCAACTCTTATTTTAGTTTTAAGTCTCTTAAAGGCCCCCTGGGGTGACAGGAACTGTGTCCTGATACTTAGTCTGAATTGAAACAATGTTTCTCAAGAAACATGACAATTTCATATTGTCTTTTTCACCAAATCAAAAATAAAGAGATAGTATTCAGGTAAGGTCTTTATTTTAAGCAATTTCCTTTATCAGAGGAAAGGGAGTTACAACAGGTTAAAGGACTTGCTCCAGGTCACTTCAGCTAGTGATTGAAAGTACAGCTTAGGTTTCTGGAGTTCCAGTTCTGTGCTCTTCCTTCTTACCTTCAACAAATATTTATTGGGACTTCTTTCCTTTAATAAATATTTAATATTATTCTTCACAGTATTGCTTCCCTGGGGTGTGGCTGCCTAGCCATGCTTCTTTCTCACATTTTTTAGTTTATCAGGAAGCTATGGGGCATTTTCTGTACTCCTCTTTGTCACCTTCTAGGAAAATGATATTTTGACTTTGGGTGCAAAAAGTTTTGAAGAAGTTAATTGATGACCCATCATTTCTTTCTGACATTTCTAATGTGTTCTTGGGGGCAAATACTTTTCAATTTAAATTTCATTTTAATGGAGTGAAAAACAGTACCAATTGTAGAAGATTCTGAGGATGTAACTTTCTGTATTTCTTTCTTAGAAACACAGTGTTTTTAAGGTATCACACAGAAAGCATTGAAGACAGTTCTATGCAGACTTTATCACATAGTACTATAACATGTTTGCATGACTATGTCCTACAAGACTTACACACTTACATGACTGTCTTTGTGTACATTTGATGAATCAAACTATTAGTTTTAGGTCCTGATTCTTTAGTTAGAAACTAGAGGCCCGATGCACAAAATTCATGCAAGAGTAAGTCCTCGCCACCCTGGCTGCCTCAACCCTCACAAGCTGCTGGCACTGGCTTCTCTCTGGCACCCAGCACCCCGGCTTCCCTCGCAGCCCCAGCTTTGTCCAGAAGATTGTCCAGAAAGATATCCAGTCTAATTAGCAGATTACACTTTTATTATTATAGAAGATGTGTTTTCTGAGGTTCCAGTGACTGACTTCTTTATGTTTTCTCCCCACTATGCCTGTAAAACAAAGGCCTATTTATTCAGTGATCCACCTCTTCCTGGGTATGAATCTGATTTGTTTGCAGCCAATGTTAACTTTTGGAAAGAGGACCAAAAAAATGGTTACAACTTCTTCCTGGTATTATGTCACCAAAACCTTGCCTGTTTTATATATTGAAAAGTCTGACTTCTCAAGATCCTTTTGGGAACTCCTTATGTGATATGAACAAAGGTAGAAGACTTATAACCATTACTGGTGAGGGCAGGTATGAAGCCATCCTGAGACAAAAGGAAATGTGTTCAAGGGTCCAGGGGGAGTGCCCTTTGATGATGTGCCTGGCCATCTGTTTCTGAGCACAAGAGTACAAGAATCTGATGAGCATCACAAAGTAACTTACAATACCCCTGGCTGGTTAGCTCACTTGGTTAAAGCATCATCCTGATACATCAAGGTTTTTGGTTCAATCCCCACTATGGCACATACAAGAATGACCCAGTGAATGCCTAAATAAGAGATATTTCTCTCTCTAGGAATTATGTTTTTATTGAAAAATTGAGAGTAATTCCTGAAATCACAAATCTCTGCAGGCCATCTGTTCTTTCTGTTTGCTGCTTGACTGGCCTTTCATGGACAGCAATTTCCTTTATCAGCAGGATCTCCTGCCCTGCCCTTCTGGTGACTTTTATTTTTTGTTAATCCTCACCTGAGGATAGTTTTTCCATTGATTTTTAGAGAGTAGAAGGGAGGGGAAGAGATAGAAACATCGATGTGAGAGAGATACACATTGATTGGTTGCCTTCCACACTCCCTCCAATCTGGACCAGGGATCAAGCC
>NW_006300375.1:4966370-4967767 GCF_000327345.1 Myotis davidii
TTTGGCTTTCATGACCTTGATACTTTTCAAGGACGTGAGGCAGTTATTTTGTAGCATGTCCCCCAATATGTGCCTTCATTATTTGGCTCAGGTTACTTATTTTTCAGCTAAAAAAGCAATGCTGTGTTCTCATTGTATCTTATTAGGTAGCACATGATTTGTTTGTTTCACAAGTGATGATGTTCATGTTGATCCCTTAATGAAGGTCATGTCTACCAGACCTCCCCACTATGAAGGTGTTTTCCCCCTGCTTTGTCATTACTATTTTGTGCCCTGGCCAGTGTAGCTCAGTTGGTTGGAGCATTGCCCCGTGCACTCAAGGGTCCTGGGTTTGATTCTTGGTCAAGTCACATACCCAGGTTTCGGGTTTGACACCCTGATACTATGGGAAGCAACCGATCTATGTTTCTCTCTTTCTTCCTCCTCCCCTCCTCTCTAAAATCAATAAGCATGTTCTTCAGTGAAGGTTAAAAAAAAGATGTTTAACTGTTTTACATTCTACATTCATAGCATTCTAATAAATCACTTAGTGTATACTCTGGTGTTGAGGTCTTTCTGCGCTACAAAAATAAGGGGGAACCATCAGGTTCACAGGAACTCAATAAGACTATATTAAATTTAGCCCTAAACGGTTGTTGGCCTGCAGACTGAAGGGTCCCAGGTTCAATTCTGGTCAAGGGCATGTACCTTGGTTGCGGGCACATCCCCAGTGGGGAGTGTGCAGGAGGCAGCTGAATCGATGTTTCTCTCTCATCGATGTTTCTAATTCTCTATCCCTCTCCCTTCCTCTCTGTAAAAAATCAATAAAATATATTTTTAAAAAGAATATATTAAATTTAAAAACTCTAATTGTTGCCCTGGCCAGCGTTCTCAGTGGTTAGAACATCGGCCCTGGCACAGGAGGGTCTTGGGTTCGATTTCCATAGGTCGATGTTTCTTTCTCTCTCTCTCTCTTTCTCCCTCCTCCCTCCCTTCCACAAAAAAAATCAATGGAAAAAATATTCTTGGGTGAGGATTAACAAAACAAACCAAAAAAACCTCTAATTATTTAAGCCTGTGAGAGGCCGGCTTTCTTTCTTCCTCACTTAATAATCTATATACACAGAAAAATACTCTTGCACTCTTGTGTTTTATTTTTTCTCCTTGTCTTCTATAACTCTGCAGGCATACTAAAACTCGGGCATTAAAGAAACCTGCTCATCCCTTCTCCAAGCCCAGGAAAGAAATGCAAGCTTTTATTTGCTCAAGAAGAAAAAACACGAGAAGACCAGGAGCATGAGGCCGACTCGGGTGTCTCGTTTTCTTCTTCCCATCAACAGACTGATTAGGACCCCTCCGCCGAACAGATCCCTGGTCTCGGGGGACCGCTGCAGGTTGAGCAGACAGCCTTTGCGCTG
>NW_006300375.1:4967852-4968211 GCF_000327345.1 Myotis davidii
AAGCACAACACCTCCCGGAGCTCCGCCCCGCCCTGCACATACAGACCCCGCCCACCTCACCGACGCCCAATCGTGCCACGATGCGTAGTACGGCCACGCCCCTCAGGCTCCTGCCGGCCGCCTTTGTTCTCCCCCGCTCCCTCTCTAAGCCTGTGCGCTCCCGGCAAACCGAGTGGCAGCTGCTGATTGGTGGCTCCGGCGCAGCCAATCAGAAGGGGGCACCTCACGTTAGTGCTCAGAGCTTTAAACGCAGGAGCCTCCCGGCGCGCGGAGGAGGCTGGGGAGGAGCGCGGGCGTGGAGGGCGGTGCCCGGAGCTGGGACGCGCAGCGAGGCCCCCGCGGCCCGCGCCCTCCCTCGG
>NW_006300375.1:4968345-4969877 GCF_000327345.1 Myotis davidii
GGAGTTTAAGGGACCGGTTGCGCGTGGCCCGCATCGCATAGATCCCGGGATGGCAGCGCGGGGACGGGGTCGGGGCTGCCGCCGAGGCTTGGACCGGAGGGGTGCAAAGTACCTTCTTTGCAGTTGGTGTCTTCGTCCCGATTCCGCTCAGACTTTCCTCAGGTCCATGCTCCCATGGAGGGGAGTTTGAGAATTGCTTAAAGTGTCCAGGCGAACACGCCCAGGGAGTGTAGGAGAGGGGGCCAGTGTTTTCCAAACAGGATTCAGAGAAGGCCAGGGCGTGAAGGCCCAAGTGGGAGCCCAGAGGAGTCGTGGGCAACAAGCATCTTACTTTTTTAAAATGTCTTTACATTTGGAAATAAGTGACCTGAGGGTTCTGGTTGGTGGGAGAAATGGATAGCTTGGTTTGCATCTTTTTAAACCCGGAGATGCCAGTCCCTCAGCGAACATTTATTCAGCACCTACTATGTGCCAATCACCGCGCTGGGTCTGGGAGTCAAGGATGAGGCCTGTGGCCCGTGCCCATGGAGCACCTTCTCTCGCAGGAACGATCGGTCGACAGTTACTAGTCATGGGTCCTGAATTTTGCTTTGAAATCAGTGAGCTCAGAACACATGGCTAAGAGGACTTTGACAAGTAGAAAGCACACTGCAAGGAAAGGAAGCTACTCGGAGAGAACAGGGCATCCTGTACGGGTCTCAGCTTTCTTCCTCTCTTGTCTTTCTCCCCACGACTAGTTTTTTCTTTTCCTGGTGAGTTCGTTCCAATATAAATAAGCCCCTTTTCTAAGATTAGTGTGTAAGGAAGTGTGAACTTTGTACTCTTTCAAACAGATTGAGTAACTTCTCGGGTCACTGAATCAAGAATCTTTACCCAAATAGAAAAGGAAGTAAAAGCCAGCACCTAGTGAAAAACACCTGCCGAAAGGACCTATATAGCAGCGTGGCCTTACAAGTGTGACCTGGGACCCTTATCCAAACCACCTGGTGCTTATTTAAATACAGAGTCCCAAAATATACCAAAGCAGAAGTTGGGGTGAGGGCTGTGATCTGCATTCTAGACACACTCTTCATGGACTCATAGAATAAACTTTGGGAGGTATGTTCAAGTTTGAGGACCAGTGGGGATGGAGGGTACCTTTTGGAATGTAGCTAAAAAGCAAATGGCCTGGACACCAAGGGCTATTAATAACCAGTCCGTTTGTCATTTGGGCCCCAGGTCACTAAGGCAGTGGAGGCCTGGGAAACAGTTGCCTTTGGGGCGAGCCAGGGAACTCTGGAGTTGTCACAGCCAAGGCAGGTTTCCCAGGGCATCCTCTGGGTGGAGTGGAGCTTCGAGCCCTTATCTGGACTCCTGCCCATCCCTGTGGGGATCCCGGCCCTTCATTTTCACAGGTAACTTGTCCTGTGGATTTATTTTGGGGCCACACTTCCCCCCTCCTCGGATATTCCAAGGCTGCGGGGTTTTCAGTTTTGTGTGCCTTTCTTACATTTTAGATTCAAACAGCACAGTTGGTGTCTGGGTTCTAGGTG
>NW_006300375.1:4969940-4974752 GCF_000327345.1 Myotis davidii
CTACTAGAGCTTGAGCTCTGATTACTTAAGCCTCAGTTTGCGGCTCATGTCTCAAATTAAACGTCACTTCTACTTGTCACGTCTTTCCAGTGAACAGAATGAAGATACTTTGCTGCCTGCTTTTATTTGGGATGGGTTTAGATTTTAAGTGGAAAATCACTAGCATTAAAGAACTCTTCAGCTGCCTCTCTCTTTTCATTCCTGAGAAGTAATCGTAAACCTTTGGGCGTGTTGAGAAGAAAATCTAATATGACAGTATAGTGCAGTAGTGGAGTGGTCAGGAGCCATCACTGAGTAGCTTTGTGATCCTCGGGCAGATGACCGAGGCTCTCTGTGCCTCAGTTTCTTGTCTGTGAGTGCAGGGAATGTGTTTCCCTCAAGGGATGAGAGAATGTTTAAGAGCTCAGCACAGTCCTGTCAACTGTATCAGCTAGACTGTTAGATCTGATAACAAGTTTCTCTTGTCCATGTTTAATATAAACCATTCAGTATTGACCTAATGGCAGAGTTTATCCAACTGTTACAGGGATATCTGTAGTGGGGATTGGAAGTGATGAGCTAAGAAAGTTGATGAGGACATTCTGCAAGGAGCTGCTAGCGTCCAGGCCGGGCAGGGATCCATTCTTATCACCACATGTACTGGTGGGAGTGGACAGGTACTGCAGTGACCTGGTTAGAGGAGGGCCCCATTTTACCGCCTGGGCTCAGCACTATTGAGGCTATGTGGGAGGCTGCATCGGCCCCAGGCTGAGGATGGCACGCTTCCAGAAGGTGCCAGAGGCTTTGGGTATATTTTTATCCATTTGGCTTAAAAGTGAAGCCCAATGAAGAGTGGTCTCCCCACTAAAAAGTAGGTGTTTTCTTTGTGGGGAAATGTGGGTTTCTAGTTGGTGGGATTATAGAGCCAGCACCTCCTCAAATTGAAGGGGAATCAGTCCTTTGTCTGTGAGTTGGGGAGGAGTGGAAACATTTTTAAATTCAAGAAAGGAGTTCATTCTTCGCTCTGGCCCATGGTAACTTATGGATACCCATTTAATCACGAGAGCCCCGTCTCTAGTGCTCACAGAGCACATTGGGCCCAGCATAGGTAAGGAGGCATCTTTGCTTTTCCTTTTTGTAAAATTCACCTTATCCCTGTGTGCTGAGCAGATTGCCAAGTCCGTCTTTCTCCCTTAGCTGTATTTCCTAGCTTGAAGAGCAGACCAGGCTCCCCAGTGCTTTCTTTCAACCCTCCTCCAGTCTTTCCCTTTGCCTGCAAGTAAATTTGATTCTGCAGGTAGATCTGACTGGGCAGAGCAGCCAGGCAAGTGAGTGTATATGCACGGCCCACAAGCCCTACCTCCCTACCCACAGCAGGCCATCCTGGCCAGGGTGTGTGGCGCCTCCTAGGCAGGCACCCCAGCTGAAGCAGAACACCCCGCATCAAGTCCCCTCCTGCAGGTCATTTGGGTAGAGCTTGCAAAAGATGTTGTCTTCCCCTGTGTTCTGGCCCCCTTCACATCCAGGAAGCCTTGTTCTTGGTGCTGCCTGATGACAGTGCTGGGGGCCTGGCGCCCCTGCAGGTCTGTCCACCCCACAGAGTTCCTGCCATGGAGGAGGGAGGTGATAAGGTGGCCAGAGGAAGGGTTGTTGCAGAACTGTGGTCCAGAGTGCAAGGTGTGGGCTAGGAGGAAAACTGAGGGCAGGGGAGGGAACTTGTCCCAAGAAATAAAGGGAGTCTGGTTGGTTTCTTTTTTCAAATTGGTGGGGATTTTTTGGGGGGGATTTTAGATCTGTTTCTCCCTCTCCTGACAAAGGAATGTGGAAGTCAGGAAAAAGCAGTAAGGTGTTTAAAGGCACATGTTTGAGGAGAGTGGCTGGTGGGGTGGGGGGTGGTTTTGGTTTGCTTTTTATTGAATTAGGGTGACATTGGTTAATAAAATGATATAGGTTCAGGTGTACAAGTCTATAATGCATCATCTGTATATTGTATTGTGTATTTAACATCCCAACTGGCTTGCTTTTTGTAATTAGTTTGCGGATTGGTAAATTTTAACAGTAATGAACAAAGCTGCCCACCCCACCCAGACCAGTGCCCTGGCTTGCCTGAGCAGCTGCAGGACCAGCCCTGGAGTAGTTGGGGGATTAGTTAGGGACGGGGATCAGACTCTGTAAGTCCCAGGAGTTCCAGGATCCCAAGGGTAGGTTTTCATGCTTTGATCTCATCCTCGGCCCCAAACTTGGAAACTGTCCATCTTGGTTTATCTCCTGGGAAGCATCTCCAAACACCAATAATTGGCCCCTTGAAGTGTTCTGGCTTCGGAGTTAATGAAGTCCTCGTGCTTGCTTCAAGTGCACTTGCTGATGTGACTGAAGCTGGAGAACCTGAATAATAACTGTGGTCCCACAATGCCTTGTATCTGTAGTTTGGCAAAAAATTAACGACCTTGATAATGAGGTGTACTTGGATTCTCTGTTCTGGGAAGGGAGGTTTGCTTCTAGGCTGGAAGCACTTTGGTGAAAGTTAATACCCTGTAGCACAAACTAGAGGGAACCATAAAACGAGGTGTTCCTAAAATGCAGAGCATGGGCTGTGCAGAGGAGCCATGGGCTAGAGGAGGAATGGACAAACTTTTTGACTCGAGGGCCACAATGGGTTCTTAAACTGGACGGGAGGGCCGGAACAAAAGCATGGATGGAGTGTTTTTGTGAACTAATATAAATTCAAAGTAAACATCATTACATAAAAGGGTACGGTCTTTTTTTTCAATAGTTTTATTCATTTCAAATGGGCCGGATCCGGCTTGCCCACAGCTGGGCTAGAGAGACTGCAGGAGGATTGCTGAGGGATTGTGAGTTAGAGCTCAGCTCACAGCAGGAGGGGGCTGGTGTTGGGGTCTCTGTATTCAGGCAGGAGGCATGCAGAGCATGGGGTGCTACCTCTGAGGAGGGGGGTGATCCTGCTGGGGTATTTAGACTTTATTTATTTATTTATTATTTTTAAAATATATTTTATTGATTTTTTACAGAGAGGAAGGGAGAGGGATAGAGTTAGCAACATCGATGAGAGAGAAACATTGATCAGCTGCCTCCTGCACACTCCCCACTGGGTATGTGCCCACAACTAAGGTACATGCCCTTGACCGGAATCGAACCTGGGACCTTTCAGTCCCCAGGCCGACGCTCTATCCACTGAACCAAACCAGCCAGGGCGGTGGTATTTAGACTTTAAATTCTAGGTCTGGTTTTCAGACGTCTTATTTAACCATGGCCTCCCTTTAAATTAAATCTTAAGTGGCCACCCAGTATGCAAACTTAGAGCAGAATTTCTGGGGTGGAAAGTCCTGATGTCACCACCCCATCTGCTGGGGGTTCCCAGCGACTACTCCAGACTCACGACACATTTTGAAGGATTTGGGGTTCTAGGAAAATTTTTAAGGAGGGAAAGTCATCAGTTTTCTAACCATTCTGGATATTTCCTGCTCAGATTCTAATAAAGAAGAGGCCATTGAGGAGGATGATGAGGAGGAGGAGGAGGAGGAAGAGGAGGAAGATGACTTGGAAGTTAAGGAAGAAAATGGTGTCTTAGTCCTAAATGACGTGAACTTTGATAACTTTGTGGCTGACAAAGACACGGTGCTGCTGGAGTTCTACGCTCCATGGTAAGGACCCACATTCTGGTTCCTTCAGGGTGGATGCAAGGTTCCTCTGCTCCCATGCTTGACCCTGGCAGGGTGGGAGTGGCTGGGTGCAGGAACGCCAGCCCTTGGTTCAGGATCACCAGGACCTCCAAATTCTGCCAGTTTGTACCGCACATCCCATGAGCCAGCCCTTACAGAGTGTGGTCTCAGCAGTTTCAAATATGAACCTGTCCTCTGATAGTTACAGCCAGGGGAGGCAAGAGGGGTGGGTGTTTAACAAACTCTGATGATATGGAAACCTGTGTTGGTGACAAACATCTGACCCATCTCAAGGCCACCTCCCTGCTCCTGCCCGTGGTCAGGCTGGCTCCCATGTGTAGGCCTGGGAAGGCAGAGAAGGCGCCCGCTCCCTTTCCTGTCTTTCACCCTCACAGTGCAGTATGTTACCCATCTTGTATTCCTCCCCCCCTCTCTCTTCTGTTATCTCCTAATCTCTTCTTTCCTCTTTCACCCACCCTCCTTGGTTCACTTGAAAACATAATAGTCAAGATGTACCTATGTGTCCAGTGCTTGATGTTCGAGTATAGTACTAGGTATTTTGTATAAAAAATTTCAACAATCCTATGAACATGTGTGCGAGTTTTTATTCCTATTTTACAGATCAGCAGTTCAAACTAATTTTTAAATTTTTATTTATTGATTTGAGAGAGAAAAAACACGTTTATTTCTTGTTTTACTTATTTATGCATTCATTTGTTGATTCTTGCATGTGCCCTGACTGGGAATCAAACCCACAGGTAACTTAGTGTATCAGGATGATGCTCTAACCAGCTGACCCACCCGGCCAGGGAATGAATCCCTTAACACTTAAAATGTGAGGACTCCAAATAGCTTTCATGTGGGTCATGTTTATTATCTACTTATATAAAAACCCTGGGTGTAACATCATGGCCAGAAGTGCGACCAGCCGGAAGGAAGTCAGTCCTGCAGGGGTCCGCTTGGAAATGGCTGCGCCCTCCCCCAGCTGTTTCCTGGAGGGCGAGGTTTCAGGCAGGAACCCGCCCTCGGAGCAGAGCTTAGAATGAAATGATTTGTAATGGATCTATTATTGAAGCTACCTTTGGAAATACTATATCTAAGATCAGTGGTTCTCAACCGTGGCTGCACATTAGAATCACCTGGGAATCTTTTT
>NW_006300375.1:4975808-4981864 GCF_000327345.1 Myotis davidii
TAAGAGATCAACCAAAGGACTTGTATGCATGCATATAAGCATAACCAATGGACATAAGACACTGGGGAATAGGGGAGGCTATGGGACTGTCTAGGGCGGGGGGAAAAATGGACACATATGTAATACCCTTTGTAATACTTTAAGCAATAAAAATAAAAAAAAATGACAAACAAACAAAAAAAATGTTTTTCTGGCCAAACCGGTTTGGCTTGGTGGATAGAGCGTCGGCCTGCAGACTGAGAGGTCCAGGGTTCAATTCTGGTCAGGAGCATGTACCTTGGTTGTGAGCACATCCCCAGTAGGAGATGTTCAGGAAGCAGCTGATTGATGTTTCTCTCTCTCTCATCAATGTTTCTAACTATCCATCTCCCTTCCTCTCTGTAAAAAAATCAATAAAATATATTAAAATATATATATACTTAAAAATAAATAAATAAAAATTACTCATTTTTAAGTAACAGTAACCCATTACATGTTAACATCGAAATGCTAACACCATTGTCAGTGTAGCCTCTGGAAAATTCACTATATACTTCTGAGAGAATGAGTGAAAAAGACAAAAAATGTTTATGTAAAGAGTTTTAGCCAAACCAGTTTGTCTCAGTGGATAGAGCATCGGCCTGTGGACTGAAGGGTCCCAGGTTCAATTCCGGCCAAGGGCATGTACCTTGGTTGCCGGCACATTCCCAGTAGGGAGTGTGCAGGAGGCAGCTGGTTGATGTTTCTCTCATCGATGTTTCTAACTATCCCTCTCCCTTCCTCTCTGTAAAAAATCAATATATATATATTTTTTAAAGTTTTACCTCATAGGCCCCTTGCAAGGGGTCTCTGGGCCAAATTTTGAGAAACCTATGAAAATATAGGGTTCAGAGACATTGAAAGTCTGTGCCCAAAGCAGAGCTGGAAGCTGAAAATTGATGTTTGACTTCCAGCCAGCTTGGCCTCCCCGTGACATTTCATGTGTCTCCTCTTGACTGCAGATTTCCCCGCTCTGATGCCCCATTTTTGTGTGCATTTCTGGAGTTAAGCCTCCAGGGGTACAATCAACTTGCTCATCTTTCCCCAAACCTTCTTAGGTGTGGACATTGCAAGCAGTTTGCTCCAGAGTATGAAAAAATTGCCAGTACCTTGAAGGAGAATGACCCTCCCATTCCTGTCGCTAAGATTGATGCGACCTCAGAGTCAGCGCTGGCCAGCAGGTTTGATGTGAGCGGCTACCCCACCATCAAGATCCTCAAGAAGGGGCAGGCTGTCGACTACGAGGGTTCCAGGACCCAGAACGGTGAGTAGTACCTGAGTGGTACCAAGCCGGGGAGGAGATTTTGAGTAATACAAAGGAAGACAAGCCCTAGCTGGTTTGACTCAGTGGATAGAGCGTCAGCCTGTGAACTGAAGGGTCCCAGGTTCGATTCCGATCAAGGGCACATGCCTGGGTTGTGAGCTCAATCCCCAGAAGGGTGTGTGCAGGAGGCAGCCAATCAGTGATTCTCATCATTGATGCTTCTATCTCCACCTCTCCCTTCCTCTCTGAAATCAAGAAAAATATATTAAAAAAAAAAATAGGGAAGGAAGATAAGTTGGGAGGACTGTGAGTGACCCCTCAGAGCACCAGCTTCTGGGAGTGATCCTTTCTGGTATATTTGAGCTAACCAAGATCAGAATAAATTTGTCTTTGGGTGGGAGGGGTATCTTCCAATTTCAGACCATGAAACAAGATCTGGGGTAGATGTGTTAAGAAATGACATAAGATTAACTAATTGAAATTTTTTTGTTTTGTTAATCCTCACCCAAGGATATTTTTCCCATTGATTTTTTCAGAGAGTGGAAGGGAGGGATAGAGACAGAGAAACATCTATGTAAGAGAGACACATCAATTGGTTACCTCCCGCATGTGCCGGGAATTGAGCCTGCAACCAAGGTACATGCCCTTGACCAAAATTGAACTGGGACACTATCCACTGAGCCAAACCAGCTAAGGCAGAACATTTTTTTAAAATGAAATGATACAAGAGACAGAGTATGACAACAGGCAACACAACAATAGCCATCCTGTGTAAATGAATCAAAATTATAACTTTTTTTATCAGAGCAGCAAAAAATGTATTTTTTGGTGTACTGCAGAATTTTAGTAATTAATTTTAGTGCCATGAGATGACAGAGATTGAAAATCGCTGTCTTAGAGCAGTGGTTCTCACTGTTCATCTTGTATCAGAATCACCAAAATGGAGGGGCAGTCATTTAAGACAGACGCAGAGCCCCATCTCCAGAGTTGCCTGACTCAGTAAGTTTCAGGTCAGGCTTAATAATTTGCATTTCTTACGAGCGCCCAGGGGTTGCTGAGGCCTCAGGCCCAGACTGCACGTTGGGAACCATGGTGTGGGGAGCCAGGCGGTTCTCTTCAACCTGGCCTGTGGATCCCTGCCTGCTCACATTAGGCACTAAGTGAATTTTATTACATGAATGAACAAATAAGATGGTGGTATCCTTTAGGAATCTTTTAATCGCTTTAAAAAAACCCATGCTCCATTGTCCATTCCTGGGGCTAATAGCACTGGGTAAGGTTTGGGTCTTAGCCATGCAGTAGCCCTGTGTCCTAGACAAGTGCCTTCCCTTTGTGGGACCTGGATTCCACATCGAGGATAGGAAGTCACTTGGACTGGGTCTCAAAGTTCCCTTCATAACAGGTGATGCCAATGCAGCCTGAGCATTTGGGAGCCGCTGCTCTCCATTCTCCTCAGTGTTTTATGATGCTGTCATGTGTTAGTGTGTACATGTTAAGGGGATGCCCCCAAAGCTGTTGATCAGCATGTGTGATCAAGCACTGGGAGGTGACGTCTCAGCGTTCACTTGCAGTTAGTACTGTAGTCTAATTCATCAGGATAGATGATGATAGAGTCTCATTCGTCAGGCTGGCCTTGGGCTGTCGTGAAGTCTGCCTGTGCTCAGTCTTGTTGGGTTTCTTTCAGAAATTATTGCCAAGGTCAAAGAAATCTCCCAGCCCAACTGGATGCCTCCACCGGAAGTCACACTTGTGCTGACCAAAGATAACTTCGATGAAGTAGTGAACGATGCCGACATCATTCTGGTGGAGTTCTATGCCCCCTGGTAAGATAACGTTGCTCTCATGTTACTCAGAGATTCAGTAGGCACGTCCTGTATTGGGTACCCTGCCAGCACTGGGCGGGGGGTGGCGGGAGAGATGGCCTGGGTGCAGCATCCCCACCTTGCACAGAGGGCGACGTGGAGCTGCTAAGTATTCCGGAAAGGGGTGACCTTTTACAGTCTTCCTGGGGGGTATGATGAGGCTGAACATAGCCTAGGATATGGGGGAAGCCCACATGACCCACATGAAAGGGCTCCCTGGGTTCCTCAAGGCTGGAGCACACAGCTGAGCACCTGGCTTAGGCTTAGGTTTGTCACCGCACACCTACCCTGGCCAGGGAGCATCTCTGAGGAACACGTGTAAAAGCGCTTTGATAGCTTGTGGCTCTCTAGGCACTGAGAGCCGTGACACCCTTCACCTCGGGTAGGGGGCCTGGAATGCTGTTTACGGAAGTTCACCAGCTGGGAGAGAGGAAAGAACAGAGATGAAGGTGGGGGTGGCATCTGGTGGCCTCGCTCTACCTACCGCAGGTTGTCATCCCTGCCTCGCTGTCTCCCTCCTGAGGGTTGAATCTGTCTTGGTCTCTGCTCATGGCTGTTTGTTCCAGAGTGAATCTTGGAAGATGACCCTCAGCCTTGCTGCACACTCGACATGTGTCCCCTTCTCATGCTAGAGCCTCAGGGTTCCCACAGCTTTCCTGCCTGGTGTCCCCTCCCCTCACCCACCTTTTTTGGCTCCTGTCCACTTCCTATTCGTCCCTCATGTCCCAGCTCAACTGTCACATCCTGTAAGAAGCCGTCCCTGACTTGTGTCCCTACTTGACCCAGATCTCCCTTCTTAGGACATTGTCTTGGTCTTTCCCACATCTTACTCCATGTCATAGTTGCGCTCTGGCCTGTGCCTGTGCGTGTGCGCGCGTGCATGTGTGTGCGTGTGTGTATGCCACGGAGGAAGCCGTGTCGAGCTGATTCCTGAGGGGCCTGGCTCAGCACCCTCGCCCAGAGACAGTTGGAGGCCTGCTGGATCGCACTGAGTTGCTCAGGAACGCAGGCTGGGTTTTGCACCTTGTGTAACTGGGAGGCTGTGTCCACACTGGAACAGGCCCCTGACCGAACTGGCTTGCTCTGGCAGGTGTGGGCACTGCAAGAAGCTGGCCCCCGAGTACGAGAAGGCCGCCAAGGAGCTGAGCAAGCGCTCTCCCCCAATCCCTCTGGCAAAGGTCGACGCCACCGCAGAAACAGACCTGGCTAAGAGGTTTGGTGTCTCCGGCTATCCCACCCTGAAGATCTTCCGCAAGGGGAAGCCTTTTGAGTACAATGGCCCAAGGGAGAAATACGGTAGGGGCCACTTCCTTCTCCAAGCTCAGTGGGGTGGGGAAGCTCCCTGGTGGACGTGGGCGGTGGGCAGAGCGCCCTGGAGCCCCAGCCCCTCCTCAGGCGGGTGCTCTGCTCCCAGGGATCGTCGACTACATGATTGAGCAGTCCGGGCCGCCCTCCAAGGAGATTTTGGCCCTGAAGCAGGTCCAAGAGTTCCTGAAGGATGGAGATGATGTCATCATCATTGGAGTCTTCAAGGCAGAGAGTGACCCGGCCTACCAGCTGTACCAGGATGCTGGTGAGTAGTGGTCCTCTGCGCTGGACAGACACCAGGGAGCCTGCTGCCTTTGCATAACAGCCCTGGGCGTCGATTTAGGGGATGGCTTGATGAATTGCATAGCATTTATGGGAACAGGCTTAGTTGTCAGCTTTGGAGGTTAGTTCTCTGTTGCTTAATTGTGCGTGAAGAGTGGGGCGCCGGGGGGGGGTGGGGGGGGAAGCACAGTGAAGTTCATTGTCTTATCTCCCTTGCGTTCCAGGACCCCCTTCCCAAAGCCAGCCTCTCTGCAAGGGGAGGCCCTTCACCAGAAAGTGAGGGAATCAGACCTGGGTTTGAGTCCTGGCTCTGTCCATTGTTAGCACTTGACTGACCGCAGACAGTGACCTGACCAACCTGGTGTTCTGTCCACCATGGTGACCTTTTCTACTTCGAAGGTGGTTACGTTAACTGCGATAATGTAGACGGAGTGCCTAGTGATACTAATAAGCACCCATAAATACTAGTCTTGCTAATGTGAGAAGTAAAATTGTTATGACCAGCTGTCAGTAGTAGTGTTTTGTGGGGGTGGGCACAGTTGTCTGCCCAAGTCTGGCCCCTGCCTGGGGGCAGGTGTACTTGCCATCCAGGATGGCCCTTAGGTTGTGAATGAAAGTTGGTTTATTCAGGGACACTCAGGATCTCCTCCATCCCCATCACTTCCTTCTGAGTACCCTCTACCCTCTCATTGCACTCACACCAAAAATAGCTCGTTTTTCTACTTTAGAGTACTGATTGTCATCTTTTAAATGCACTGCTTGCAATGTGCTGACTTCTGTAACAGTCATGCACATGTCAAATGCAGATTAATGTAGTACACCTTACCTTAGAGCTAAATTCCACTCATGCTCCTTGGTCTTCATTGATTAGGTCAGTGGTCAGCAAACTCATTAGTCAACAGAGCCAAATATCAACAGTACAATGATTGAAATTTCTTTTGAGAGCCAAATTTTTTAAACTTAAACTATAAAGGTAGGTACATTGTTATTAACTTAATTAGGGTACTTCTAGGCTTAGGAAGAGTCACACGCAAGGGGCCAAAGAGCCACATGTGGCTCGCGAGCCGCAGTTTGCCGAGCACGGGTAGGTAACCCTGTCATCCACTCGTAAGTAATCAAGAAGGAACTTGCACAGGGAACCCTAGACCCAAGTCACATTTGTGTGTGTGCACATGCTGGGGGGAGGAGTGTGGTGTGGGGTGGGGTGCAGTGCGGTGCAGGGTGCGGTGCGGTGCGGTGCGGTGCGGTGCGGTGCGGTGCGGATCAGGCCTGGGGCAGTAGGCTGGTGGTGGGGGGGCTAGGGGCTGCCCACCCTGCCAGTT
>NW_006300375.1:4982064-4990394 GCF_000327345.1 Myotis davidii
GGTGCGGTGCGGTGCGGTGCGGTGTGGTGTGTCTGTGATCAGGCCTGGGGCAGTAGGCTGGTGGTGGGTGGGCTAGGTGCTGCCCACCCTGCCAGTTCAGGCACCACACTTCTAGTCAGACACGTGTGCCTCTCGGGCTCCATCTGGTTAGGCTGCAGGCAGAGGTGAGTCACTGGGCCTACTATGCTGGCCCATTCCTGTTCACTGGGCCTCATGGAAGGAGGAGACAGCCCTAGGGATGCAGGGCGGTCTGTGGATAGTGGGAGAAGGGTCTGAATAAGGGGGGTGGCTAACCAAATTCTTGAGGCAATTTTGTCTCTTTGTCCTTGGCCAACTGTTAATATCTGGGGCACCTGGAGGCTTAGAACAGGGTGGGAGGCTAGCCTGCGAATGGCTTCTGGGTGGGTTGCCTCACTGATCCTCACAGCGATCTACGAGGTAGACTCCTGTTTCTACAGAGGATGGACTGAGGCTTGGGCAGGTGCATAATGAGCATGTCCGGCATCACGCCATTAGCAGGTTGCAGAATTGTGATTTGAATCTGGTTTTGTCTGCTTCTGAGAGCCATGGCATCTCCAGGCTGCCTCCCTGCCTCCCCCAAGTCATGTGATATGCTAGCTGTCTTAGAGGCGGGTATAGGTGCCTCAGCCAGGACAGAGCAGAGGAACTGAGGTCTGGTCACCTCAGAATGAGGGCAGGGTTGACAAACAGGCCTCGCCTGGTTTGTGGTTTTATTGGAACACAGCTGCACTCACTTGTTCACACACTGTCTAGCTGTTTTCACACTTGAGCCCAGAATCGAGTGGTGGTGGCAGTGTGGCCCACAACGGCACAGGTGTCCACTGTCTGGTCCTTTCTGGAAAAAGTTGGCCAGCCCCTGTTCTTGAGTATCCAGACAGCAGGGTTTTATCTTGTGAGTTTGATGAGATTTAAATGCAATATATATATAGTTAGGGAACCACATTTAGGACCCCAGCCCACCAACAGCCCCCCACACACACATTGAGGAGAGATTAGGCCCCCAGGAGGTGCTGCGTGTGCCAGCTCACCATGTGCGCACAGCAGTGTGCGACGCTCACCGTCACCTCCCGAGACTGCCTCTCCGTGACCAGTGTGCTTCCCAGCATTGGAGACGGCAGTCAACTGGACACCTCACAGATTAGCTCTAAGGTTTTCTGTGAACATTCAGTTTGTTAAATTTTTTTAATAAATTCCAAGATACAGGTTTTAAGGTATTAGGCCTGTACCAAGTTTAAAAATCCAACCTTAAAGCTTGAGGTGCTGTCCACACAAGAACTCGGGTGGTCATTACACTATTTCCAAGGCATTTGCTTTGGTTGATGTGGGTTATGAGTTAAAACTTGATTGTTTAAGCAATTTAATGAATTGTGTATTTATCATTTGGTTCATTTTTCAGCTAACAACCTGAGAGAAGATTACAAATTCCACCACACTTTCAGCACTGAAATTGCAAAGTTCTTGAAAGTCTCCCCAGGGAAGTTGGTCGTGATGCAGCCTGAGAAATTCCAGTCCAAATACGAGCCCAGGAGCAACATGATGGACATCCAGGTGGGTGAGGGCGCTCAGGCCTCGATGGCCCTCTGAAGTGCCAGCCCCTGGGCATGCGATCGGCATGAGGATCCTGGTGGTGCCATCGCAGGGGTTTTGAAGGATGGAGATTTCCCTCCACTGAAGGCTCTGGCCCTGGAGCACAGCCAGTAGGAAGGTTCCTGGTCAGGAGTTACACGAGGGACCCAGGCAGCACTCACACACCCGGCAGGTGAGGAGCCCTGGCCCCTGGCAGAGCTCCACCTCTCACACCACTCAGACCTCCTGGCACCAGCCTCGCATAGGTGCCCACCACTGAGGGTCTGGCCTGTGTGTCTGTCTTGCTCCAGGCCGGGACCCCAGGCACTGCTACGGGGCCGGCAGGCCTCTCTTCACTCTGTGGAACTGCGGCTTGGCTCGTGGAGTTGGCCTTTCTTTCCACTGCTACCCTCACCCCCATCTTCCTGAAGGATGTGACATTCACCTCTAGAAGGGGAGGCGGTCCCAGCTCAGCGTACTGAGTGCTTCAGTGAGCAGATCTTCAGGCCTGGAAGAGACCTTAGATCTTGAACCCAAAGCTTTTACTTTCCTAGAGAGAGACTGGATGCAGCCCAGTGAGCTGTCTCACCCAAGGTCCCACGCCAGTTAGAAGCAGCTGAGGGAGAATGCAGGTGTTCTTCCTGGGCCAGGCTGGGGCTGAGGGCTCCCCTGGAACCTGGAGGATGTGGTTGGGACCTAGTCCTCTGGACGTGTCCTGCAGGGGGCAGCCATGCCCCTTCTGGTCTTTTTTACGAACTGGGAGCACGACCTTGGCGACAGCTCTGATTCTGACTCCCATTGCTTCTTCTGGAAGTCTCACGTCCACAGAGGGGCCCTGATGGCCGTGGAGCAGTGACCTCGGGGAGTCGGGCGCAGCCTGTGTGGTGTCCGTGTTCCCAGGAAAGGAGTCTGTAGCTTTTGGCAGGTTCCTGAAGAGGCCCTTGGCCTCAGAGGGGTTAAGAGCCTTGCAGTCCAGTCTGGTATATGTAGCACTGCCACTTGACTTTTGTCTTTTGCCTGCGTTTTTCAATTTTAAATGGATTGGTATTATTCATATACCACCTTTGTTCCAAAAGTTACATAAGGCTACTTTGTAAAAATTCACACAATATAATGAGAAGGAGTGTTTTTAAAAAGTGGATTTAGAAATCAGGACAAAGGAAAGACAAGGACAGGACAGATAAGGTGAAGCGAGGCGTAAAGCCAGCACCGGAGCTGCTGAGAGAGGACAGCTTGTCTGTTTGCTCTGCAAGGAGTTCACATTGAGGCTCAACTCGGTGTGTGTTCAACTCTGCAAGTTCGCCTGCTGTCACTGCCACTTTACTCTCTCTCTCTCTCTCTCTCTCTCTCTCTCTCTATTTTTTTTTTATCAAGGTGGTGGTGTTTTTTTTAATATATTTTAATTGATTTCAGAGAGGAAGGAGAGGGAGAGAGAGATAGAAACATCAATGATGAGAGACAATCATTGATTGGCTGCCTCCTGCACGCCCCCTACTGGGGATTGACTCCGCAACCTTGGGCATGTGCCCTTCACCGGAATTGAACCCCGGACCCTCAGTCCACAAACCAGTGTGCTATCCACTGAGCCAAACCAGCTAGGGCTTTTTTTTTTCCAATTGATTTTAGAGAAGGGGATGGAGAGAGAAACATTGAACTGAGAGAGAAACATCAATTGGTTGCCTCCCATACGTACCCCAACTGGGAACCAAATGCACAACCTAAGTATGTTCCCTGACTGGGAATCGAACCTGTGAGCTTCTAGTGCATGGGATGGTGCTCCAACCAACAGAGCCCCACTGGCCAGGGCACTGCCATTTTACTCTTGAGGTTGCCTTCTGGGTGACACCCCCTGCCACCCACCTCACTGCTTTTTTGGCACTTTCCTCCCACCCTCCTGGTACCCTAGGGCCAGAGCCTCGATGCCTTGTCCCCTGCTCCTTCCTGCTCTTCCTCTCACTTGGAAAGTTCTGCCCATCCTCTGGGCTGCACAGGGCCACCTCCCTGACGGTCCTGTCCAGGTGGGACTCAGGCTGTGGGGGAAGATGTGGTGTTCATCCACCACTTCCAGCTGTACAACCTTTGGCAAGCAGCTTAATCTCACTGCCCCTCGGTATCTTCATCTATACCGTGAAGTGGCTGTGCCCACCCTCGGGGTGCCTGTGAGTCTGGTGTCTGAGCACCTGGCTCTGATCCTCAGTGTGAACCCCTGTGTCAGGACACGCTGCCTGTCCCTCAGAGCAGTCATTTCACCTCTGACAGCCTGGGCTCAGTGTCCCCAAGCGACCACCGCTGTGCCCAGCCAATCACAGGTTCTGTGTAAATGCCAGTGCCTCCCACTGCTCCTTCTTACCTGGAAGTTACCTGGGTCCCAGTGTGAGCTGAGTCTCCACACTGCTCTGTCTCTGGGCCAGTCACAGCTGTGGCTCCATGCTCTTACCCGAGACCACGCTGTCCTTTGGAGTGGGCAGCACGGGGGTGATTTCTCCAGGCAGAACGCAAAGCCATCATGGCCACTCACCATGTGGGTGCACTTGGGCCTCTCTGCACCTCATGCTGTGTCCTGTTGTCTGAAATGTCCTCATAGGGCAGTCGTGAGGATCAGATGGGGAAGACGGACCCTCTGCTCAGTTGGCTGTGTTAACAACTGTCCTCCGGAGGCGGGCCTTCCTCCAGCATTTCCTAATTGACAGCACAGTGAGCCCAGGCCCGGAGGACAAGGCGGGGGCCTCTGCGGTGTCCCCACAAGCTCTCTCAAGGTTCACTGGAGAAAGGGAATTGCTGGGGTGTGCTTGAGTGAGCCCAGAGCATCTCACCTTCAGTGACCCCCTCTTCCCGTGCTCCGTCCCATCTGTACTCATTAACAGTGGCAGCAAAAGGTGGGAGTGTCAGGTGAGCCCCACTTTTGTCAGGCCGACCCTCACCTGTCCTCACTTTTTGCAGGGCTCCACAGAGGGCTCTGCCATCAAGGACTTTGTGCTGAAGCACACCTTACCCCTGGTGGGTCACCGCAAGCCCTCAAACGACGCCAAGCGGTACACGCGCCGCCCTCTGGTGGTCGTCTACTACAGCGTGGACTTCAGCTTCGACTACAGAGCGGGTGAGGGACCAGGCCCTGGTGGGTGGGTGGTCAGGAGTGTGTTTACTTTATGGCTTCAGGTCATTGTCCTTCTGTGCTCCAGGCAGGGGCTTATGCAGGCCTCCTGGGCTGGTGGAGCTTTCGACCAAGGTCCCTTGTTCACAGAGGTGGCATTTTCAGAAATGCTTTTCTCTCCAATGGAAGCCTAAGCCTTGTTAGAATCCAAGGGGCAGAATCTTCACCTTCATCTCTGAGGCTCACGGTCCTTCGTCCTGTTTCAGCCACTCAGTTTTGGCGGAGCAAGGTGCTGGAGGTGGCCCAGGACTTCCCGGAGTACACCTTTGCCGTGGCCGACGAGGACGACTTTGCCACGGAGGTGAAGGACCTGGGGCTCAGCGAGAGCGGGGAGGACGTCAATGCCGCCATCCTGGACGAGGGTGGGCGGAAGTTTGCCATGGAGCCCGATGAGTTTGACTCCGACACCCTCCGAGAGTTCGTCACAGCTTTCAAAAAAGGTGGGCTGCGTGTGGCCGGGCTTCCCCTGCGTGAGCCTGGGTGGCTGCAGGCGCACCTGGCGTCCAGGCGAGGGCACTCTTCAATCCCATCGCTTGTGCTGAGCCCAAATCTGGTTTGTTCCCTGGGTGCGTCAGGGAGGATAGAAATGGAGATACACCTTTCTTTGTCTTTTCTTTTTTTTTTTTTGTAATAGGAAAAAGGGCAGGTATGTCTTAGAAATGTCAAGAAGTCTTACTTAAAACAGGCTTTTGGTGTTTGTGGAAAGTTGTGTGTATGTGGGAATTTCTTTGAGGCATTACATGCATGTCTGAATTGGTCAGGTTGAGCACATGGCCCAGTCCCCAGCGCCAGCCTGTCGTGGGCAGACCTCCCAGGCCCCTGTCTGCCGCTCCACTCAGTGCTTTTCCCACATGGCTGTGCAGCCCCAGGCACCGGCTCTCCCTTTGTGACAGCCGCCCTGGACAGGACCCAGGGGCCCCAGAGCCCTGGGTGGGACCACCTGGCCCCTCTCTGGCCTCTGCAGGGACTGGGGAAGTAGGAGATTTGAGGAGACCAGGAAACTGAAGGATGGGCTGTTGGAGGCAAGGCCCTACTCAGTCCAGGCAGAGCCGGGGCCTTGTCATCGCTCACGTCCCCCCCTGCTTTCTTTCCTCGGCAGGAAAACTGAAGCCGGTTATCAAATCCCAACCTGTGCCCAAGAACAACAAGGGACCCGTCAAGGTCGTGGTGGGCAAGACCTTCGACTCCATCGTGATGGACCCCAAGAAGGACGTCCTCATCGAGTTCTACGCGCCCTGGTGCGGGCACTGCAAGCAGCTGGAGCCCGTGTACACCGCCCTGGGCAAGAAGTACAAGGGCCACAAGAGCCTGGTCGTCGCCAAGATGGACGCCACCGCCAACGACATCACCAGCGACCGCTACAAGGTCGAGGGCTTCCCCACCATCTACTTGGCGCCCAGTGGGGACAAACAGAACCCGATTAAGTTTGAGGATGGAAACAGAGACCTGGAGCACTTGAGCAAGTTCATCGAAGAGCACGTCACAAAGCCCAGCAGGACCAGGGAAGACCTCTAAAGCTCTGAGCGCAGGGAGGCAGCAGGGACCAGACACACTGTGGCTTCCAGCGGCCGCAGCCCGAGCGAGCCGCCGCCCCGCTCAGCACAGGGGCAGTGTCTTGAGTTTTTTGCTGTTTTTTTTTTTTTTTTAACTTTTTATACTCGGATATTTCACCTCACGCCCTGAATACTGAATAGATATGAATGATTCAGTAGATTTGCCCAGATTTTTACAGAGGATACATCTATTTTTATCCTTATTTGGGGTTTGATATTTTTTTAACTTTCCACTTTCTTTAATATATTTCTTCAAAGCCGACAAGTTAAATCTCTTCTGTGTGAATGTTTTTTCTTTTTTTAATTTAAAATTTTAAAAACTTTTGCCAAATCATGTTGATTTTTGCCCTTAATTTTGTTGTCGTCTGAGGAATTACTAGTTGGAATGCTTTCGTTTTTTGTTTCTTCTTGTTATGGTGCAAAGTGAGAGCCATCACCAAGCAACCTGCCAAGGATGATGCCGCTTCAGTGTGACCTCTGAGCCGCGCAGTCCAGACAAGCAGCGCCGAGCCCTGTTGCAGTGAAAAGGGGACTGGGTGTTGCTGGGCCTTCTCCCAGGACCACAGGACGAGGCGCTTTTCCCGGGCCCCCAGGCCCCTTGAGCCAGGAACCGAGGTGCCTCCTAGAGAGAGAGGCCACCCACTCTTCAGAATGGCCGTGGCTGGAGGAGCGGTGACCTGGGGCACAGGCGGGTACTTCAGGGGGATAGTAAGGATTGGGTAGGCTGTTATGATGGAATAAAAGAAATATTGAAAATCAACCTGCATGACTATGTCAGGGCCACCAGCTCCACTCAGAACCTTGGTGGAGGTGAAGGTGGAGAGGCCAACCTGGGTGGGCTGGGGAGCGCTTTCCCACCTAACATCCGGCGAGGGGGTGGTCATGGAGGCCCAGGGGCAGGGCTTTGGTGGCCTCAACTCTAGGTTGTGTGGAGGTGAGCAGTGGCACATGCCATCAGGATGGGGGACGAGGATGAGGACAAGGAACCTGCCGAGCACTAGTGTGGCTGGGAAGAGGTGTAGGACCCGCTGGATGTCGGACCAGCCCTTCCAAAGGTGATGGGGGGTCAGCGTGTGATGTGAGCCCCTTTCAGAAGCTGTGCCCCAGGATATTTCATCTCCCCTGCCCTGTCACCTGCTCCTGGTTTTGACTGCAGCAGAGGTGGTGAGGTGGAAGTTGCTTGAGCTGGTGGCAGCTCTCGGCAGTGACTGGCGTGTTCGTTGCAGGGTTGGGATGGGGGGCAGCCAGCAGGTCTCCTGGAAGGGGCAGCCTAGGTGGGCCTTCCAAGTGATCTGCTCTAAAGTTGAGTCTGGCTGAGACGGACGGGACTGTGCGAACTGGTGTCCGGTAAGTTCTCAGAATCTCCAGTGTGACAGGATGTTGCCTGTACCCTCGGCGTCCTCTTTCCTCTTCTATCATGAGAATGAGCACCTCCACCCTGGGGCTTTGTGCCAGAAACTCATAGGACAGTGGTTCTCAACCTTCTGGCCCTTTAAATACAGTTCCTCATGTTGTGACCCAACCATAAAATTATTTTTGTTGCTACTTCATAACTGTAATGTTGCTACTGTTATGAATAGTAATGTAAATATCTGATATGCAGGATGGTTTTAGGCGACCCCTGTGAAAGGGTCGTTCGACCGCAAAAGGGGTCGCGACCCACAGGTTGATAACCGCTCTCATAGGAGGTAATGTTCGTGTGGTGATCATGGCCTTTTCTTCAACTGAGAGGCTTGTTTATCCGGCACCAGCAGGAGAACAGTAGCCCCTCTCCTTGGGGGCTCCAGTCTAGTTGGGGAAATGTCCGCACCATGTGCACGAAGCCATGAGGGGGAGACTGACTCTAGGAGGGAAGCACAGCATGGCCTCGTGGGATTAAGGTGTCGGGAAAGCCCGTCTGCGGTGACGTTTGAGCTGAGGGTCAGGGAAGGGCAAGGCTTGAGCTCAGGAAAGTACAGGAGTGAGGCTCGCTTCTCAGTGGCCCAGGGACCTGTGACGTTGCACTCCCTGGATTTCTGTCTGAAATGCAGAATCACAAG
>NW_006300375.1:4990475-5013597 GCF_000327345.1 Myotis davidii
ATTTCATGGGCACATTGGCAAAGAGCCTGGGGCAGAAATAAAAATATATCCTCTTCTGAAGTACAATCTGGAGACCAGGCTCTCTGGGAAAGTCTTCACTGAGTAAGCGATCCCTAAATTGCAGAATGTAGGCTGCCTGTGAACACATCTCCCTGACTGGTTAGGGCCCAGGGAAGGGGATGGGCAAGTAAATCCGTTAGGTTGGGATTGCACAGTGGAGAAGGTATGTGCAGGGCCCAGAGGGGACTGTGACAGCCTAGAGCAGCCCTTCAGGGGGGCTGATGCAGGAGCCAGGAGGAGGACGACGTGGACTTTTCCAAGTGGAGGCAAAGCAGAGGCAACAATCTGTAAGGTGTTTAAAAAACCCCAAGTAGAGGGAAGGATGGTGGTGAGGGTGGGAATTGAGGCAGGAAGAGCTAGGGCCAGAGGCCGGGGGTCTTTTTGCTCTAAGGCAGCGGTTCTCAACCTGTGGGTCGCGACCCCTTTGGGGGTCAGATGACCCTTTCACGGGGGTCGCCTAAGACCATCGGAAAACACACAATTACATATTGTTTTTGTGAGTAATCACTATGCTTTATGTTCAATTTGTAACAATGAAAATACATCCTGCATATCAGATATTTACATTACGGTTCATAACAGTAGCAAAATTACAGTTATGAAGTAGCAATGAAAATAATGTTATGGTTGGAGGTTACCACAACATGAGGAACTGTATTAAAGGGTCGCAGCATTAGAAAGGTTGAGAACCACTGCTCTAAGGAGTCTGGCCTTATCCTGGAACTTGGTGGGGAAGTGATATCAGTGAGCTTTTAATCATGAAAGTGACAGTTCACTTACTGGCCACTTAGCAAAAGCCAGACCCTATGTGAGCAGTTTGCTGGTTTATCCCATTTAAGTGATCTGTGAGGTGGTTTCTAAATGTGTTCCTGTTATAGTTGTGGGGGGCGGGGGGGAAGCCCCAGGTCTCATGTCTGCCAGGGAGCTCCCAGCAGCTGCAGAGACCACTGTGT
This sequence comes from Myotis davidii, assembly GCF_000327345.1. Taxonomy (NCBI): domain Eukaryota; kingdom Metazoa; phylum Chordata; class Mammalia; order Chiroptera; family Vespertilionidae; genus Myotis; species Myotis davidii. Next base: position 4,991,489 of record NW_006300375.1, read on the forward strand.
TTCTGTTGGAAGGTGGGTGGGCTCTAGCAGGGTGAGCAGGGTCTCCAGGACTCCAGCTGATTGGAAGTTGAGGGTGGGTGAGTCGACCAAAGACTGGTGTGGCATCCAGATTTCCGATTTGTTATTTAATTATGAAACGTTTCCATACACAAAACCAAAGGACATAACATAACCAACACCCACCTGAGACAGTTACCAAAATTTTGCTACATTTTCTTTATCTGTTCATCCCCCTTTTTCTTTAATGACACAGCCAAGACATTTCGTGTCACCCCTACATTTTCTTATTTTTTTTAGAAAGAGGAAGGGAGAGGGATAGAGAGAAGCATCAATGAGAGAGAATCATCAATTGGCTGCCTCCTGCACACCCCTTACTGGGGATCTAGCCCACAACCAAGGTACATGTCCCTGACCGGAATCGAACCCAGGGCCACACTCTGTCCACTGAGCCAAACCGGTTAGGGCGCCCATACATTTTTGAATGCATTTTCCTACAGAGCTATGGTGCCTTATCACAGCTAAGAATAACCAAGAATTCATCCAGTACCCAGGCTATAATTGGATTTCCCCAAAAACATCTTTTTACAATTGGTCTGTTTGAATCATCGGCAAACGGTGTCAGCACTTTGTCTCTTAAGTCTTGTTCTAGGGCAGTTCCTGTCCCCACAACTTGAACTCATTGCAGAAATGATGGGGTCAATTGAGTCGGTTCAGTTGTGTTTTGTATAAGTTTGAGGAATGTTCAATTGTCACTGTCTTACTGGTGTGTCTGAAGATCTATTGACACCTGGAGAGATCTAAGGATAGATATAGTGCCAGATCTTAAAAACTGATCATAGATGCCATTGACCATGTAGCAGGGATCTGGCATATTTTGGTAAAGCCTCAGTCCAAGCTGACTCCACCATGTGACTTTGAGCAGGTTACTTAACTCCCCTGGGAGCTTGCTTTCCCATGTGTAAGGGAGAGACACAGCCCCGTCACACAGGTATTTGTAAGGGTTCTGTGTGATGATGTGGGCATGGGCTTAGCTTTGTTCCTGGCATGTGGTCATCACAGGAGGAGGGTGGGTATTGCTCCAGGTCACATGGAGCAGCTGAGTCCCGAGGTTGGAGTTACTGCTAAAGAAGCACAGCCTTCCCCTGAGAGGTAGCTTCTAGCCTCATAAGTGCTGAGTCAGGGACATGACTCCCAGGGTGTGACAGGAAATTGGTGCGCAGATCCTCAGACACCAACTCCAAGCTCTGCGGAGCCTGAAATGCTAATTTTGAGGCCTTTTCCCTTTACATTGGGGCTCAGCTCTGCCTCTCCTGCCTGTTCTGTGCATTGTGCAGATACAAAGCAGACCCTAATAAAGGGTGTGGGTCTACAGAGTCCTGACCCCCCAGTTCTGGTCTAAATCAGATGTGTCAGGCTTGGAGCCTAGTGTCTGTTTCAGAAGCTCCCATAGCTGACCACATGTCAGCCCTGGAATATAAGCAGGACACATATGATGACCCCCATCCTATCTAATAAACAGGGAACATGCTAATTGACCCTCACGTCATCGCAAAGGATCGAATGATGGCGGCGCCCACAGCCAATAAGGAGGGAACAAGCTAATTGACTGCCCCGCCCTCAAAGATGGCAGCACCCAGCCCCCCAGCCTCCCAGGGCTGGCCCTAGGCACAGGCAAGCCTTGGATGGCAGCAGCCCGGCTGCCTGAGGCTCAGGTAACCAGGGCCGGCGGAGGCTTGCGATGTCAGCAGTGGCAGCAGCAGAGGTGTGATGGGGCATCACCTTCCCCTGATCGCCGGGTCGCCTCCCGCCCCTGAGGGCTCCTGGACTCTGAGAGGGGGCAGGCAGGGCTGAGGGACCCCCCACTCCAGTGCATGAATTTTCATGCACCAGGCCTCTAGTCATATAATAATAGAAATGGAAGTTTGAGAGGCTATTTGCCCAAAGCCACACGGCCAGTAAATCAGGAAACCAGAAGTAGAAAGAACCAGTGTTTTCCATTGCTCCAGCCTTTCCCAAAATGTGTTGGCAGAACACTTCTGAAGGAGGTTAATAAATGCTCCATTAAGGTCGAATTCTGTTTGTAATTTGGCTTGGGAAATACTGAACTTTAAAAAGTGCTTCTTTGGGAGAAGTTCTCAGAGCCTGTAAGGCTTCAGTGGGCAGGGGCTCTGATGGGGCTCGACCTGGCTTCCTGGCTTCTTTGACCCCAAACCACACAGATCCAGGGGGCTCCTCGGCAACCTGCCCCCCACGCCTTGCTAGCTCAAGGGTATTTTCTGAGAACACCTCTGCCCTTAGCTCCTTCCCCAGGCCCTAAGGAAGCAATGATGCCTTTCCCACCTGCCTATGATCCCTGACCAGCCCTGGGGTAGGGGATGTGGGCCAGGAAGTGCTCCAGGAGCCCAGGAACAAGCCTGATCCTGCAGCCCATCACAGTGCACATCAATAGCAAGTTACAGGGGTATCTTACCCCGTCTTCTGATGCTGTCAGGTGGAGCGAAGAGATTAAACCCTGAGAGGGTATGGCTACCTTAATTCCTTGGTTGATATTATAATAAACTAGAGGTCCAATGCATGAAATTCGTGCAAAAGTAGGCCTTCCTTCCCCTGGCTGCTGGCACCAGCTTCCCTCTGGCACCCGGGACCTGGGCTTCCCTCGCAGCCCCGGCTTCGTCTGAAAGGACGGAAGGACCTCCAGAAGGACGTCTGGTTTAATTAGCATATTATGCTTTTATTATTATAGGTTAGAGGTATTTAAAATACATTTGTGGGGTCCTAGCCACTCTGGCTCAGTGGATAGAGCGTCGACCCCTGGAATGAAGGGTCCCAGGTTCAATTCTGGTCAAGGGCACATGCCTGGGTTGCAGGCTCGATCCCCAGTAGGAGGCTTGCAGGAGGCAGCCCATCAATGATTTTCTTCATTGATGTTTCTATCTCTCTCTCCCTCCCCCTCTCTGAAATCAATAAAAATATATTAAAAAATAAAATACATCTGTGGGACCAGTACTAAGGTAAAGAACCCTCCTTCTTAGAGTCTGCCTTGTTACCCACATGACAGTTGGCTGTGCCAAGGGGAGGGCTGGGAAAGCGAGAGCCATGGCGAGCCCCAGAGGGCTGTGCACATAGTAACAAAACACCATGTGGATGACCCAGTGGAGAACTGGAGATCTTGGGTCCACCCAGTGTGAGGGCCTCCCCTGATGCAGGTCCCCCTTGACCACAGCTCAGCCTGCCTAGAGCACAGTTCTCTAATTCAACATCTTCCCATCTTAGACTGTGGAGATACTGGGGCAGAGAGAGGACAAAGGACCGCTTGTTACAAAGACTGGGGAGGGGGCCTTTTAGAAAGAGGCTTGGAGAAGGAATTGTGTGAGAAAGGAGCCCTCCCGTCTTCCTGGATTTTCTCATGAAAAGAAAGTGGGCTCAGCTCTGATTGGATTGAAAACTGATGCCTCAACCATGGGTGAGATGGGAATCAAATCCTCTCTCCCCACCTGCTACAAAAGTGTCCGCAGGAATCATAGCTATTTGGGGGACTGGAGCCTTGAGAGACCTTTGGGGTCCAGGTTGAAAATGCCAGTGTTCAAGGAACCCGGCGGGCGAGTTAATGACACCGGCTGGATGTGGGCCATGGGGAGTGATGGTGACCAGGGCGCACTTTGAGATTCTGCGTTCCACCGGAGGAGGCTACTTCTTGTCCATGGGAATCTGGTCCTGCTGTTGCTGTTCAGAGTTTTCAAGAAAAGCCAGACATTGTGTGAAATCCCGCAATTAAAGAAATTATCGATTGATAATTTTCAGAGAGGAAGGGAGAGAAAGAGAAACACCAATTTGTTCACATATTTATGCATTCATCAGCCAGTTCTTGTATGTGTCCTGACCGGGGATTGAACCTACAACCTTGGTGTATAACCACCTCAGCTACCTGGCCAGGGCTGAAATCCCCCAATTTTTAAATGCCAGATCTAGTTCAAATCGTTTTATCTATTATGTAGGTCACAGAAAAGACATCTGAGGGCAGATACAGTTAGAAATTATAGACCTAGCCCTGGCCAGTTTGCCTCAGTGGATAGTGTCAGTGCTGGGACTAAAGGGTTGTGGGTTTTCCAGTCAAGGGCATATACCTCATTTGCAGGCTCAATCTGCACCCTGAGCAACCAGGCTCGCTCTCTCTCTCTCTCCCTCCCTCTCTCTCCCTTCCTCTCTGGAATAGCCTTCTGGAATGAATTAAGTTTGAAAAACGAGGTTCCACTGTATTTCCTTCCAAGCTTTTTAGATACTCTCTCTCTCTCTCTCTCACACACACACACACACACCCTCTCCTTGCTGTTATTTGCATCAGAGGCAATCTTCCGGTCTTTCTGAGCTTTGCTTCTCTGACGCTTTTACAGAAATATGTTCCTCATGCTGGTGGCTTCTAGCTTTCATCAGATAGGTTTTATTTATGTTTAAGTTGTATTGATTTTTAGACAGAGAGGAAGGGGAGGGAGAGAAACAAGATGCCAGAGCAAAACTTCCATCGGCTACCGCTGGGGATCGAATGCACAACCAGCACATATGCTCTGACAGGGAATCCAACCAGAGACCTTCCGGAGAATCAAGAAGTCCTTCGGAGTACAGGACGGCACCCGCCCGACAAACCAGGCGGGTCAGGGCTCGTCAGTGAGGTTTTAACGAGGAGGCGGGTGATCTTGGCCATGGGCGGCGCCTGTGCCCTCCCGCAGGAGACAGACTGCGGAGGTGGGGAGCGGCTGCTAGAGTTTTCTCCAGATTTTACCGAGCTGTCCCGAGAGGGACACACGTGGTAAATAGACAAAGGAGGTCAGCGCTGATTGGGCAGCTCTCCGGGGTCCCTGAGCCTCTGAGCCACTCCCGACAAACCGGACGAGAAAAAAAGGAAGCCCTAGTGGCGAGATGCTAATTTGTATGTCTCTTCCCAGGATGCCCAGCAGTGCTTCTGATTCTTGTTAAAGACAAATGTTTTAACACTCTCTATTGGTAAGTAGATGCTCTTGGGAGATTCTTAGAGAAAACATATAATGGATACTATGAATGTAATTATTTACTAAAACTAAAACTATCACTGTAAGGGAAAAGTGAACAAATTCTAGGGCTTTAAATAGCTCAAGCAGCGAAAGATAGTTTGCACTGGTCCGAATGTAGTGAGTTATCACAAATGCTTGTACACAGTCTGTTACAGATTGAAAGCCTCCTTCTATTTGCCTCCCTTCTCACTACTGCATTTGACTAGTCTCTTTTGCAAAGTAGCCCCTCTCCGCATGTGAAATACAACATTGTTGCATGTGAAATACAACATTGTTCCGTGTTTCTTTATCTTACTTAAAATGCTTTTATATCAACAAAACAAAAAGGGAGTCCACTGTATGGGAGAACATATTTGGCAATGATACATCTGATGAGGTGTTAATATCCAAAATATATAAGGAATTCATACAACTTAACAAAAGGAAGACAATCCAATTAAAAAATGGACAAAGGACCTAAATAGACACTTCTCCAAAGTGGACATACAGATAGCCAACAGACATGAAAAGAAACCCGAAACACCAATCAGAAAGAATGTATGCACCCCAATGTTCATAGCAGCACATTTTACAATAGCCAAGATTTTGAAACAGCCCAAGTGGCCATTAGTAGATGAGTGGATAAAAAAAATCGCGGTACATTTATACCATGGAATACTATGCAGCAGTAAAAAGAAGAATCTCTTACCCTTTGAGACAGCATGGAGAGACCTGGAGAGTATCAGCCTAAGTGAAATAAGACAGGTATCACATGATCTCACTTGTATGTGGAATCTAATTAACAAATATCCCCTCCCATCAACCCAGGCATTTGCCCTGACTGGGAATTAAACCCTCAACAACTTTTCCGTGTTCCCAATGACGCTCCAACTGAGCCACAGGGCCAGGATGAAAGACTAATATTTGATGATACAACACTTAGACAAAATTAAGAGAAATTTCAAAGTTGGCAATCCTGTTAAAATTTGAAGATAGAGAAGTGGACATTCCAAGAGTCTGAAACTAGAGGAGAAGGCGGAGAAGGGCAGAGTATATCTTGGGATGTCCAGATCAGGCCTCCAAGCCACTTTCTCCTCCTGGTTCTGCACTTAGCTTTCTGTGTAACCTTAAGAAAGCCATTCAGCTGCCTCCTCACTTGAAACTGAGGTCAGAACAATGATCCTCTTTCCTCGTTTGTTAGATGGAAGTGCAGTCCCCTAACAGCATCAGAACCGAGGAGGAGTGCTGTGGGACGGATGCCACAAATACGTATACATCTAATAAAGGAAACGATTTGGTTTGTCCTTACAGGTGCAGGCAATGCAAGGCACCTGAGATCATTGGATTTCCCTAGCACTTTCATGAGTATCATCCTATTTCATCTGGCAGCAACCTGACCCAGAGGTATGGCGGTATTAGGACCACCACCCAAGGCTTAGAGAGACCAAGGGCTCCCTGTGGGTGTTTTCAATCTAGATCTCGCCCCCTTTCCAGTACACCTCACTGTTTCCTCAGTAAAGGGCATACGCTGAGACGGCGAACCACCTTAGTTACAGTGGATTGTTTAAGCCAATTACTGTTGCTATAATCACACACCAGCAACAGCACTCCCCGAGGAAAGGCCATAAGTGGTACTGTGAGAGAATAACAGTCCAGTTGCACAGCCAGTGTTCTGTATTTGCCAAAGAAAGCCCTTATGTTTGTGTTGTATTTCATAAGGTGCAAAGTATTTTTGTATTATTCATTTAACTTAATATTTTTTACAACCTGATTAGGTTGGTATGGAAAACTCATTTTACAATGAAAAGACCGAGCTTCTGAGGGATCAAATGGGCAGCTCAAGGCCAGCCAGAGATCATTCCTTGCAAGGCCAGAATAATCTTCCTTCTTTAAGAGTTCTCTCTACTACTCCATAATGAAAAATCCACAATGAAAGAGTGGCAACAAATAAAACCAATTGCTGTGGTGTCCAAGGCAGTAGAAACATTGCCAAAAAAAGGAAGGAAAGAAGGAAGGAAAAAAAGGAAGCATAGATAATAAAATGTGGGGGGTGGGTGGGATAGGTGTTATTTTCTAAGACTTGTGTGACTAAGATAGGGTTGCCAGATAAAATACAAGATGCTTAGTCAGATTTGAATTTCAGATAAGTCATTTTTAGTATGAGTATATCCCAAATATTGCATGGTATGTCCTGCAACCATTGCATACACCATAATTTGAAGCCAAAAGAATCTTGGTTTGCAAAAGCCTGCATTTGAGAAGAGAATGGATTTTTCTTTTAACCCCAAATCTTTACGTTTTACTAGAAAAGCAAAGCTTGGTGGACCCATGTCGTAAGCCAATACCACGAGCCTCCAATTCCTGCTATTTCACGCCTGACATTGTGGATAGGAAGGTGCATGAGACATGGTTCATTTCCTAGATCACTTTAAACCTCTTTTCAGAGAGCTCTCCAGAGACAAGGGGACCTCCCTTTTCAGCGTGGTTCACGCAGGGTCATGAAAGCTCAATCCGCTGCTGTCCACTGGTCTTTGCTGACAGAAAGTCACGCACAATGCATTACCGTCAGGCAGGACTTAGAAAAAAAAATTTCTTTATGCCTTTATGCAGCAAAAGGCTAGTCAAGTGAAGCAGTGGGAGTGCAGAAGGAACAAAGAAATCTGTAACTGGCTGTGATCAATTAATTGTAGGCGCCACTGCACTCGGACCAGCCAAAGAGGTGGCTTACAGTGTGGCTTATATAAAGCTCTAAGAATTTATTCATTTTACAGTTACGGTGATTATTTATAGCAGGTTATTTTTCAATATATGAACCTACATATCATATATAAACCATATATTTTTCAATGAAAGCATTAAATATAGGAACTTCCTCAAGAAAAGAGCCTTTCCCTCTGTAGTGGAGGTAAAGGAGCACCAGGCAGCCCTCCTGGAGCATTGTGGGAGATTGGCATGCAAAACAATCCCCGGTCACATCCACTAGAATCAAAAAGGTGGGTCCCAGCGGTTCTCTGAGTGCGATGAAGCCACTCGATTAGCGGTAAATCTCAGAGCGGCAGGGCGTTTTCTTAGGAAGGGTGTAGGCAGAGTCACCCCTGGAGGAAGATGGGGGGCCCCCATCTAAACAGAAAGGGAGGCAAGTGAATTTTGCCCACGGAGGCTAAAATAAGAACTACATGATTAGCAGTAAGATTTAAAAGTGAGCCCATGGAAAGCAGGCGCCCAGCAATCGCAGGCAGAAGTGCCGCGACCAGGAACTTGCCTGGTTTTTCCCCGAAGAGCGGCCCCCAACACCAGAGAGGCGCCTCTCTTTCTTTTTCATTATTCTTCATTTTTAAATTTCTCTTTATTGGTGAAAGTATTACAGATGCCCCTCCCCCCACCCCTTCGCCGCGCCCCCGCCCGCCAGAGAGGCACCTTTCTGAGCGCTCGTGCCTTTCCTTTCCCTGTAGGTTAGCCCAGGGCGGGGCGGACGCTTTGGACCCGGAAAAGTGAGCAGTGACCGATCGGCACGCAGCGCGGCTTCCGGGCCTTTTTCTTTTCAGGGTCAGTAGCAGGTACCAACTACTTGACCCCCGCAGAGCTCTCTTGCGTAGGACAAAATTATTTTCAGTAATATTCATGTAATAATCCGTAATAATCACTGCTTCCTTCATTCGTCCTTTAGTTTTAAAACAATTAACAAGTTAAAAAGGAATAAATTTCTATTTGAAAATATTTTATATACATATATATTTTTTAAAATATATTTTATTGATTCTTCACAGAGAGGAAGGGAGAGAGACAGAGAGTTAGAAACATCCATGAGAGAGAAACATCGATCAGCTGTCTCCTGCACACACCCCACTGGGGATGTGCCTGCAACCAAGGTACATGCCCTTGACGGGAATCGAACCTGGGACCCTTCAGTCCGCCCGAGCTCTGTCGACCTGGGACCCTTCAGTCCGCCCGAGCTCTGTCCACTGATCCAAACCGGTTAGGGCTATGGTGTTTTTTTTTAATTGATTCTAGAGAGAGGAAGGGGGAGAGAGAGAAACATCGATTGTCTCCCACACTGCCCAGACAGGAATCCAAACCGCCACTTGGGTGTGTGCCCTGACGGGGAATCAAACCCACCACCCCTTTGTGTACAGGAGGGTGCTCCAACCATTGAACCACACCCCCAGGGACTATGGTGTTGTTTTTGTTTTGTTTTCTTAATAGACTTTATTTTTAGGACAGTTTTAAGTTCAAGGAAAAATTGTAAGAGCAGAATATGGAGATTTCCAAGGTACCTACCCCCTACAGCCTTGCTCACTATCAGCATCCTGAACTGGAGAGGTACATTTGTTATAATCCACAAATTAAACATCACTTATCTCCCAAAGTCCCTAGTTTATGCTGGCGTTTGCTATTGGTGCTCATTCTATGGGTTTGGACAAAAGTATGATGACATGTGTCCACTATTCAAGTTTCATATACTAGTAGAGTGGTTTCACTGGCCTAAAAATCTTCTTTGCTCTACCTGTTCACCCCGCCCTCCCACCTAACTCATAGCAACCACTTATCCTTTCTATCTCCATAATATTGCCTTTTCCAATATATGACTACTGTCATAGACTGTAGTTGGAATCACACAGAATATAGACTTTCATGTTGGCCTTTTCCACTTAGTAATATATCTTTAAGTTTCTTCCATGTCTTTTCATGGCTTAATAGCTCATTTCTTTTTAGCACTGAGCGAGTAATATTCCACTGTCTGAATGGACCACAGTGTATCCATTTACCTACTGAGGAACATTTTCCAAGTTTGGGTAATTATGAATAAAGCTGCTGTAAGTAGCCATATGCAGGTTTCTGTGTGGACATAGTTTTTCACTCCTTTGGGTACACACCAAGGAGCACGGTGATGTTGGATCACAGGGTAAGAATGCTAGTATGTTCAGTTTGGTAAAAACCTGCCAAGCTGTCTTCCAAAGTAGCTGTACCATGTTGCATTCCCACCAGCAATGAATAAGGGTTCCTGTTGCTCCACATCCTCCTCAGCATTCGGTGTTGTCAGTGTTTTGGATTTAAAGGAAGGTGCTCTGAGCTCCTTCTGATTAGAGTGAGGTCAGGAGAGGAGCCTTATTAACACACATCTGGTCCCTCCAGCCCTGGGCCAGGGGCAACAGCGCTGTCTTCAGCACTGTCACTGAATTCTGTCCTTCTTTCCTCCCACCCCTTGAATCCCGTCCTTTACTGCCACCTTGTAGTTTGCAGAGGAGCCTTAACCCATTCATCAGGAGTAACCGGACTCTACCAAGGCCTGGAAAACTTTGTATATTAAAGTCAGTGAATTTTTTGAAATGTTTATTCACTCACTTGTTAATTTAGTCTAAAAACACTTTTTGAATACCTATGAAGTCTGGGTTTGGGTGCTAGGCACGGGGATGCATAGATGAAAGAACTTGGGAAACACTTGCTCTGTAGTTGGGGGTGGGTTGGGCAGAAAACAGGGTGGATGATGAGAATATGAGGCATTAGGTAGCAGGATAAAGTCAGCCCAGAGACTCTGCCCGGATCGGGTAGGGTGTTTTTGCTAAAGACAGTGACTAGGATCTCAGAGATGGGGATCAGAGAGGTGGGCCCTAGAAGCATGCATCTCTACAAGGGATCAATTTCCATTCTGGCCCCTGGAAAGCAAGACATTTGATATCCAGATCAATGCAATTATTGGTCCTCAAGGGAGCACACAGAGAAGCAATGCAGGTCCCTGAGGTGGGCACACTGTTCTTGCTGTGCTGGTGTCTGGAACACTCATCCTACACACGCTCACACACACATGCACACACATATACACATGCACATGCTGGGGGAACAGAGGTCACAATCTAGGCAACTGAGGAAACACTATTCAGATATAAGAGGCAAAGGGGTTTGGGGAGCAATGGGCAGACAGCCTTAGGAACCCAGGTATTTGTTCTAATTCTTCATTTCCTTTAACCAGGTCTATCAGTTGAAATCATGATGAAATTTGGACTAGAGGTCATCTAAAGTGGTATTTATAGGATTCAGACTCTTTCCACTGTAGAAAAATGAAAAAGAAACATAAATGTATTATTTCCTCCATAATTAGGGGCTTTTGAGAGTGATATCACCCTTGTTATTGTCTTTGCTTTGCTCTGATGGATGGCCAGCCTCCTTCTTCAGGGAAGAAAGATGATGCTGGCTTTGTTATTATTTTTATTATCATTACTATTTTAAACTGAAGCAAATATAATAGAACAGGGTTGAGGAAAGACTTGTGGATTTTTCCCTTGCGGCCCCACACTTTAGCTCTCAACCCTGAATTCCTCTAAACAAAGTGGTTAGGCCTGAGATGCTGGGAGATGCTCACAGAGACGGACAGCTGACAAGTACTGGCAGCTCGACATCAGGTAACCGTGACCACAAGGGGACCCTTGACCCGCAAAAGAGACAGCCAGCGAGATGACACCTGGTCCTCGGAAAACTGCTCCTCCCTTCTGAGCAGAGAGTCGCCCTGGACAGCCCGCCCCCGACAGCCCGCCCCTTCCCCAGGTTATCACCTCACGGCTTCACCCGTGACAGTGACCCTGTCCGGGCCCCAGCTCAGGGGCCAGTACTGAGGGGAGGTATGCTCCAGTCCCCGACGCCACAGGAAACTGGCATTTAGGCTGAGTGCAGATGAAAGGATACGCTCTATCTGCAAAAGCCCATTTCTGGGAACACAAATAAACAAAATGGAAAGATCATGTAGTTGCTATTAAACGTGGACAAAGAATGGTTTTGTTCTTAGTTGTTATAAGTGCATTCCTTGAAGAACGTTTCCTCCCAAAGTAAATATTTTGCTTTGTATTTTAATTGAATACAAAATCAAATGGTAAAAGCCAGTCAAGTTTAGCAGTGGGGGGGTTAGTGATACTAACTTGCTAACTTAAGCCAAGTTACTAACTTAAGGTAAGTTAGAAGTTAGCGGTACTAACATTTAAACAGTTCTTATAACCCACTGCCATCGGACCAGCCAAGGAGTGTGCTTTCACTTTCAATATATAAATCTCTTAAGTAGCTACTCTAAATAACTTAGGATGAGTTGTTTTAATAATTTTCAAAAATGATTTAATGTTATATGGACCCTACAATATAATGCTACAGAAAGCAATACATGTCCGATGATTTTCCTTGGATTTTAAAAAGGTTAACACAAGCTGATACTCAAAATGAATGTAGTTGCATGATGGGAAAATAGAAGCAGATTACCAAATGGAAGCATCTCATCACCCACCAATGAGGTGAGTCACTCAGGGAGGATCACAGAAAAAAAATGAACGTGCTTGGGTCAAAGGTTTAGCAATAAAAATATGAGATATTTCATGTCAACAAAATGAGCTTTGGTTTCTCTTTTTTAATCGTCTCCCTATGATTTGTAAAATGCCTTCCTGATTCAAAGCAGCAGGTGGCAGTAATTCACAGAAGATTCGCTTTCCATCCACTTTGTACTTAGAGCTATGGCTAGAGAGCTTCTCAGCCAAGTATACATCTAGTGTTCATTCATACTTGTTATTTTCTAGGCTTTTTCCTCCAGTAATTCCTAATAGTTATAATCAGTCAAAGAGTTATGTCAAATTTAATGCAGTCATGTCCTTCACCTTTGTAGAGGTTGTCACAAAGTGCTGCTTTGTAGAGGTTGTCACAAAGTGCTGAAAATAGTCTCTCACCAATGGCTTTGTTACTGGCGGTAAAGCCCACTCCAGGCTTAGCCGTAAGCACCCTCACCAAGTTCCAGGCAAGAAACCTCACATTAACCAGAAGAAAAGGAATGAGAAGGATTAGAACATGATCAATAAATAATTATGACCTTCGCCTGTCAAATCGTTATTTTCCCGTTTTAAAACCTTTGTATTTTAAAATAGTAAACGTTAAAGTGAATTGAAGTTTTCAAGGACAGAAGGACGTGTATATTCGATTCATTTATTTAAAGAAAATGTTGTGTAAATAACCATTAAAGTGAGACTTGGATTTCGCAAAACCCACGGGGTGAGTTTCAAATGGCCGAGCCGAGAAGCTCTGTGACTTCAAATAGGACGTCCCAGGTGCAGGGACCAAGGTCCTGCCCTGCACCAGGAGAGAGCGCTGTGAGCCGGGGAAGGAGGGCGGAGGAGGTGGAGGGCGGGCGTCCTCACTGACCGGCTTGACAGTTGGGTTTGGTCTTCCTGGAAAACAGCCCTTCTTTAGGAAGACGTCCATTGGGTCCCAGGGGTCCGAGGGGTCCGAGGGGTGAAAATGTCTCACCTGCTAACCTGTGCTGTTCTTCAGAACATGCTGGAAACCACCCATCCCCTAATTTCTCTGGGCTCTGTCTCCCAGTCTCTCTCTGCAGGCTGTCCCCACTCTTGCCCATGACCTGTGCATTCCAGACCCAAGCATGGTTAGGGCTCCCCGGCGTTTTCTCCCCGCCCTGATGATGGCATACGCCTAATGGCAGGGCAGGGAAGGAGACAATCATATGGGAATAACAGTAAAGGAAACTGAAATTTATAGGTGTAACATATTGGGCAACTGCCTGTTTTTATCTAGACCAGTGGTTCTCAACCTTGGCTGCACATTAGAATCACCTGGGAATCTTTTTAGAATCCTGATTTCTGGGCCTCATCCTCCAGAAATCCTGTTTCTTTGTTACTAATGTTGTGACCTCACCCCATAACAGAGAAAGAGAATTTCCGGAGGAGGAGGCCCAGAAATCAGGATTCTAAAAAGATTCCCAGATGATTCTAATGTGCAGCCAAGGTTGAGAACCACTGGTTTAGAGTTTAAACTTTGACGCTTCTCTCTCAATGGGATCCACCTGGAACATTCCTCGCAGCTGTGGTGCCGGGGCCCAGGCAGGCAGGGACGTGAGGAGCCCAGAGCCACGAGCCACAGGGAACAAGCGGCCTCTGTGTCCTGGGAAGGTGCTCAGCTCTGCAGAATCTTCCGGCGGCAGGTGAGGCAGCCACCCAGCCCCCGCCTGGAGCAGAGCACTGTCTGTGTTCTGGTTTGCAGGGTTGACCCTGGCGGGAGCTTTTCTGCGTTTTAAAATCGGATTTCCTTCTCCTCTGGACTGGTTGCTTTGTTTCTGCCTGTTCCATGAACGCACCCCTCTGTGGCTGTGGGGCGGGGTGGGCAGGGGTGGGCTGGGGTGGGAAGGGCGCTGGGCTGGCTTTGGGTCCCTGTGGGTCACCAATCGCCCAGTCCTCGCCGTGTGCCAGCGCCTCGTCTCCTCGGGCCTCGCTCTCCTCCTTTGTACAAGGGGAATGAGAACAATTTCGGGCCCAAAAGATGGGAAGTGTGACCGTGTGAGGGCCCTGCTGGTGTCCTGGTTAGCACCATTGCGGTACCCGCCCGCCTGACTTGCTGTGGCCTCCATTCTTACCCATCTTTCTCCTTCAGGCTTCAAAGCCAGCTCAGAAATGGCCTTGTCCGGGGCTGTCAGTGAGCCCTGCGTTACTAGGCGTCTCCGTGGGAGTTTCCTTGGCTTTGTTTTCCTCGCACCTACATAGACTCTGCGCTCCTGCGACAACCGTTACTGCACCCCTCTGTGTTCCTCAGGGCACGCAGGAGGCAGAGGCCTCGGGTCTGCATGGTGGTCCCAGGCCCAGAGTGGGTGGAGGAAAACGGAGTTGGTGGATGAGACACCGAGACTGGCCAGGGCCGATGAACTGACATAAGAATGAGCTTGAGAAACGAGGAACAGGTCATGCATGGGGAGGCAGGCCCAGGGGAGGCAGGCACAGGGGAAGCAGCCGTACCTGGTGTCTCAGCTCTCAGAGGGAGGTACACGTTCCTTTGCTGCCCCTAAAATCAGCACAGAGTCAAATAATATTGCTTCTGCCTTAGCCGGTATTCAGTGGTTACAGCGTCGCCCCTGCCCCTCTGGGCACCGAAAGGTTATGGGTTCGATTTCTGGTTAAGGGCATGTACCTGGGTTGCCGGTACCATCACGGGCCCTGGTCCGGGCACTGTGGGAGGCAACCAGCGATTTCTCATTGATATTTCTATCTCCCTCTCGTGGCTTCTCTCTGAAATCAATAAAAGCATCTTTAAAAAAAAAAGAAAGAAAGAAAGAATGAGAACCTTTAAAAAAAATAAAAATCAATGGAAAAAATATCCTTGGGTGAGGCTTAACAACAACAACAGCAAATAATAATAATAATACTTCTACCAAAACAATGTTCTTCTATGCAATATAGCAAATATCATGTCTGAAAAAAGAGCATAAGGAGGAGGTGATAATCATTACCATTTTAGTAGTTAAATAGCATTAATTGAGCTCTTGCTGATCGGGACTGTGCTAAGTACAGTTGTTTTTTCTCCTAATCACTCTATGAGGTAGTACTATTGCTATACCCATTTTTTTTTCTATTTTAAAAATCAAAAGACAATTTATATATAACATTACATAGTTTCAGGTGTACAACATAATGATTTGATATTTGTAGCAAAATGATCACCACTATAAGTTTAGTTAACATCTGTTACTTCACTTAGTTACAATTTTTTTCTTATGATGAGAACTTTCATGATCTAGTCTGAGCAACTTTCCGATACACAATACAGTATTATTAAATGTAGGCACCATGCTGTAACATTACATCCCCATGACTAACTTATTTTATAACTCGAAGTTTTTACTTTTTGGCCACCTTCATCCATTTGCTCCCCCATCTCCCAATCTGTTCTCTGCGTCTATGAGCTCTGGTTTTGTTTTGTTTTGTTTTGTTTTAGATTCTACATTCGACCGATATCATACAATATTTGTCATTCTCTGCCTGACTTATTTCGCTTAGCATTACCATAATGCCATCAAAGATTTCCTTGTTGTTTTTTATGACTAAATAGTATTTTATTCTAATATCTATATATATAAAAGCCTAAGTGACCATTCGACCGTTCGACCATTTGAGTGGTGGCAGATGCTCAATGCACAGGCATGGAAACATGGAACAGACTGATGAATCTCAGAGGAAAAAGAAGAGGAAGGGGGGAGGGAAGAGATTAACCAAAGATCTTATATGTATACTAGAGGCCCAGGGCACAGATTTGTGCACTGGTGGGGTCCCTTGGCCTGGCCTATGGGGGTCAGGCCGAAACCAGCAGTCTGACATCCCCCAAGGGGTCCCGGATTGCGAGAGGGTGCAGGCCAGGCCGAGGGAGCCCACTGATGCATGAATTTGTGCACCAGGCCACTAATATATATACATAATTTCTTTATCCATCCATCAAGGGACACTTAAGTTGTTTCCATGTCTTGGCTATTGTAAATAGTGCTGCAGTAAACATGGGGGTACAGATATCTTTTTCGGTTGATTTTTTCTTCAAATAGAACACCTACAAATTGAATTGCTGGATTATATAGTAGTTCTGTTTTTAAGTGTTTTCCACTGTGACTGCACCAATTTACATTCTCACCAAGAGTGCACAAGGGTTACATTTTCTCCACATTCTCGCCAACACTTACTATTTCTTGTGTTTTTGGTAATAGCCATTATAATAGTTGTGGGGTGATATCTCATTGTGGTTTTGGTTTGCAGTTCCTGATGATAAGTGATGTTGAGCATCTTTTCATGTACCTGTTGACCATCTGACCATTTGGAAAATATTGTTGTTTTTTTTAATTTTTTATACTCAGGTATTTCACCTCATGCTCTGAATACTGAATGGATATGAATGATTCAGTAGATTTGCCCAGATTTTTTTTTACAGAGGATACATCTATTTTTATCCTTATTTGGGGTTTGATTTTTTTTTAACTTTCCACTTTCTTTAATATATTTCTTCAAAGCAGACAAGTTAAATCTCTTCTGTGTGAATGTTTTTCTTTTTTTAATTTAAAATTTTAAAATTTTGTTTAGATCCTCGGCACATTTTTTAATAAAAAATTTTTTTTTGACTATTGAGTTGTATGAGTTCTTTATATATTTTGGGCTGTTGACCCTTTATTATATATATGATTTGAAAGTGTTTTCTCCTAATCAGTAGGTTGCCTTTTCATTTTGTAGATTGTTTTCTTCGCTTTTTATTTTATTTATTTATCTTAAATATATATTTTTATTGATTTCAGAGAGGAAGGGAGAGGGAGAGAGAGAGATAGAAACATCAATGATAAGAGAGAATCATTGATTGGCTGCCTCCTGCACACTCCTTACTAGGGATCAATTGATCCGGGCATGTGCCCTTGACCGGAATCAAACCTGGGGCCCTTCAGTCCACAGTGGATGCTCTATCCACTGAGCCAAACCGGCTAGGGCTCCTTTGCTTTTCAGTTTGATGTCATCCCACATGTTTATTTTTGCCTTTGCTTTAGTGTCAAATTTTTAAAAATCATTGCGAAGAGCAATTTCAAGGAGCTTACTGCCCATGTCTTATTATACTCATTCTAATAATGAGAAAACTGAGCCTTTTAATACTAACTTGTGCATGGTCACACTGCTAGCAAGTGGCAGAAATGGAATCGGCGAAAGTGTGTCTCAGCTCTGGCTGCAATAACAAACTACCATAGACTGAGTGGCTTAGACAATAAACATTTATTTCTCACAGTGGCTGAAAGTCCAAGATCAGGGTGTTGGCAAACTTGATTCTGGTGAGGGCTCTCTTCATGGTTTGTAGAAAGTTTCTTTTTGCTGCATCCTCACATGGCAGGGCAGGGGGCGGGAAGAGGAGAGAGAGAGAGAGAGAGAGAGAGAGAGAGAGAGAGAGAGAGAGAAGGGAACCTCTGTTGTGTCTCTTCTTATAAGGGCATTAATCCCATTCATGAGGGCTCCACTCTCATGACCTATAAACACCCCCCAAAGGCCCCACCTCCAAAGCCATCATATTGGGGATTTGGGCTTCAATATATGAATTTGGAGGTACATAAACACTCAGTCCACAGCAAGGGGGCAACAGCCTTTTGGTTTTAACATATCAGCCTTCCTAGGCACTCAGGACTTTTCTCTGTATATGATTTAGATTAAGACACCTACAGTTACATCATTGGATACTGACAGCATCTACGGGGTAGAATGCAGTTTTCATTGAGTCAAGAATATCCATTGAGAATCTATGCACAGGAAACTACAGGCATGTGACCTGACCTCTGCTTATTACCTCCCAGAGAAGGCAAATGGGAATGACAAGTTATTTCAAGGAAGGCCACACAGAGATTATGCCAGATCTCCAGCTCTCTCTTCCCTGTGGTGCAGTGACCCTGTGTGCCTCAGGGACCTCTGTCCCCTGCTGTAGGGGTCCCTGTACTAACCTCCTAGCCATGAGCACATCCTGCTGAGCCTGAGGCCAGCACTGGACAGTGGCATGGATTTCCCATCAGCAGTCATCAGTCAAAAATTGCAGATGTTCTGTTTTTAGAAATATATTCTGTCACCATTAACACATGATACATATATTTTATGTAAGTTTTTTTTTCTGTAGTCATGCTCACAAACTGAATGACCTACCCTGGAGATTGGATTGTGCTTATAATTTTCTTTAAAATGCAATAGATACTCTTTATTTAAACTGTGACTAGTCTCTCTCTTTCCTTGGAAATTCCACAGACTGAATGTATATGTCTACACTTCCACCAACATTTTAGGGGGGTGGGCGGGCAATGGGCTCGGTTTTAGAAAACTGGAGCTGAGTCCTGGCTGGGTCACTTCTCCCCGCTGTGGGTCTTTGGGTGAGCAGCCCCACCTGTCCAGCCTGATGTTCCTCATTTGGAAACTGTGCTTCCGGACCTTACATCATCCTTTGGTGTTACTTTGTACTTTAGAGACACAGTGTCAGGTCAATCTCACTATTTACTCAGCGACAGAGGTCATTTCTCTAGTGTATTCCTTGCCACGGTGCTTGTCGATAGCAGGGCCAATAAACATTTGTTGGCAGTCTCCTTGTTCAAATAACAGTGTTTATGCCTCTTTGTAAAGGATGGAAGAATGTGGAATCCTTTCTGAATTCAGGTTCTTAGGGATTAAAAGATGTGCACTTGAATAAAAAAGTCTTGCCTGCAATTATGTATGTTGCTATATAATGCACAACTATATAGAAATCAAGTCCCCATTTTTAAATAATAGGGTCCCATAACTAGTCGCCTGGGAACTCATCAAAGTTCCCAGTGGTCAAGTTTAAGACCAGTCCTCATTTCTGCTGAGTTTCATGGATATTCGTAGCAGTTTGGAATTGTTGAAAGGTTGGCTGCAGCAACTTGAAGATCAGAAATTGAGCATCTTCTGGTGCTTGTATGACTTCTGAACCAACCTAGAGCCTGTCTATAGCTGATACCATGGATCCTTGGATATGGAAACTGTTCATTCATGAAAAATTTTAAAAAAAAGCAATGCCTTCCTATTATTTGGGTAGAGGTGACATTTCATTACAATGAACAAGAAACTACTGATGGGCCAAAGAACTTATGTACTTACATGCATAGCCCATGGACATGGGCAATAGGGTAGTGAGGACCTGGGTGGGGGGAGGTAGGTAGGGGCTGGGAGGATGGGGAGAAGGGGGAGAAAATGGAAGATATTTGTAATACGATCAACAATAAAAAAATATATTAAAAAAAGAAACTACTGATGTGCCCTGGCCTGTGGTTAGAACATTCGCCTGTGCCCTGGCCCTTGACCAGGAAGCGAACCTGTGGTGTTCTAACCACAAGTTAGAACACTGGCCAGGGCCTGATAGATATAATCATCTGAAATGGATTATTAAAGTGCCTATCATGTTTATAATGTTGAACATGATTCTGGTAGTCTAACGTTTCTGGAATACCAGGTGCCTAGAATTTGGGGACTTTGTATCTTAATGCTTTTAAATTCTGGATTTAGTTTAAGCATTAAGTTCATGACTGACACAAAGCACCCATTTTCAACAAGCTCCCATTCGGCTGTGATGGGGGTTCTCCAACTAGGAATGCTCAGCGCTAACAAATGATGCCCTTTTCAAATATCAAAAATTAGTAAAGAGAGCCTTCCCTCCAAGTTTTGTGTTTTGTTTGTTTTGAGCACATTTACAATAGAGGGCACATATTTCTCAAAAAAGCAGTCAAGTTTATTTGCTAATGAAGAAACCAGTATGCAGGAACCTGTTGATTGAATCGAACTGCCCAAAGCAATTGAACTAAAGAGATGACAGCTGCTGGCTGACTTCTGGAGACAGAAAAGATGGATGAATGTGGAGTTAGGAAGTGTTGCCACAGAGCACAAAACTGATTTACACTTCCTTTACTACCTGGCTTTAAATTGGATATTGATCTGGGTCTGTGAACCTATGTACTTTATATATGTGAAGCAAAGAAACAAGCTAATGAGGAAAAATAAACATTATCTGCTCATTTGCAGGCAACTAAATATTATTAAATTTATAGCAACAAAGTTTCTATATCTTCTGAAAGTTTCTTCAAATGTCCTTGTCTGAAATTCCACTCCCTATAGAGATATGTAACACTTAATAATTTGGTGAATATCTTCCAGATTTTTCTGACTATCTTCAAACACATACATGTATATCCTATATCATAAAGAGCTAATATGCAAATGGTTGTCACAACCTCACGTGGGAACTACTCAGACACTCAACACTGAGAGAGAGGAATGGGGACCAGCCAGGCTGCAGCCTGGGAGAGGGACAAGCCGCCTGCCCTGCAGTCCCAGGCACCAGTAGCTGCGGCTGGGGCAAAGCCGCCTGCCCACAGTCCCCTGCAACTGTGGCCGGCCTGGGCGAAGCTGGCCCAGGTCCTGGGTCCCTGCGACTGACCAGAGGAGAGAATTCTGGGTCCTGGGTGCGGGGCAAGGCAGAGGCAGTTAGGGCCAATCAGGCCAGCAAGGGAGCAGTTAGGGGCAGTCAGGCAGGCAGGCAAGTGAACGGTTAGGAGCCAGTGGTCTAGGATTGAGAGAGGCAGTCTGACATCCCCTGAGGGGTCCCAGATGGGAGAGGGTGCAGGCCGGGCTGAGGGACACCCCTGCCTGGTGCACGAATTTTGTGCACCGGGCCTGTAGCACACACACACACACACACACACACACTCCCCCTCTCTCTCTCTCTCTCTCTCTCTCTCTCTCTCTGGTATTGGGTATCATAATATGTGTATCTTTGAAATGGTTTTTTCCTCCTTCCTCCTGGTTTATAATGAAACTAGGGGCCTAGTGTACGAATTTGTGCACCTTGAAAGGAACTGTGGGCCCTGAGGCTGGGGTGGGCACAGGGGTGGGTCTCAGCCCATCCTCCACATCCCCCCCGGCTCCTCCCGCCCTGGTCCCTGGTCCCCTGTCTGCCAGCAGCCTTGCTGCCGCCGCTGCTGCTGCTCCCGCTCCCATGCGCCGACAGCACTGGCCCTGCTCGCACCCGCTGACCACACAGAGTGATTGGGGCCAGCACCAGCAGCAGGTGTGAGCGGGGCTGGTGCCATCAGCAGGTGCGAGTGGTGGCTGCTGCCCCGATTGCCCCTCAGGAGCAGGGGGAGGTGGAGAAGCCCTGATGGGCCATCAGGGCCTGCAGCCGCCGCTCGCACCCACTGACAGTGCTAAGCATTTGGGTCCTGCACCAGGTTCTAGCAGCGGGTGCTAGCGGGGCCAGTGCCAGCAGCAGGTGTGAGTGCTGGGTGGGACCCTGGTGCCCGGGAGCAAAGGATTTTCAGTAACCACCAGCAGCTCACCTGATGACAGCGACTGGCACCCCACTTGGTCTTGAGCCCCCGCTCATCTGCTCCACCATCCCACCACGGCTGATGCCCATCATGTTCCGTGCTCTGCCACCTGTTGCTGACGCCTGCCATGTTCCGCATGTGCCCCCTAGTGGTCAGCTCGCATCATAGTGATCCATTGTTCTGCCATTCAGTCTATTTGCATATTAGGGTTTTATGTACTAGTATATAGCAGGGTTTTCCTGCTTTTATGGCTCTGAAGAAAGCAGGAAAGTCCACTCAAACCTGTAGAGACAAACATGATCACAAGCTTTCTTTATCTCTGTGATTTCTTAGAGGCCCAATGCATGTAATTCATGCAAGAGTAGGCCTTCCTTCCCCCAGCTGCTGGCACCAGCTTCCTTCTGACACCCAGGACCTGGGCTTCCCCCCAGCCACAGACCCCCTCTTAT
>NW_006300375.1:5013713-5017114 GCF_000327345.1 Myotis davidii
CGATTGGTTGCACAAGCCCTAACCAGGGCTCGGACTAGGGAGGAGCCTGCACCCAAGGTACATACCCTCCACCGGAATCAAACCTGAGAACCTTTGGTTCACAGGCTGACGCTCTATTATTTCTTAGAGGCCCAATGCATGTAATTCATGCAAGAGTAGGCCTTCCTTCCCCCAGCTGCTGGCACCAGCTTCCTTCTGACACCCAGGACCTGGGCTTCCCTCCAGCCACAGACCCCCTCTTTATTATTTATTTATTTGTTTGTTTTTTAACTCTTAATCCATTCATTGATTTTTGGGAAGAGTAGAAGAGACAGGGAAAGCTCCTCTCCCCTCCCCTCTGAGGTTTGAGCATCTGATCAATGCTTCTCAGTTTCTGGATCTGTTTTAGTTCATCAGTTTATGTGTTCATTATGATCCACAAATGAGTGAGATCATGTGGTATTTATCTTGCTCTGAATGGCTTATTTTGCTTAGCATAATGCTCTCCAGGTCCATCCATGCTGTTGCAAATGGTAGGAGATCCTTCCTTTTTACCCGGGCTTCCTTCGCAGCCCCAGGTTTGTCTGGAAGGATGTCCAGAAGGATGCCCAGTCTAATTAGCATATTATGCTTTTATTATTGTAGATATTCATTGTTGTTTAATAATTAACAATCTTCATGATAAGATTTCTAAAAACCGAATACATTCTTTAATAAGTTTAAAGCTAATTATTCTTTTTGTATAAGTTTTTTCCCCAGGCACAGGTTAATGTTTAACAGCTGCTGGGAAATTAATTTTACTAGAAAAAATTATAACTAAGTAGGCTATGTTGAATGTTTTTCCCTTTCAGATAATAAACTAAAATATACTTTCAAATGTATTTTGACTCATGTATGTAAGCAGTGTGAGCAATTGCTTTTGACTAGGGCAAAATACCAAGTCAGTCAAATGTGGTTGTGTGGAGGGAGACAATGTTAATCAGCTTAACAATAACCCACAACCGTCGGACCAACTGCAAGTAGTGGTAGGTCTCTGAGTATTTATAGTCCTAACTCAGATTGTCTTTACAGTTAGAAGAGTTTTCATGTCGTAAATCGCAACCATAATAAATATGATGTGTACTTCTTTCCTATTGATAGAATGTAACTATAACAAAATCGCTGTTTTTAAAGCAGTCTTTGTAAGAATGATGTGAACAACTAACCTCTTTCTGGCATGCCATTTTAGAAATGCATTGTGGGTAGTGCATAGCTAAATAGGGAAGTGAAAGGGGCGGGTTTCTGGCAGCCGCGACTGGGTGAGGACGGCCGGCGGGTCAACTGGGAACCACGCCCTGGCGAACCAGGCGGGAGCGGCTCCAGGACCCGGCAAACCCAGTGACGCGCTGGACTCCCGCCCCAAAGCCGCCGGTCCCTGCCGTCCTGGTCAGTGTCAGGCGCACGTGGCCGAGTGAGGCCGCCGGCCCGGAGAGAAAAGGAGCCTTCCTTGTCCCTCTCCCGGCGCTGCTGGCAGGGACCATTTTCTCTCTTCGTTTCATCACTGCGAGCCCCTTCCTCGGAAATCCCCCTACACCCACTTCTCTCCTGGGTCGGGAATGAGAGGGAGCCCGCGGGAGGCAACAGGTGGCTCCAGCAAGAATTCCCCTTTCCCGCTGCGAAGTGTAGACACCACGGGACCCCGCCAGCGCGCTAGGAAAGAAGTATTCAGCAGTTAAAGTCACCCATGAGTTGCTCTTTTTTTTTTTTCAACCCTCGGCAGGGAAAACCCATTTCTTTAAAGGCCTGCGGAAATGAAACCATTAGTGACATTTGAAACTTTAAATCTAAGAACAAACTGAGAGATCCTTACTTCAATATTTTAACACAGAAAACACTGCCAACAAAATGTGAAGTTATTTCCCTTACGGGGTTTCTGGTTGAGGACCTGAGGATGTGAGACCGAACCTTGGTTTTATATATCGGACAGGAATTATGCCCCCAAAACGAAAATATGAAATATACATAATAAATAAACCTTTCGGAATAATGTAATGAGCTAAATTTTTTCTAAGGATAGTTTTGCTTTTTATATTTTTATGTTGTTTTAAAAATTATTTTATTTTTTTTCCATCACCATTTATCTCCTCCATGCCTTCTTCCACCTCCTCTCATCCTCCACCTCCCTGCCTCCCCTCTTTTTTTTTTATTCAAAAAAATTCTTTTTGGGAAAGTTTGATAGATTTCCTGCACTTACTCAAACAGAAGCTCTTATTTAATATTTTTTAAGGTTTTTCAAGTAACGTACTGTTCTTTCTTCCTGTAAAGACAAAACCAGGAAAAAGGCCCGAACTGACTTCCTAATTACCTATTGTGATTAGTGAGAAAAACTTTGGAAATTGGGAATATTGAGGCTGGGTCGAGAATTTCAGAAAAATAGAGAAAGCCTCAAATTTAATAAAAGATATTTAATAATTGCCCTAGAGAAAATGGTGGCACAAAAAGCTTAGAGATTTCTAAAGTCTAAGCTAGTTGACTCAGGGATTTAAAAAACATATATTTAAGAAGGGCAATATATTAAGAAAGATGTTAGGAATGATGTCAAATGCTGTATTTTAGAGGTAGATAATTGCTCTAGTGACAACCTTGGGGATTTTGTCTTTTGACTAAGATGGGAATTTATATAGTAGTAATCATTGTAGTTTGTATAATAATTTATGCTTTTCTTTACATTACCTCATTTATATTACATTGCTGGTGTCTCTATCTTTAGTAGTTGGTAGGACACATCAGCTTTTTCCCCCCCTTCGTAGCGCTCATTGGACTTGGAGGGAATCAGGATCTGCTACCCCAAAATATGCCACTTTGGCATAAAATTATTTTGAGCTGAAGCAATTGAGAATCAACAAATGAACAAAAAAAACACACAAAAAAACCGTTTTTTGGAGTTTCCCTCCTCTGACCAAAAGCAGCAGCTTCTGGGAAATAAGGCTGCCATAAATTCCCTCTCTGGGTGGGTGTACTCATAAATGCCCTCTCTGGGGAAGTTTTATGGCTCTGAAGAAAGCAGGAAAGTCCACTCAAACCTGTAGAGACAAACATGATCACAAGCTTTCTTATCTCTGTTCTGAACATTCCATCTGTCTTTCCTAAAGAAACCCATTTGTTCCTCCGGCCTTGGCCTTATCTCTCCCTTCCCCTTCCCTCCTGAGTTAGGTATATCTGCTCCATGTCCCTTTGAATATTCCAGCATGTATAAGCTTTCCATACATAATAAGCTTTGCTTTTTTTCTCCTTACCACTCTGTCTTTTGTTATCTTATTTCACAGGCCCCCAGGCACTGACCTGGAGAGGGTAGAGGAACATATTTTTTTTTCATCCTTACTGACCTAAAGAAATTAACATGAAATACCAGAACAAGTACTGGTCATGGAGGTTAAGGGGGG
>NW_006300375.1:5017149-5036568 GCF_000327345.1 Myotis davidii
CAGCTCTAGATCTTTATAGAAATAGTCTTAGTCCTAGGTCTGCAGTACCCAAGTTAAATTGCTCTCTTCAAAGTTTTATTGAGATTTACCACCTGTGCTAAGAGCTTTACAAGTATTATCTCATTTCACCCTCAAAACAATAACATCAGGTAGTTATATCAGAGAAAGTAAACCACTTCCCCCAGGACCACATCCTGTGAAAAGTGGAGCAGGTACCTAAATACTAACATCAGAGAGAGCTGACTTAACTGGGTTGCTCTTTTCACCTCTGTGAGCCTCAGAATCTTCTGTGAAATGAGTGAGTTGGGCTGGATCCTCTTTCTCCCCGGGGATTCGGAGAAGCTAAGTCTGGTGGGCTAAGCTAAATGAGAAAAGGATTCTGTGGACAATTTCGTTTGGGAAATTCTGAGTTATATAAAGTGTGAAAGGGTGTGTTTTTTCTTGTTAAATATCCTTGACTTAAAAAAAATCTGTATTTAATTTATTTCAGAGAGGAAGGGAGAGGGAGAGAGATAGAAGCATCAATGATGAGAGAGAATTATTGATCAGCTGCTTTCTGCACATTCCTACTGGGGATGGAGCCTGTATCCCGGGCATGTGCCCTGACCGGGAATCGAATCGTGACCTCCTGGTTCATAGGTGGACACTCAATCACTGAGCCACACCTGCCAGGAATAAAAGGCTTTTTTCTTTCCCCTTTCCTATTGTTATTCATGCAGATGCATTTATTGAATGCCTTCTAAGCGAGGCCTCCAAAGAGGTAGAGCCTCCAAGCCAAGACACAGTCTCTGCCCAGTGGAGTTCATTCTGTGTAGAAAACAGACGTTGAGCGAAGCATGGCGGACACCTAGGGTGTCAGGGTGTCTGGGTGTCCATGAAGGGAATCAGGAACGCTCAGCAGGGGTGCGGGCCCTCAAAGAGACTTGGGGGGTGGATAGTTGCTGCTCAGGTTAAGGGATGAGTGGCAAAAGCAAGAACCTGGAACATGAAAGAAACTGGTCAAAGTCCAGGCTGAAGCCAGATCTTGATGGAACTTAGACGCCTTTGGGAGATTTTGGACTGTATCTCAAGGGGAGTGATCTTGACACGTTTGCAGAGATCTTTCTGGTTACTCTGTAGAGAACAGGTTGATGGAGGCAGAGCTGTTAGGAGGCCTGTAGTGTTTTCGAGGAGAGAAGCTGGTGCTGCTGAGTGATGGCAGTGAAAAGGGAGGAAGAATTTAATTTTAGGAGATAAGGGAAGAGAGGAGCCGAAACCGGTTTGGCTCAGCGGATAGAGCGTCGGCCTGTGGACTGAAAGGTCCCAGGTTCGATTCCGGTCAAGGGCATGTGCCTTGGTTGTGGGCACATCCCCAGTGGGGAGTGTGCAGGAGGCAGCTGGTTGATGTTTCTCTCTCATCGATGTTTCTAACTATCTCTCTCCTTTCCTCTCTGTAAAAACTCAATAAAACATTAAAAAAAAAAAAAAAGGGAAGAGAGGAGTCAGAATGAATTCCCGGGTTCCCGGCTACACCGTTGGGTGGATGGGTGCTGGTGCCAGTGCCTGGAATATGGAACAGGTGATATTGATATGGAGAATATTTATGAGTCAGTGGCGACCGGGATGTGTTGAGACCGATGAGCTCCATTTGGAGCTGACACTGCAAACCCCTAAAATAAATTGTGTGCAGCGTTCGTCAAGATGACTTGACCTATAATCTATTTCTTCTTGGCAAAACATGTCTCGGGGCGAGGGTTCCATGGAGCACTGATAACCAGAAAGTAAATTGCATTGCCTGATCTTTAAATAAACGTTTCAACTCAAGTAGAAGAAAGAGACAGAAAGTGCACAGTTATTGCGTTTTTACAGTTAGCACACCCTGCATCCACTGCCTAGAACAACAGAACACATTATCACAGAAGTTTCCCCTATGGTCTGATTTTAAAGTGTGTAAATCAAACACTGAGTTGTCACAGAGAGGATGCTTTAATTATGTTCAATTTGTAACAATGAAAATACATCTTGCATATCAGATATTTACATTATGATTCATAACAGTAGCAAAATTACAGTTATGAAGTAGCAACGAAAATAATTCTAT
This sequence comes from Myotis davidii, assembly GCF_000327345.1. Classification (NCBI taxonomy): domain Eukaryota; kingdom Metazoa; phylum Chordata; class Mammalia; order Chiroptera; family Vespertilionidae; genus Myotis; species Myotis davidii. Next base: position 5,019,230 of record NW_006300375.1, read on the forward strand.
GGTTGGGGGTCACCACAACATGAGGAACTGTACTAAAGGGTCGCGGCATTAGGAAGGTTGAGAACCACTGAGTTACAGGGTTAATGAGAATATGAATATCAACCTCTGCTTCCTGCCCAGGGAGTGGGCTGCAGGACTAACGCCTCCCAACAAGCAGCCTTCACTGGCAGTTCAGTGTCATACCCTGAATGAATGAATGAATGGATTTATTTCCTGGGCTGAAACGTTCTTCTTTGTCTCTTTCCACTGCCGGCTCGCCTGTCTCCTGGCCCTAAATTTAATGTCTTGCCCATTGGAGAAGCTATTCTCCACCCCCAGATGAGGCCAGGCCCCCTCTCTTCCTAACACTTAGCACTGCTCCTCACAGCCACCAGAGGGCGCCAAGCCTGTGAGGAGACTGAATGAAGCAGCCTGAAAACGTGGCCAACCGCTGCACTTCCTGGGTGCAAGTCTCTTCCATCTACTAGTGACTAACTTTGTGACTGGAGGCAAGTTACATCTCAGTGCCTTCATTCCTTTATCAACTGAATGATAATCATCGCAGTACCCACATCTGAGTCACGCTGTGAAGATGAGAAGAGAGAACATCATGTCAAGTGCTTAGAGCAGTGAGGTCCTCAAAAACCACAGGCTGAATGCATGAACAATGAATGCATCTGTCTGGCTGTTCTGACAGGGTTCTGTGAGGTCCAAATGTCTGAGGAGATAGGGGGAAAGCAAGCGTGGGGGGAGGGTTGGGTAGGTAAGTGGTGGCAATGATGGTGGTGCTGTGACTTCTAATATACACTTCATTTCAGGATAGGGCCTAATTTGCCTTTACCATGTGAAAAATGCTTCTTAGCATTTGCCCAAATTAGAATGAGTCTAGCCTTGGTAATCCTAAGCCCTTGTTTTAATATAAATGACACCAATTCTGTCTCTTCTTTCTGCTAGCTTCTGTCATGGAGACATGAGTGTGATCAACTTGGTTAACTACACTTGGCTTCCCAGCGGCTTCTCTGTCTGGTTACCTAGTGACAAGACGAGGGGAAATGGTATGGCCGGCCTCAGAGTGTTCACATATGATTCCTACAGATGTGCACAGTAAGGCAAATTATCATGGACCCCAGCCCTGGAAAGTTCTTCCCCAGTTCCCTGATTAAAATTAAATGTTTATGGATTTGTTCTCATTCTACACGAAAACATTTTTATTGCTTGGGGAGGTGGAAGCAGAAAGGAATTTTGGAACAAATGCATTTGGTCATTTATTTTTCTGGCCTGGTTCAGATGTGGTTTTGAGGACAGCAGGGATCTGTCAGATCTGGGATCTGTCAGTTCTCAAGATCACTTCCAGCCCTGTAATTCTATGATCTAATAGAATTTATAACATTATGTATTCCAGTAGTGACTTGCAAAGATTGCTTTGACGGGATTACAGACGGTTCTGTAAGTATATACTTTTAGAAGAACATAATGCAATTTGCTTTCTAGCCCAAAGCCCTAAAAATAATTAGGTAGGAGTTCAGACGAGTGTTAAAAGGTGGTTGCTTCTGGTGAATCCGAACGGTTTTGAAAAATCAATTTCATTTATCATCAGAGGAGGGCTTGCATTTTAGATTTCTCATGGTTTATTTAATAGTAAAGCACAATGATCGTGCCAGCATTAAACAAGCAAGCAACAAGAAAAATCAGTACGACAGTCCAAACTCAAATTAGGAATAATAGAGTGTGGGGAAGGTATCCCAGAGTGTGGGAATGAGTAATGTAATCGAGACCTGGAGTGTTTGCCTTGGGGGATTCTTACGTGGTCAGGTTTTGACTGTAACATATGTGTTCCATCTGACCACATCTGTAACCCCTCGTGCTTCAGAATTGCTCAGCCCATCTGGTTTCCTTTCGTGGGGTCTGAGGGAGACCGTTTCACTGAAGTGCGGCTGAGGTTCAGCTTGGTGTATGCAGAGGGGCAGAGCCTGTTCAGGGGGGAGGAGCGGGGAGCTCAGGACATCAGACAGTGGGGGCCACACTTCGGATGGAGGGCTGTCGGGTAGGCAAGAGGGGACCATCTGGGGGTTTTAGCTTCAATAGCTTATTTGAATAGGAAGAGGATATTAAATATCACTCATAATCTCATCTTTCAGGGCCATTGTGGTCCCCCCCCCTTTTTTTTTGGTTGGGGAGATATATTATCAAAGTGCTATTTTCAGGAATATTACCATGACAGTGGCAATTTAGGATTTAGGATATACTGAGGGAAGAAGACCTAAGGCAATATTTAGACTGTTTAGGAAACTAACTTATGGGTCACTGGGCAAAATGGTGGTGATAGCCGTGACCAAAAGGAGGAAGGAATAGATTTGAAGCTATCAGAAATGAAGAATCAGAAAGTCTAGAGCAGCGGTTCTCAACCTGTGGGTCGCAACCCCTTTGGGGGTCGAATGACCCCTTCACAGGGTTCGCCTAAGACCATCGGAAAACACATATATAATTACATATTGTTTTTGTGATTAATCACTGTGCTTTAATTATGTTCAATTTGTTACAATGAAATTGGGGGTCACCACAACATGAGGAGCTGTATTAAAGGGTCTCGGCATTAGGAGGTTGAGAGCCACTGGTCTAGATGAATGTCAATGTGGGGAGTGAGACTTGAGATGGAAGAGTTCAAGGTGACATAGAGCCCAGCCAACGTGGCTCAGTGGTTGAGTGTCAACCTATGAACCAGGAAGTCGGTTCAGTTTCGGGTCAGGGCATATGCCCAGGTTGTGGGCTCTATCTCCAGTGTGCGGCATGCAGGAGGCAGCCAATCGATGATTCTCTCTCATCATTGATGTTCTCTCTCTCTCCCTCTCCCTTCCTCTCGGAAACCAATTTTTAAAAATTAAAAAAAAAGGTGACATAAAGAGTTCCACTGGGTGAACATCATCAAGGCATTTATTCATTCAACAGAAGTGTTTCCAGTACTAACTACCCTCACTGTGTTGAGGTTCACAGACAACAAAGTAAACTAAATAACTACAAGTCATAGCATGCTAGATGGTAGTAAGTGTTATGGGAGGAAATTAAGCAAGGAAGCAGCTAGGGAGTGTGGGGGTTCAGCTTGAAACAGAGTAGTCAGGGAAGATCTCACAGAGGGGATTCTTAAATAAACCGCTAAAGGGAGTGAGGAAGTGAGCCATCTGGTTACCTCCTCCTCTCCACCCCCCTCAAGGAGGAGGCAGCAGCAGGGACAGTACCAGGAGAAGAGGGAAGCCATCAGGGGCTTTCAGCGGGAGGAGGACTCTGACTCTGGCTGTTACGTTGAGGCTAGAGGGATAGCAGCGGAACAGGGGAAACTGGTGCATCCACAGAAAGAGGAGGGGTGTTTACCTGCTACGGTGGCCGGAACAAATTACCACCAACTGTGAGTGGCTTATGAGATCAGAAAAGTATTCTCAAAGTCTGGAGATTAGAAGTCTGGAACCAAGCTGTTGACAGGGTTGGTTCCTTGGAGAATCCATTTCTTGTCTCTCTCCCAGCTTCTGGTGGCTGCCAGCAACTGTTGGCATCTCTTGGCTGGTAGACCCATCTTTGCAATCTCTGCCTCTGTCCTCACATTGCCTCTCTTCTCTTATAAGGATGCTTATCACTGGATGTAGGGCTCATCCTAATCCATGAAGGTCTCATCTTGAGATTCTTTTTTTTTTTTTTTAAATTCTCACCCAAGGACATGGAGAGGGAGAGAGAGGGGGGGGGTAGGGGGGAGAGGAGAGACAGAGAAAGAAACATGGGTCAATTGCTTTCCATACATGCCCTGACCAGGTTTTGCCCTGACAGGAAATTAAACTGACAGCATTTTGGTGTACCTGCTGATCTCCAACCAACTGAACCATAATTACATCTCTAAACACCCTTTGTCCAAATAAGCCACATTCACAGGTTCTGAATGGAGATGTCTTTTGAAGGGGCCACCATTCAGTCATTACAGGGGGTCAAGCACATTGCTAACTGTGGTGACCCAGGAGGACTTGGTGATTCTCCAACAGTTTCACAGGCAAGTGCTGTCTCATCCTCCCAAAAATCTCTGCGTCACCTTGGCTTCTGTCAGCAGTGCAATCCTGAAAACAACCAGACAATAAAAAGCCAAGGTCATAACCTTGAACCATAGTTTAAGCCATGGCATTTTCCCAAGAAAACTCAGCTACCCAGGAGGGTGCTCATCTGGTGATCTGCCCTGACGAAGGATTGAACCTGGAGGGTCATGTTCCTGTTTAGTCCCAACCACATTCAGTTCTTGGCTCTGTCAACTTTATTCTAATGAGGGAATGGATGAAGAACCAATTTCAATACCTCTGGCCAGTGTTGAAATCCAGAAGGGAGTCTAATATTTAAAGTCAGTGGTTCTTATGCTTATTTTGTGGCATCAGAGATGCCCTTGAGATTATGTTAGAATATTATGGATCCCCTTTCCCATGGAACTACAGTACTGATTCTCATAAACAGTACTGGGGACTTCTGATGGAGTCAGTCCATGAGGAGGTCCCCATTTTTTAAGGCACGACCACATTGTTTTCATGAGAATTGCATGGTACCTCAACTCTTCACCTCGGAAAACTGCCCAGCCCACTTCATGTCATGTGGAATGACAAGATTTGGGCCTGGAGCTCTTCAAGGGCACCAGGTTGCCAGAGAACTTAGAGCAGGGAAGGCCTGGCCAGGACATGGCAGGTGCAATTTAGAGGAGAGGCCATGAAACCCCCTTGCTGAGCCTGGGGAAGGAAAAGAAGGTCGAAGCCAACACACATCCAGGAAGAGCATTGGTGATGGGCAGAGAGCAAAGGAAAGAGGATTTTGAAAGAACTCTGGGCGTGCAAGCCTACAACAGGCCAGAGGGGCGTGACAAGCCAACATGAAGAGGGACCTGTTTTGATGACTTGTTCAGTTCATAGCTTAGAAGAGGGGTCCTCAAACTTTTTAAACAGGGGGCCAGTTCACGGTCCCTCAGACCGTTGGAGGGCCCGACTATAGTTTTAAAAAAAACTATGAACAAATTTCTATGCACACTGCACATATCTTATTTTGAAGTAAAAAAACGAAACGTGAACAAATACAATATTTGTATTTGCATGTGGCCCACGGGCCGTAGTTTGAGGACCCCTGGCTTAGAATCTTCTTAAAGTCCATACTCAGTCTGGAAACTTTTAACTCTAATCGCTGAACTTTCAGACGTGATGGTGATATATATACAGCATTTGTGAGCATTTGGGACTTCCATAGCACGTGGACTTCAATTGCTGCTGGTTTTGGAGGTATGGCTTACCTTTTTCTCCACAATGTCTATTTTCATTTGTCTCAGGGCCTGTGTAATTGGATAATGAAAATGTCCAAAACTTAAATACAAACTGCTTTAAAATAGCACTTACACATAGTGCCTATTGAACTCCCAACCTAACCCCTAAAAATGACAAAATTCTTAGAGCACTATGTGATGATCTTATCTTGTGAAAAATTTCAGGTTGTGTAATGTGGGACGTGTCTAAGAGGAAAAGGAAGGCCTACGGGTATATGGAGGTTTGGGGTTATAAAGGAAGTGACATTTATTTTTTAAAAACTTCCTGTGTGCTTACGCACGCGTATACGCATGTAAATGCCATCACCAGTAGTTACCTCTGAGCAGGAGGGTGGGGACAGGCAAGGGGAGGGGATTTCAACGTTTTCCCCTAACTATCTAGTATTGTTTGAATCTTTATTTGTTTGTTTTCTTTATTGTTTGAATATTTTAAATGGAGAATATATTCACAAATTACTTGTGGATTTAAAAGAATTAAAGGAAGGCAAAATACCAAGTTCAACACAGCTGGTGTAAACAGACACTTAGACCTTCTCGAAAATGAGAAAGATTAGTTCTGAGGAACACGGTAGATAGACGTAGTTTTGGGTTTTTTTTAAGATTTTTTAAAAATTGATTTTTAGAGAGAGAGGAAAAGATACATCACCCAGGCACATGTCCTGACTGGGAATGGAACCAGCAACCTTTTGGTGCACAGGACAACACCCAACCAATTGAGCCAGACTGACCAGGGCAGTTTCAGGTTATCTTAAATGAAACGTGTCCTCGTTGTCCCGTGCAACAAGGAAGCCCTGTAACTTAGAGCCTATAAATTTGAAAATCACAGTGACTATATGGCCGTGGTTTAAGTCATTTTTCTCTTCTCACTGGTTCTTTTTCCACAGACCTCCGGTGTACCCGCTAGACTCAGCCTGTTGGCTGTAAAATGTGAGTGCAGAAAAAAAAACAGAGAAAGCTAGAGAAATGCTGGAAGCAATAAGACTTCTTAAATAGAGGGGAGGGAGGGAGAAGAGATGGGAAAGAGAGACAGACAGACATGTATCAACCTGAGTCAGAAAGCAAAGGGGTCAGTGTTCCCCAGGCACCTGACATTAAAAGTTGAGTTGTGGCCTTGTGCTAAGTGGTTAGAGTGTTGGCCCATGCACCATAGGGTTGTGAGTTCAATTCCTGGTCAAGAGCACATATCTGGGTTGCAGGTTTGCTCTCCACCCCTAGTTGGGGGGCATGTGGGAGGCAACCAACAGATGGGTCTCTCTCACATCCATGTTTCTCTCTCTCTCTCTGTCTCCCCCCGCTTCCACTCTCTCTGAAAAGCAATGGAAAAAAATATCCACAGATGAGGATTAACAAACAAACAAAAAAAGCAAAAAAAAAATTGTTTTTTAAAAATCAGAGTGATGTGGGTGAATTATCAAGATTATCTTTTTAACAAAGTTCTGGGATAAGAGGAGAAAGAGCATAAAAGCTGTTGTGGGAAAAGTGAAGAACTACTAGAAAAGGTTCAGTTACGTACTGCAGAGTTAGTATTCATTTCAAAATTTGCTCCAACAATGTGTCATCTTAAATTCAGCACTCCGATAGTTTTGAACGTATCTGTACACATAAGGATGTATTTTCTATTAGACTGTGCGCACCCATGGTGTCTCTGGTCACCTGGTGATGACAGTGACAATTCCAGAGGTCTCTGAATTGCCTCCTCAGTGAGAGGAAAGGTGGTGTGAGAGGAATCTGGGTCAGATTCACCAGATTAGTGAGGAGATAGGTGTATTTTATTTTTATTAATCCTCACCAGAAGATATTTTTTTGCCATTGACTTTTAGAGAGAGTGGAAGGGAAGAAGGGAGGGGGGAGAGAGAGAAACATCAATTAGTTGCCTCCCACAAGCACCCCTATTGGGGCCGATGGAACCTGCAACCCAGGTATGTACCCTTGACTGGGAACTGAACCCACACTGGCCAGGGCAAGATAGGTGTGTTTTTAGCAATCAGACTACTCATATTCAGGCTTGGGGATTAGATTCTGTAGACTTAGGAAATGAATCAACTATGTACTATCTCTTTACCTAATAAATTGGAAAGATGAAAGTACATTCTAGAAGTGGAGTTAAGCAAAACCTATTTAAAAAAACTGTTTTGGAGATACAGCTAAATACGCACAGAGGTTTGAGGGTAAAGTAGAACCTAACCAAGTCCTAAAGTTCCAGAAACGACAATATCTCCATGGGACAAGGATGTGAAACAGTGAGACGTGGTTACTGTCGGGGCTTTTTCTGGAGAAACTTAGATTGGCTCCCTCTGCAGTGCTGGCATTTTCTGAGTCAGATTTAATAAGTGCATAAGCCTTTTGTGGACAAAGGGGAGTTTTAAAAGTATGACTGCTATTATTTTTGTTAATATGTTAATTTAACAATGAAGATTTATTAAGTGCTTGCTAAATGCTGTACACTGTTCAGCACTCATTTTCTGAATATGTGGTTTTTAGATGCTTGCTTTTTAAATTATTTTTTCCTTACATTCAGAGATATGTAGTGCTTTTTTTTCCAGGAACCTTTTTTTGTTTTTTTAAAATAGAAGTATTCATTTAGTATGAATTTCTACTTTTAAAAAAACTTAAAGAAATTCTATTCTGTGTTAGGCGAGAGATGTCTACACTGAGCAGGAGGTATTAACGTGTCCCTAAGTAGAAAAATGCTGCTTGAGGTCCAGAACATGCGCTTAACTCACCAAAGAGTAGCCTGTTTTGAAGTATATTCTTTCTTAAGGAGAGAAACCATCTCCTAAGAAATGTGCACCAGGGCAGCGACTGCATATTAACCATCTTTGCATTTCTGATAACACCAGACTCAGAGCACAGAGTATAAAATATGCTTGAAACATATTCTTTCAAGGAATGCTTGATTGGGTATCCTCAGCGGAAAGTGCCATTTCTTTACCGATGGCTGTCAATGGTGGTTTTTTGTTAATGCCATTTCCCCTGCTCTCGGTGATAATTAATGCTCAGTTCAGACTGCAGGGTTTGGATGGAGAAGTCTGAACAATAGCTAGACAAGACAAAGCCTGTTATGTCTCATGCAGGCTTCTCTGTCTACTGATGTGGTTTAGAATTATATGTTAGGAGCACTGCATACCCGAAGAATATTGATTGCATTTCACGTAATGCAATTTACAGTTAAGATGGTTAGGCTGGCCCAGGGAAATATTTGTTTTGTTCAATAATGTTAGAAAACATACATTTTAATAAATACTGCATGAGAACAATCCTTTTGGGTGAACTTCAAGGAAATAAATACACTACCATATGGCTATACATCGGTGGGTGTTCATATATCTAAAATCTAGAGATATGTGTGGAGGAATTCTTTGCTTTACAAATAGATTCTTCTGAATTATTCTCATTGTAATATCAATTTGTTGGGCATTTTGTATGTAACCTTTACTATCTAATAAGGATAATAGTTACAGGACAAAATATACAACATGATTCCATTTGTTTAAAGAATACATATATATCCATATACATTTATAGGTACACACACATAAAACTCTGGGTGACTAACTTCACAGTGGTATGATGAGGAGCAGGGCAGAATGAGATTAAAAGGTATTTTTACATTTTCTTATATATTTCAGTGATATTTGATTTTTATAATAAGCATATGTTGCTTTTGTAATCAGAGAAAGATTAATATACAGAGCTGAAATTGATAACATAGACAATAAAAATAGGATTGCAAAGAGCTTGAAAGTAATCTAGCTGTCTGTGCAACATGTTAAAAGAAAATGAAAATATTAAAAGGCTGTATTTAGGTTAACCCAACCACTGATCAAGATAGACCAGGAACTGAGAGGACTTGGGGTGTCTGGCAGTATTCTTCCCCCAAACAGGTTTCTCAAACCATTGATGGTGAAAGGGAAGCTTCATTTTGCTTTTTATTTCCCCAATGCCTTGCAGACCGATACTTTAATAAAATCAATAAAAACGAATTACTGGGAAAATGAAATTAACAAACAACAAAGACTTCAGGGCCCAATATTTTTATTATTAGATCGAACAAACAGACATAAAACTCCTCTGTCAAATTACTTTCAAACGGTGGTTCTCAGCGGGGGTGGGGAGCTGTGACTTGGCCCCCCAGGGGACACTTGGCAATGTCTGGAAACATTCTTGGCTATTGCACTGAGGAGGGTGGTGTTGACTGGCATCTCATGGGTAGAGGACAGGGATGCTGCTCAACGTCGCTAAGGTGCCCAGACAGCCTCCCACATGAAGGGATTGTTGGACTCAAGATATTATTGGTGCTGATGTTGAAAAACCCTACCTTCAATATATTTAAAAAAATTTTTTTTTTAATTTCAGAGAGGAAGAGGGAGAACCATTGATGAGAGAGAACCATTGATGAGAGAAAACCATTGATCAGCTACCTTCTGCATGCCCCACACTGGGGAACAAGTCCACAACCTGGGCATGTCCCCTGAAGGAATTGAACTGCGACTTTCTGGTTCTTAGGTCGATGCTCAATCACACCGGCTGGGCCCTGTCTTGTAAGTGGTCAATCGCAGTTTTTGTATTTACCTCTAGGCAAACTGGTGACATTTTTAGACCCTGGTCCACAGACCTCGGTCTGAGAAGACTGCTCTAACGTATTTTCTTTGAACTCTGGCCCAGTAAGGTCGCCGGACAAATCCCAACCAGAATTCTCTAATCCTTGAAATTTAGGCAGCCTCTGAGTAAACAATATACTAGATACAGTGATGGCGAACCTCTGACACGCGAACTCATTTTTTTGGTTGATTTTTCTTTGTTAAATGGCATTTAAGTAGATAAAATAAATATCAAAAATATACATCCTTTGTTTTACTATGGTTGCAAATATCAAAGAATTTCTGTATGTGACATGACACCAGAGTTAAGTTAGGGTTTTCCAAAATGCTGACACGCCGAGCTCAAAAGGTTCGCCATCACTGCACTAGAAGCAGCATGAAAATGGGGTAGAGACAGAATCAAATGAAACATGAAATTATTATCTGCAGATGGTGAGACCGGGTCTTGAAGCTCACCTTGTGTGAGCCCAGGAAAGTGAGCTAACGTCCCTGGGCTACCATCTTCCCACCTGTGGAATGGGAAGACTGCCCTGTTCACAAAGCTACTGTGTGGATGAAATGTAAATAATGGGGTTCAATAGTGCCTAAGCCACAGCAGCCCCCAATGCTACACCTGTAGGTTAGTTCTTCCCTGAGTTCTGTGGAAGGCTCCGTCCCAGGTCACTGGGGAACCAGAGCGTTGTCTCGGCCTTTTATTACTGTGGTGGGGCATAGGGGACACCCCTCGAATTTTCTCTTCCTCCTTAGAGAAGGGCGGGGCTCACCACACACTCTCAGCTGCCAGGCCTGTGAATGAGTAGAGGGCGGGCCGCCTGCCTCTCCCAACGAGATTAAATGAAACTGCTTTGTAAAATGGAAAGTACCATGCAAATGTGACAGTCACTCACTGTTCGGCTAGTACCTATCCGGGCCTTACTAGATGCCTTTACTATCAAGCGATGGGGAAGAAAACTAGATGGAAAAAAGAAAAGAGGCCGCAGAAAACTTGCCACCTGGTAGAAGTGACCATTTTGTGAGACCCAAAGCTGTTCGCAGCGCAAAACCAGGTTCCCATTCATTCAAGGACAGAAAAATAACAACGATTAGGGAGGAAGAGAATAGACAATCTTTGGAGAAGTTTCTAGCACAACTTTGGAGGCAGCCACAGTGCAGCCAGCTCAGCTTTGGCAGGCGCTATTGGGATCTCACCCAACGAACTCCAGCTGCACCTTAAAAAGCAACTGTCCAGCTGGCTGTCGTCCTCCCGTCCTCACCTGGAGCGCAAGGCCACACACCTGGCCCCTGGCAGCGCTGACCTGGCTCTGGAAACTGGGACAGACCCTCAGTGTTCGTGTTCTGGGAATGGGGAGGGGTGATACGTGGCTGTGGGCCCGGTGCCCTGGGGCTGGTGGCTCAGGAATTGCAGCTCTTAGAGGAGAGGGGGGGGGGGGCAGTTTCCTCTGGTCAGGGCAGAACCCGAAGTCTGTCCAGACAGAGGCCCAATAGGGTCTCTGCTTCCAAAACTCTCTTTCTGGAGAAATTTCCCCCTCTTTCTCAGTTGCTGTGTGGTGAGTCATGCTCTGGGTTTCAGGAAAGCTGTGGGGACCTGCCCGGGGCTGCTCTCACTTTGTGTTCTGAGTAAGGACAGGTGCTTTACAGCTACAGCTGCACTCCTGGCTGGGGAGGGAGGCCGAGGGGAGCAGCCTCACTGACAGTCCAGAGGCCGGAAGTTCCCACGCCGGAGACAGGGCTGGATGGGGAAAGGTATGAATGAATAACATATTTGTTAACTACCCGTAGCTGCCTGGGAGGAAAACTCGGTTCTGTTCCCAATCCACGTGACTCCAGCTGCCTCTTCACGCCCGCGTCACCTTCAGCATCTTTGCTGCTGTCACTGAAGGGACAGGAGCAAGATGGCTCCCTGATCACCTTCTGTACCTGAGGCACCCACAGACCCTGGGCACACCAAGAGGGTTAAGACATCATTTCTCTTCCACAGACACTCACCGCCTGGATGGGGCCATGAACTGGAAACTGATCATGACCTCCCGTGAGTCAAGTGCTATAACAACACATTTGATAAGGATTTGGGAGAAGCCGATGGGCGCTCAGCAACAAGGAAACAGTCCTTTATGCCTCCCTGTGAGCTCCTGGTACAGACTTGCAACATTCAAGGCCAACAGTGGTTGATACCCTGACTACTTAGAAACATTTTCTCATTTTATGACGTTTTTCTTTCTTCTTGTTTTAAATTCATCATTAAGAGGGAAACATCTTTATTTCACTTTTTTTAAAAATTGATTTTTAGAGAGAGAGGAAAGGAGAGGGATAGAGAAATAGAAACATCATCCATCAGCAGCCTCCTGCATGTACCCCACTAGTGGTGGAGCCTGAAACCCAGGCATGTGCTCTGACCAGGAATCGATCCTGTGACCTCTTGGTGCATGGGTTGACGCTCAATCACCGAGCCACACCAGTTGGGCAAACATGTATTCTTAAGCTGTGCAATTTCACTTACCAAGTCTTATGATACATTATAAAGATATCTTTTCACCCTGCACATGCTTTGGGTTACTATCTAACTTAGATCTTATTAGATGTCCAAAAGCAATTCATTGATACGTTCCTGCAGATTCGTAAGTCTGTGTAGTCTGGTACCAGCCATAATTGGAAGATGATGCCACAGTTCATCCTAACACATATGCACACATTTGAGATTTCTTCCTATTTTCAAAGAAATGATATATGAGTACACTCATATACTCACCTTTCCCCCCCACATTAGTCTCACATAGGTGTTTTTTTTTTCCTACTAAATCAGGCAAAGAGTGCATTTTCTAAGACTGAGCTCTTGACGCATGAGCTGCATGACTCAACTTTGCCATGACGAGGTATTCTGGGGGCTTTTTAAAAGTTTGGAGACATTATCAAGATTAGTAAAAACAGGACTGTCAAATCATGCAGACTGAAAGTTTTTAGAAAAAAAAATCATTTTAGCTTCTGATGGTTTGATGAAACTTCCTATTCACTGGCTTCATAATTCATAAGCATTGAAGTCAAGGAAATTGTGACATAATTTTGCAGCCATGATTTCTAAGTCTCAGAAATGCATTCACCTGAGTCAAATGTAGTATTTTTAAAAAAATATGTTTTTATTGATTTCAGAGAGAAGAAGGGAGAGGGAGAGAGATATAGAAACATCAATGATGAGGGAGAATCACTGATTGGCTGCCTCCTGCATGCCTCCTACTGGGGATCAAGCCTGCAGCCTGAGCATGTGCCCTGACCGGGAATTGAATCGTGACCTCCTGGTTCATAGTTGATGCTCAACCCTTGAGCCTCACTGGCCAGGCAGTAACTAATCTTTTTACTGTCTCCATAATTTTTCCTTTCACTAACCCCTTTCTAATCAGAGCTAATCTGTTTTACATACTGGACTTTTGTTTAAGATTTTATTTGAAAACTAGTTATGTTGTTTTATTTTTTTCAAAAAGGTTTTACGTTAATGGGCAGTGTCTTGACCCTGTCCCTTATTAGTTGTTGTGACCCTGGGCAAGTCACTTCTCCCTGAAGCTCGATTTCTCACTCATAAAATGGGGCTCATGAAGGCTCCTCCCATAAGTACTATCATGTACGTACAGCATGCAGCCACAGTAGGTTCTCAGCCAGCTTCCCTCTGCAACTCAAGTTCACTTCCCAAAATTGGCCCAAGCTTTGCCGATTTTGTCTCCAGAGTTCTAGAATCTCTTTTCTTTCCATCCCTACTGCGACTCCTTGCTGTGTTAGGCTCGATCTGATTTCAGTGGGTCTGAAAACAGTGATTAGGCCACACACCTGTGCCAAACGCTCACCTTTATGTAACAAAACACCAAGCTGTCACTTAACACTTTGGACTAGAGCACAGGCAGACTCTCCAGGAGTATGCGGCAGGCTCTGCAGGGTATTTCCTGGTGCTGTTCTCTGGGGTTCTTCCCGCCTCCTTCTGACAGACTGTTGGGAGGCCTGGTGGTCTTGGAGTCTGAGGAACTTTCATGGCAGTAGTGATGGGCTATATCCATTTAGAGCCCCACTTCCAAGTTTCTTTGGTACCAAGCTCTCTATAACTTGCTGGCACTAACCTCCCAAGATGCAATATAACAAAAACAACCACATTCCCAGGCTTCACCCCGCAACCTTCTGGACCATGCTTCCTTAAATATTTATTTTTCAGCATCTTCTAAATAAGACCCTCTGAATACCTGGCCTCATCACCTCTCTCACCTGGACTACTTCCTTGCTGTCCTTAGTGGCCCCACCACCTCCCAGAAGAGCAGAATTTGGTGACTGATTAGAAGCTGGGGATGAAAGAAAGTTTCATCAAGGAGGAATCCCAAGTCCCAGAATTGGTGATGGTGTCACCAAGTAGGACAGTGAACACAGGACAACAAGTCGACTTAGCTCAGTTTAGTAGGACTTAGGCCACCTCAGTATGTGGCACTGTGGGACTCACGGTGCGGACATAGAGCAGGCAGCTGTCCACATACATCTAAGCTTCAGTGAGTCCTAAAAGGGAGGGTTGTTTTGACTCACCCCCGCTGATTTTTCCATCTACCTTTTATGGGGCATCTGTTCCCTCTTATTTTCAATTTCTTGGGCAAGAGTAATTCACTCTCACTTATATCCTGTTGACAAGACAATTCTTGTGTGACTTGCCATCTAGTGTGATATTTTACTGTGGAAATGTCACATATTTGCATCTGAACTATTAGCTTAGCATTTGGCTAAATTGATTAGTTATTAGTGTTTTGAAACTGTATGAATACATATTGCAAATGTTATAAAAGATTTTACTCTATGTATAAATGATAGGATCATAGATTCTTTTTTTTTTAAAATATATTTTATTGATTTTTTACAGAGAGGAAGGGAGAGAGAGAGAGAGAGTCAGAAACATCGATGAGAGAGAGACATCGATCAGCTGCCTCCCGCACATCCCCCACTGGGGATGTGCCCGCAACCCAGGCACATGCCCTTGACCGGAATCGAACCTGGGACCTTTCAGTCCGCAGGCCGACGCTCTATCCACTGAGCCAAACCGGCTTCGGCGGATCATAGATTCTTTAGAAGAGGAAAATTAAAGATCATATAATTCAATGCCCTCAAAATACCAAGTACTTCAACATGCATTAATTGAGCATCCTGTATATGCATATGTACATATACCTAGAGAGAGAGGATATTGTGAAACATTAACATTTGGAAAATCTCAGCAAAGGACATATGGGTATTCTTTGTACTATATTTTCAACTTGCTCTGTGTAAAAATTTTCAAAAGTGAAAAATGGCCCTAGCCAGTTTGGCTCAGTGGATAGAGCGTCAGCCTGAGGACAGAAGGGTCCTGGGTTTGGTTCCGGTCAAGGGCACATGCCGGGTTCCGGGCTCGATCCCCAGTGTGGGGTGGCAGGAGGCAGCTGATCAATGATCCTCTCTCATCATTGATGTTTCTATCCCTCTCTCCCTCTCCCTTCTTCTCTGAAATCAGTAAAAAAATATTTTTAAAAAAGTACAAAATGTTAGTCTAATATATACTATATAGCACTTCAAGGACTGAAAAGGCTGATGGTGGTGGTGGTGTGTTGGAGGTGGGTAGGAAGCAATGAAAATTCAATAGTGTTACTAAGAAATGAAAAAAACCCACCTCAGTAGTATTACCTGATCTGGTATAATAATTGCCTTAACTTCTCCAATGTTTTGAGAAACAATCTTTTTGCCTTTTCTAGATGTAAAAGATATAATTGAGTGTATTATAACAGAAAATTAAGATTCTCTGCTTGCTCCTATAGTGACTGAATACATGTAAATCTCAGCTCAGAAGGAATTAATTTGACTAATGTAGATGTAAGATCGGTTAGACCAGTGGTTCTCAACCTTGGCTGCACATTAGAATCACCTGGGAATCTTTTTAAAATCCTGATTACTGGGCCTCATCCTCCGGAAATTCTGTTTCTTTGTTATGGGGTGAGGCCACAACATTAGTAACAAAGAAACAGAATTTCTGGAGGACGAGGCCCAGAAATCAGGATTTTAAAAAGATTCCCAGGTGATTTTAATGTGCAGCCAAGGTTGAGAACCACGGGGTTAGAGCGTCGGCCTGAGCATCAAAGGTATTGGGTTCGATTCCCTGTCAAGGGCACATACTTGGGTTGCACGTTTTATCCCAGGCCTGTTGGGGTTAAGTCAGGGAGGCAACTAATTGATGCGTCTCTCTCACATGGATGTTTCTTTCTCTCTCTCTCAAAAATAAAATAAAAATTAATAGGACTGCAATCCCTTGGGCCATCTGCACTTGTTCTGAACTGCTCTTATCAGATGCTCCTGGGAACACAGGACACATATTATTGTTAAGATAACTGGAGGGGGCAGGCGTAGTGGATGGAGGAAAGATACTGGAGGTCATATGTTTACCTTGTTTGGAGAAACCTGATAAAGAAAGCTCGAGATACCAACTGTAGGGCTTGGGCTTCAGAACCAGGAACCTGACCCCAGGAGCCTCTGACAGATATGAGTGCCTGGGCTGAGGCACAGATGGGGCCGGACCAGGTGGTCCTGATTGGTATCAGGGAACTGGAGGCTTATAGCTAATCCCCTGCCTCAAAAGAAACAGAGAGCGCCCTTAATTAGTTAAGGTCTCATTAAAGCTCACCATGAAGACACAGGGAAGGGCTGTTCACTTAAGTGCTAAATAAGTGCCTCCCATAGATGAGGCACAGTGCAAAGGAAGAAGTGCAGAATAAGAGAAATAGAAGCTAAACAAGGAGGTGGCTAGATGGGCCAAAGATTGCTGACCAAGGAGTTCCATAGAACTCGCTTTCCCCGTCTGTAAAGGAAAACCTCCCTCCTTCACAGGCGAACGGTGAAGATGAGAGGAACTGATGCACAGAACGTGAGTAGCAAACGCTTGGGAGGTATCAGGCACTCAGTTGCTGGGTCTCCCCTCCCCTCCCCCAGCCTTCTCTGATGCAAGAACCCGAGTGGTCCTGAATCTCGCCCACTCTGGTCTGTCCCAGGGACAGTTCCATGGACCCAACTGGAGACCTTGTGCTGCTGTCTCACCCAGATGCCTGTGGACACCTCAACTTGTCCTTACGTGCACCCCGCCCCCACACCAAGGCTGCTCACGGCAGGCGCGAGCATTTATTTGGTTAGGAAAGCCACCGAGTTTTAAAATGTGGATATGTTGGGGTGGCAATGGTGATTTCAATTTGTGGCTTTCACCACAGTCACGCTCTCAAGCAGAGTTCAAGTTTATTCATTTTATATGCATAGTCTTTGAAATTGTTAGTATGGAAATAAATTTTCATAAAATGAACTACAAGCCCTGTTATATGGGACATCTTGAATACCAGAGTAAAATAGCTTTTAAATGACTAGAATGGCAGGTTTCTGCCATAAATTGGTGTAGAAAAGCGGGGCTG
>NW_006300375.1:5036607-5041024 GCF_000327345.1 Myotis davidii
AAAAGCTCTCTCCTCCCCCATTCCCCCCTCCCCAAACCACAAAAAGAAAATAGATGTGAAGTCCCTGTACTTTTGGTTATGTTCAGGGAAGAAACTGACCCCGTTATCACTGCAACCAAGACCCCTGTAAAGTTGGGGTCATTTATCTCAATACCACTAGAGCTCAGGGGTAACTTGGGACAGTGGGGTGGGGAGGCGGTGGCATGGCGCTCTGGCTGGGCTAGAAGGAATGCTTAGGGGCCTATGTAAGGTTGAAGTTGATGGCAGCCTCTAACAGGCATCTGTGAACATCAGTGGGCCGGAGGACAGGAGGAAATAGGATCCCAGACCCTCCCTGGATGGAACTGTGGCTCTGTGGGCGGATCTGCGGACTAGGACCAAGCGGAGGGATTGAGGTCTCAGCTCAGTGGTTCCCACCCAACCCACTGTCCTCTGAAAATCAGGCTCAGAATGCTCTCAGGTTTTCCTTTGAGTTAATTCCTCCATCGGCGCTGCGGAGACCAAGGGTGGGAGCAGGGAGAATGTCTGTTGTTAGAGACAAAATGTGATAAGTTGAACCAGAGCTTAGATTTTTAAGAAAGCATCGAATTGCACACGATTCTTTGTTGGACTGACAAGGAAAGAAAATTAAACATCAAATTCTAATGTCACCAGGATAAAAGAAAAATGTTTTCTTTACATTTCCCCGATCGTTTTCTGTTCTATATTATTCGCTTTCTATCCTTTTTTGCTCTGATAAGAATGAATTTGGAATCATCATTCTATTACCAGAAATCTGTCTCATGTTATTACCAGATGTGACTGCAAAGTATCCGTACTAGTTCCACGTGACATGCGTGGAAATCAGTGTCCTTATTTTATAGTCAAAGCATGGACAGGCAGTATGTATGTAGGAAAATCATGAGAAAAAGCGTGATCTTCTGAGCCTAAATAGTTCTCTTCCTGATAGAAAGGATAGATTTTTATCTTATTTTTGGTTAATAATACTGAAGTCAATGAACAGAAGTAATTAAAGAGGTAAAGAGACTACATCTCTACTTCCCACTGAAGTAGAAGTTAATTTTAAGTTTTCACGGTTTTCTGTTCCAGACAGTTCTATGTTGATAAATGTTTGTGATATTTTATCGTATGGTCTACATACTAACATAAAAGACAAGCACACTAATTAAGATTTACATGTTTTGTTTTATTTAAAAAAATTTTATTAATTGATTGAGAGAGAGAGAGAGAGAAACATCTGTTTATTGTTCCACTTATTTATGCATTTATTGGTTGCTTCTTGTATGTGCTGACCGGGGATCGAACACACAATGATGATCTTACCAACTGAGCTATCTGGCCAGGGCCTGTTTTATTTTTTTATATACATATTTGGGACTCAGTAAGAGAGAAACATCAACCAGCTGCCTCCTGCACATCTCCCGCTGGGGATGTGCCCATAACCCAGGTACATGCCCTTAACCGGAATCGGACCCGGGACCCTTCAGTCCGCAGGCCGATGCTCTATCCACGGAGCCAAACCGGCTTTGGCTGTCTCCAGTAAATTTAATCACATGCATATCTATGCTACTTATGTAAATTTATATTTTATGTTACATATATCTCTGTATATAATCGTGGATTATCTATATGTACCAAAGGGGAAAGGGTTGGAAGTTTATCAGTTAGCTTTTGCTGTGTAACAAACCCCTCCAAAACACCAAGGTTTAAACAGCAATGATGTCATCACTCATGTATTTTTGGGTTGTTGATCTAGTCTGCACTTGACTAGGTTTGGCTCCAAGCTGAATATTGGATCCAGCTCTGCGTCACAGCAGGCTGGCTGGGACATGTTTTTCTCATGGCGATGACAGAAGTGATAGATGCAAGAGGGCAAGCCCAAGTGCACACGTCAAGCCTTTGCTTGTATCGTACCACTAATGTGCCACTGGCCAAAAAAGTCATGGGGCCACGCCCAAACCCACGGTGTAGAAATGGACTTCACTGCTGGCTGGGAGGGACTGCAGAGCCACATGGCAAAGTTCACAGGAAAGGGAGGGAAGAAGGATGGAAAACAATGATGCTGTGAAAGGGAAGAGAGTTGGTAACAAAGGAACAGCTTCTGACATGGTTCTGACCAAGTTCTGAGAAGCCAACAGAACTAAGATTTAAAGGAAAGATGCCTGGTACTCCTACTGTGAAAGATAAAATTCCTCATCCTGAACATGTTTAGGCTGGAAGAATCATCTCAACAACGCTTTTTAAAAGGTCATCACACACCTCTATCATGTTTATGTACCTTTCTAGAGCTAGCCTGCCATTTCTGTGGAATAAAGACAATGATTGTGTCATTGTCTGTCTGTATGCTGGAATTGTACAGAGACTGTATTTACAAGATGCACAATGTGCTCATGACCAGCATCTTTTAACAGCAGCCATGAATATAATAGCCATGCTCTTTGTGTGCATTCTTTCATCTTAATCTTCACAGAAACCCGGTGAAGTAGGAATTGCTTATTATTCCTGTTCCACAGGTGAGGAACTTGAGTCTTGGGGAGGCACAGCTAACAGGGCCAGGATTTGAACCTAGTTGGTGTCATTTAGCACCCACCTGCTGGTCCCCCATTACTCCACGGAAAAGACTGCCATTGCTGCAGCCAAATCGATACCGTGACATATATGTGCTATAAAAAAAGACAAATCATGCATTCATATGACACTTTTGTGTGTTTTGTAATACAGAAAATCGCCCATCTAAATTGCTTTTGAGCACCACAGCCTGAGGATTTGTGTTATTAGCAGAAGAATGCAGTTTACAAGACAAATGTGGATTTTCAAAATACTCACTGCTTTCATTGGCCTCTCAAACCAGTGTATCCAGGCCAGCCACTCCCACAGTGGACTACTGCCTGCAATCTTGCTCTCCGTGACCTTTGACCATTCCTACCTGGCAGATCCCAGCCCCAGGGTCTCTCATTCCCTGTGCACAGCTGAGGAGTATGCAGGTAGCTCTTTATGACCCTATAACACTTAAAAAACCTTCCCCCCACCCCCCTCTTTGGTCCTCTCTTGTGTGCTTTGTGTCCTTTTCTGGATCCAGGTGTTAACTGGCACAGGGAGCCCTATTTGAAGAAACCTCCCTGAATCCAAACCCTCAAAGAGCCTCTTTCTGGATCTGAATTTAACCCTTCAGCTCCCAACCTCCTCCTTTACACATCTATCTGAACACAATGAATCTCTGGGCTTGAACACGTTTTCAACAGTCATTTCAGCACTTGTCGTTTTCCTGCTTTAAGCTATACAAATAATTCCTTTAAAAAGGGTATTCTTAAGAAAAATACTCTCGGTATAAACTGGAAACAGTACAACATGCCCCTTAAACCCAAGTGCTTTCATGTGAAGCAGAAGTCAACAATTACTCCTCAACTAATATGTGTTTTTTGCTTCTTTAACAAGAGTGTCATAATTGGAGGGGGGTGCTTTAGGGATGACTAATGGAAATGGGAGGTGAACAAGACCCTAGGAGGGGTGAGATTCAAATTAAAAAAAATATTTTTATTGATTTCAGGGAGGAAGGGAGAGGTAGGCAGAAATAAAAACATCAATGATGAAAGTGAATCACTGATCAGCTGCCTCCAGCATGCCCCATGCTGGGGACCGAGCTCACAACCAGGGCATGTGCCCTGTCTGGGAATTGAACCTGGACCTCCTTGTTCATAGGCTGACACTAAACCACTGAGCCATGCTGGCCAAGCTCAAATCATTTTTATAACTGAGATGGCCCACACACTGACCAATCAGAATGGACAGTGGTCATGAAAGGCCATATGCTGGTATTGGCATCCCCTCAACACTGGTCTGCGGCTCCATCATTCTAGCTCTGCACTAATTAAATTTACATGTTTTGTTTTATTTAAAAAAATTTTATTAATTGATTGAGAGAGAGAGAGAGAGAAACATCTGTTTATTGTTCCACTTATTTATGCATTTATTGGTTGCTTCTTGTATGTGCTGACCGGGGATCGAACACACAATGATGATCTTACCAACTGAGCTATCTGGCCAGGGCCTGTTTTATTTTTTTATCCTCTAATAAAGTCCCATTTTGACATATATGTCATTGGAAAATTTGAGGAGGGAAAAACCACTGAATTGTTAACCTGTCTCCAGTAAATTTATTTTTTTATTTTATTTTATTTTTAAATATATTTTATTCATTTTTTACAGAGAGGAAGGGAGAGAGACAGAGAGTCAGAAACATCGATGAGAGAGAAACATCAACCAGCTGCCTCCTGCACATCTCCCGCTGGGGATGTGCCCATAACCCAGGTACATGCCCTTAACCGGAATTGAACCTGGGACCTCTCAGTCCGCAGGCCGATGCTCTATCCACTGAGCCAAACCAGTTTCGGCTATTCTTCACCTTTATCAAGATTTT
>NW_006300375.1:5042204-5050787 GCF_000327345.1 Myotis davidii
GCCCAGCCCCAGGGTCTCTCATTCCCTGTGCACAGCTGAGGAGTATGCAGGTAGCTCTTTATGACCCTATAACACTTAAAAAACCTTCCCCCCACCCCCCTCTTTGGTCCTCTCTTGTGTGCTTTGTGTCCTTTTCTGGATCCAGGTGTTAACTGGCACAGGGAGCCCTATTTGAAGAAACCTCCCTGAATCCAAACCCTCAAAGAGCCTCTTTCTGGATCTGAATTTAACCCTTCAGCTCCCAACCTCCTCCTTTACACATCTATCTGAACACAATGAATCTCTGGGCTTGAACACGTTTTCAACAGTCATTTCAGCACTTGTCGTTTTCCTGCTTTAAGCTATACAAATAATTCCTTTAAAAAGGGTATTCTTAAGAAAAATACTCTCGGTATAAACTGGAAACAGTACAACATGCCCCTTAAACCCAAGTGCTTTCATGTGAAGCAGAAGTCAACAATTACTCCTCAACTAATATGTGTTTTTTGCTTCTTTAACAAGAGTGTCATAATTGGAGGGGGGTGCTTTAGGGATGACTAATGGAAATGGGAGGTGAACAAGACCCTAGGAGGGGTGAGATTCAAATTAAAAAAAATATTTTTATTGATTTCAGGGAGGAAGGGAGAGGTAGGCAGAAATAAAAACATCAATGATGAAAGTGAATCACTGATCAGCTGCCTCCAGCATGCCCCATGCTGGGGACCGAGCTCACAACCAGGGCATGTGCCCTGTCTGGGAATTGAACCTGGACCTCCTTGTTCATAGGCTGACACTAAACCACTGAGCCATGCTGGCCAAGCTCAAATCATTTTTATAACTGAGATGGCCCACACACTGACCAATCAGAATGGACAGTGGTCATGAAAGGCCATATGCTGGTATTGGCATCCCCTCAACACTGGTCTGCGGCTCCATCATTCTAGCTCTGGCTTCAGACTCCTTTTTGGTGCTTTTGTAAACACAATCTACTGTCCAAAGAAAGAGATTTGTCAACATTTAGGACATTCACTTTCTGAAGGCAATTTCAAAAGAAGGTTTTCAAACACTAATTTGAAAGAACATATGCACCCCTATCTTCATTGCAGCCTTATTTACAATAGCCAATATTTGGAAGCAGTCCAAGTGCCCATCAGTAGATGAGTGGATAAAAGAGCTGTGGGACACTTACACAATGGAATACTACTCGGCCATAAAAAAAGAAGGAAATCTTACCTTTTGTGACAGCGTGGATGCATCTGGAGAGCGTTATGCTTAGAGAAATAATCCATATTAATCCAAGTCAGAGAAAGTACCATATGATACCATTTATATGTGAAATCTAATGAACAAAATAAACAAAATAGAAACAGACTCATAGAGAGCAGATTGACAGCTATCAGTGGGGAGGGGAGTTGGGGGAAAAGGTGAAGGGATTAAGCAAAAACAAAACAAAACAATAGAAAACAGCCCTAACCTGTTTGGCTCAGTGGATAGAGCGTTGGCCTGTGGACCAGTGTCCTGGGTTTGATTCCAGCCAAGTGCACGTACCTGGGTTGCAGACTCCTGCCTGGTTAAGGCTCCTGTAGGAGGCAACCAATCAATGTGTTTCTCTCACATCCATGTTTCTCTCTCTTTTCCTCTCTCTTCCACTCTCCCTAAAAATCAATAGAAACATATCCTCGGGTGAGGATTAACAACAAAAACGAAACAAAGCAACCCCCTCTCCCCCCCCCCCCCACACGCACGCACACACACGCGCACACACACACATCTCATAGACACAAACAACAGTATGGTGATTATCAGAGGGAAAGGGGATGGAGGGAGGTAAAAGAGGGTAAAGGGTGTGTAAATGGTGGTGGAAGGAGATTTGACTTGGGATGGTGATGTATCATAGAATTGTACACTTGAAACCTATATAATTTTATTAACCAATGTCACCCCAATGAATTCAGTTAAAAAAGGAAAAGGAAAAGACTTTGAGCAGTGCCTAGAGTGTTATTCCTTCTTAAGTGCACTGCTGATTGAGAACAGAAATTCTGGCTTATTTATTCAAAGGCAAGTATTGTTCTTCTGTCAAACTTCCTGGCAATTGATATACTTAGCAGTGGCTTCCAAGAAGTGACTATCATTTTGATGAAATGTCAGGTGACAGATGTCTGACTTATTTGGAGAACCTTAAGCCTGGAGGGAATGGGAGATTATTATTAGATTAGTGCAGTGGGTATAGATTATCACATTATAAAGGAGAAAGACTTGGATTTGGAAAGAGAAATCAGTTATCCCAGTTTGACAACCAGGGTGACAACCTGTGCTCTTTGCTTTCAGTGC
Organism: Myotis davidii; assembly: GCF_000327345.1. Lineage (NCBI taxonomy): Eukaryota > Metazoa > Chordata > Mammalia > Chiroptera > Vespertilionidae > Myotis > Myotis davidii. The sequence continues at coordinate 5,044,515 of NW_006300375.1, forward strand.
GCATACTGAAAGATTGTTGGGGGATGAGGTCCATAGACAGAGAAACAAGAGCCCCAAACAAGTGGGACGAGCTCAGTTACAACTCAGGCTGCTCTGGCTCTCATGCTCTTGACCAGGGGTCCTCAAACTTTTTAAACAGGGGGCCAGTTCACTGTCCCTCAGACCGTTGGAGGGCCGGACTATAGTTTAATAAAAAACTTTGAACAAATTCCTATGCACACTGTACACATCTTATTTTGAAGTAAAAAAACAAAACGGGAACAAATACAATATTTGTATTTGCATGTGGCCCGCGGGCCATAGTTTGAGGACCCCTGCTCTTACGTTCTTTTCTTGCGGGATCTGCTAATAAGGCTTCTCTGAAAACAGAGCCACGTAAAGAAGACCAGGGGACAATAGGGATGCCTCAGGAGTTTGAGAATGCAATCAAGTAATTCCACTGAAAAGGCTACCCCTTTTTGTAGCAACTTAAACTAACTTTACATACAAAAGGAAATGTAAAAATGCTACTTGTTCTAAAATAGCCAACAACAGAGGACTAGTTGAATAATTACAGCATATCTATAATTTAGAATATGAATCAGGCATTAAAAGCTATGTTTTTAGGAAAGCAATACCATATATTTCCCCATACATACATAAATTATTTGTGAAAGGTCTAAACCTGTATGGCACCCTAGCCGGTTTGGCTTAGTGGGTAGAGCACTGGCCTGTGGACTGAAGGGTCCTGGGTTCAATTCTTGTCAAGGGTACATGCCCAGGTTGCGGGCTTGATCCTCAGTGTGGGGCATGCAGGAGGCAGCCGATCAATGATTCTCTGTCATCGTTGATGTTTCTATCTCTCCCTCTCCTCTCTCTTCCTCTCAAACAAACAAAAACTCTGCATGGCACCATAAATGCCAAATTCAAATTGCTGTGTTACTTCTGAAGAGGGCGGGGGAAACAGAGGTCAAGGAGTGAGTGTGCAAATAGAGTTTATTATACCTGAGATGTTTATTCTTCAGCTGAATGATGGGTGTTCATTATATGAGTTTCTATGCTTTTTGTATGCTTATTTCATAATTTAAAAAATCATGTTCTCAAATTCTAATCACATGACATGCTCATGATAAAATAAAGCAAAAATCAACCAGGCTATAAAATATATACATAATTTGATATCAATTTTGCCTTAAAATTATATATTCATGTAGAAGAATATATAATTAGAATATCTATGAATAGAAGAAACTAAGAGATGCTAGCCCTGGTGACTTTTATTTTCTTAATTATTCTGTTTTATGTTATCTGAACATTTTATAATAATATTTCTCCTATAATCTAAGAATTGTTATTACAAAATAGTACAGTTTTTAACAATTAATGAAAAGTGCATTGCACATGTTCACTTTTTAAAATGTCATGCATGCTCCCACCCCAGAGGTGACAGTCTTGTGCATACCCTCCAGTCACTTTCTTTGTGTTTTGTGTGTATATGTACATTTGTGTACATAGCTCTCTTGTATTTACATAAGTTGGATTCTACTATCCATACTGCTAAAGATTCACTTTTTTCACTTTATACTACATCTTGGGAGATTTAAAAATATCAGTATATGTACCAACCAATGTGGCTCAGTGGTTGAGCATCCCTATGAATCAGGAGGTCAAGGTTGGATTCCTGGTCAAGGCACATGCCCGGGTTGCAGTCTCGATCCCCAGTAGGAGGTGTGCTGGAGGCAGCTGATCAGTGATTCTCATCATTTATGTTTCTTATCTCTCTACCTCTTCCTTCCTCTCTGAAATTAATAAAAACATATTTTAAAAAATCAGGGGTGCCCGGCTAGCTCAGTCGGTAGAGCATGAGACTCTTAAAAAATCAGTATATGTATATTTACCTCATATTTTTATTCCAAAAATTAAAAAATTAGTTTTATTCACTTAATTTCATTTTAATAGCTGTGTAGTGTTTATAATATATAAAAATAAATGTATCTGTTTATAATATAGCCATACCATAATTCACTTCACTATATCCCTAATAATGGATAGGTCATTTCCTAATTCTTTCTCTATTAGTAAATGTTTCAGTGACTGTCCTTAATTTTATGTGCACGTACAAGGATTTTTGTAGGGAAGGTTCCTAGAAACAGAGTCTCTGGGTCATGGAGCCCACACACACTCAGTAATAAATATTACCAACTGCTTGCCTAAAACATTTTGTTACTCAATTACCCCAACGCATAGTCTTGTTTCCTCAGATGCTTACGTTTTACTTGTATTTTGAAAAATACAAGTTTATTAAGAACTTGTGACACAATAAATCAACAAACAACAAATACTGGTGAGGATGTGGAGCAAAGGGAACCCTAGTGCACTATTGTTGGGATGCAGACTGGTGCAGCCACTGTGGAAAACAGTATGGAGTTACCTCAAACATTAAACATGTATGGCCGAGACCGGTTTGGCTCAGTGGATAGAGCGTCGGCCTGCGGACTGAAAGGTCCCAGGTTTGATTCCGGTCAAGGGCATGTACCTGGGTTGCGGGCACATCCCCAGTGGGAGATGTGCAGGAGGCAGCTGATCGATGTCTCTCTCTCATCGATGTTTCTAACTCTCTATCTCTCTCCCTTCCTCTCTGTAAAAAATCAATAAAATATATTTTAAAAAAAAATGTAACTAAGTCTTTTGACTCAGTGATCCCACTTCTGAGAATATATCCAAATAAATCAGAAACCCTAATTTGAAAAAATATATGCATCCTTATGTTCACTGCAGTGTTACTTAAAAGCCAAGATTTGGAAGCAGCCCAAGTGTCCATCCGTGGATGAGTGGATAAAAAGGCTGTGGTATATTTACACAATAGAACACTACTCAGCATAAAAATGAAAGAACGCCTACCCTTTTTGACAGTATGGATGGACCTGGAAATCATTATGCTAAATGAAATAAGCCAGTCAGAGATCTCACTCATGTGTTGAATCTAATAAAAAAAATTTAACAAACAAACATAGAAACAGACTCATAGATAGAACAGGTTGACAGCTGGCAGAAGAGAGGGGTGTTGGGGGGCAGGTGAAAAAGGTGAAGGGATTAAGCCAAAAAATAATTTCATAGACATAGACAATAGTATGGTGATTACCAGGAGGAAAAGAGGGTGGGGGGAGGTAGAAGAGGGTAAAGTGGGTATAAATGGTGGTGGAAGGAACTGGGATGGTGAGCCTACATTATACAGATGATGTATCATAGGATTGTACACCTGAAACATACAATTTTATTAACCAATGTCACCCCAATAAATTGAATAAAAAAGAAAAAAGAGCATTTGACAAACTTATTTTTTTGTTTTTGTTAATCCTTACCTGAGAATATTTTTTTCTATTAACTTTTAGAGGGAATGGAAGGGAGGGAGGGAGGGAAGGAGGGAGAGAGAGATAGGTTGCCTCCCAAATGCACCCCTGTTGGGCCATGGAACTGCAACTCAGGTATGTGCCCTTGACCGAGAATCGACCCCAAGACCCTTCTGTGCTTGGCCTGATGCTCTAACAACTTAGCTACATCAGTCAGGGCAGACAAATTTCTTGAATGAGCATGTATTCCTTTTATAATGAAAAAAATGTTTTAAAATTAAATTAAAAAGTTGCTTTTCAAGACAAAGCAAATGCACCAAAATGGTTTTCTTTGGAAGATGGGCTGAGGGCAATTTTCATTTCCTTTATAATCTGAAAAAAAAAAAGACAGTTAATTAAAATTAAGAATGTTGCCCTAGCCAGTTTTGCTCAGTGGTTAGAATGTACGCCCTCGGACTAAAGGTGGTGGGTTTGATTCTGGTCAAGAGCACATATTTGGGTTGCAGGTTCCATGACCCAGATTGGGGCACATGCGGGAGGCAACCGATTGATGTGTCTCTCTCACATCACTGTTTCTCTGTCTCTCCCCCTCCCGTACACTCTCTCTAAAAATCACTGGGGGAGGATTAACAAAAACAAGAATGTTAATATTCAAACACAAATGTTACAGAAAAAAAAGACTTTGTAAGTCCATTGGATACAATAGAATTGGTTTGTTTTTACTGCAAAACAATGCTGGTTTGAGCATTTGGTACATAAAAACAGTTATCTGGAATAAACATTAGACTGTATTCTTTAAAATGTTATTAAAAGCCAGGCCAGGGTGACTCAGTGGTGGAATGTTCACCCATGTGCCAAGAGGTCACTGGTTCGATTCCCAGTCAGGGCACATGCTTGGGTTGTGGCCCCAAACCCCAGTAAGGGGTGTGCAGGAGGTAACCAATTGATATTTCTCTCTCATTGATGTTTCTATCTTTCTATCCCTCTCCTTTCCCCCCTCTCTCTAAAATCAACAACAAAAATTAAAATTCTATTAAAACACATAATTATTATGGTCTGAAGGTTGACTTAACACTTTAGAAAAAAAAATTAATCTCATGATTTTCTGCTAGAACCTAGCCTAGTATGAAAATAATAAAATTATGGGCAAAATGAATATCTTTTTACTGAGAGGATTGTGTCAGGATGCCCTGACTGTTATACACTATTTTCTTTTGCATTTGTAAGCTATAAGCTGTTGAGCAATTGATCATTCTGTTAAGATTACTCCAGGATAATGTTTGTATGAAAGTACTGTATTCAAAAAAATAACATATAGACACACACACACACACACACACACACACACACAAAAGGGGAAAAAGGTAATTTACAAGATCAGTATCAAGTACAATGTTCTAAGCTTAGTGATTTTTTTTTTTTTGCAAAAGTTCCCAGGTGAGATGTGTGAGAATATTGCAGGATCAGTCAGCTCAATCATTGATATATTGCCCTCAGTTTAAAATGGCTGCCTTTTTAAACATATGGTCCCCAGCTGAAGTTTTATCACTGCTGCTGCTTTTCTTCCCAAAAGATTATACACCAGTTTGATAAATTTCATCAGTGGGAAAATATTTTCTCCTCAAGTTAGGAATGAATTCCCGCAGTTGGAAATGTTTCTTATATTAAAAATATTGAACCAGAACATGCTCTTCTTTTCATGGTAGGAAATGTCTTTCGTCAACAGTCACTAGAACACTAAGAATTGCAAAGTGACATGTTGACAGTTGCAAAAGGCAGAGGAATTGCCGTACTTGTTCCTCCAGCCTGGTGTCCTGTGCCAGCAAAGGCCAAGATGCAGGCTCTGAGTGTGTGCTCTGCCCCCTGACTCACGTTGTGGGAGGTCACAGGTAGGTAGTGAATTGAGCAGCTCAAACCCTTTAAGGACACCATCCTGCACGAGGAACTGCAGGGAAAAAATCCGGCTCAGGATCTTGTTGGCAAGACCTATTCCCCAGAGATTTTTATCTCAAAGCTCACCCACCCCATCCAATCACTTAAGAATTCCTCTGTCAACCTTGGCCCACGTGGCTCAGCTGGTTGGGCTTCTCCTCAAGTGTACCAGAAGGCTGCGGGTTTGATTCCTGGCCAAGGGCATATGCCTGGTTTGCAGCTCCATCCCCAGTAGGGGGCGTGCAGGAGGCAGCCAGTCGATATTGCACTCTCACAGCGATGTTTCTCTCTTCCTATCCCTTCCTTTCTCTCTAAAAATCAATAAACTATTAAAAAAGAGAAAGAATTCCTCTGTCAGAAACTTCACTGAGCCTGGTCCTCCTGACTTCAGGTTCCTTGCTAACACACACTGATTTTGAGATAGATGCTAGACAGTGATGCCTCTAAGAGGCCCAGGGAAGTGGCCATCCCTTTTGTCCTTCCTTTCCTTGCTTCCCCCCCACCCCCTTTTTAAATTTTTTTTTTAATGGATTTCAGAGAGGAAGGAAGAGGGAGACAGAAACATCAATGATGACAGAATGATGACTGGCTGTCTCCTGTACATCCCCTACTGGGGATCAAGCCTGCAACCCGGGCATGTGCCCTTGACCAGAATTTAACCTGGGACCTTTCAGTCCACAGGCCAATGCTCTATCCACTGAGCCAAACTGGCTAGGGCTTCCTTGCTTTATTGAGAATCTTTATGTTCCTCCCCACCCTCCCTCATCTATAATCCTGATATGGTACAAGCAGGGCATAGACGAAAGGAAGTGTTAAATGTCATTTGAGTGAATAAATCAGACTTTTAAATATTTGTGCAAGCATTTTAAACTCTTTTATGTTTGTCTAATTATACTGTATTTTTAGGTAATGAGTTTTTAAGCTTGTCACTTATCAAATGAAGTAATTCTTAATGTTTCCAATATACATTGTAGAGAATGTAAGCAGTACTTTTTATTTATTTTATTTTTTT
>NW_006300375.1:5050917-5058760 GCF_000327345.1 Myotis davidii
GATGAGAGAGAGACATCGATCAGCTGCCTCCTGCACATCTCCCACTGGGGATGTGCCCGCAACCCAGGTACATGCCCTTGACCGGAATCGAACCTGGGACCTTTCAGTCCGCAGGCCGACGCTCTATCCACTGAGTCAAACCGGTTTCGGCAAAGCAGTACTTTTTAATTGAAACATCGTGGGATTTAATGGGAAAACCTGGATTCACTTTATTCCTATCATATGTGTTTTCAGAGAACTTGAACTTAGGCCACCAACATCTGATATTTATTTAAACAAAAATTGTCCCACAGTTCTGAAGGCTAGAAGTCCCAGATTATTTAGCAGAATCTCTGTTCTTTTCCTCCCCAGTCCCCATTTCTTAATCCTTGTAGGTACAGTAATTAAAAAAGCTTGTAGTATTTCCTTTTGTGGTGATCTTAAAATTTTTGTTTTAATAATGTGGATCAAACCTTAACTGGTTAAAAATGCAGATACTGGTTAATAATGCGGATCAAGCTCTAGCTGGTTTGGCTTGGTGGATAGAGCGTCAGCCTGCGGACTGAAGGGTCCCAGGTTCAATTCCAGTCAAGGGCACATGCCCAGGTTGCAGGCTCGAACCCCAGTGGGGGGTGTGCAGGAGGCAGCCCATCAATGATTCTCTCTCATCATTGATGTTTCTATCTCTCTCCCCTCTTCCTTCCTCTCTGAAATCAATAAAAATATTTTTTTAAAAATAATGCAGATCAATCTTTAACTGGTTAATAGTACGGATTTTGTAATCAAAGAAAACACGGTAATTTCAAGAGAAACATCGGAAGTGCTTTATTCAAACTAATGTCCATTGCTAGCTACACATTCCCCCATCTTTCAGGTAATTTGTGGATACTGTCCCAATAAAACTCCTCTTGTTTTGAGGCAGACCATTCAGAGACCCAATTTTCCACTTCTTCATACGTTTTGAAGTGCTGCTCAGAAAGTGCGTGTGCCATCGATCGGAACAAGTGGTAATCTGAAGGAGCAAGGTCTAGTGAATACGGCAGGGGGGTTAATATTTCACAATTCGATGCAAAAAAGACTTTCTTTCGTGCCCTTGAAGCAACATTTTACCGATGACTTTGCAGTTTTTCATTTGTCTTCCTTTCAGTTGATGTGGCACCCATTTTCCTTCCTTTAAAATCTTTCGCATTGCTTGTAAACAACTGGAAATTGTTTGCTGAGCAACGTTTAATCTTTCTGCAAGTTGTTTTTGAGTTTGACACGCATCTTTACCCAATAATGCTTGTAATTGTTGTTCTTCAAACGTTTTCGATTGACCTGGACGTTGTCTTTCACATCAAAATCATCACTTTTAAAGCGTTTAAACCAGCGTTCACAAGTATCTTGAGATGGAGCATGTTCACCATAAGTTTCCCAAAGTATATGATAACTTTCAGCAGCACTTTTCTTCAAAACAATGAATTAAAACTTCCCACAAATGCTTTTTTTGGCGTGAAATTCAACATTTTTTAAAATATTTTTTAATTGATTTTTTACAGAGAGGAAGGGAGAGGGATAGAGAGTTAGAAACATCAATGAGAGAGAAACATTCATCAGCCGCCTCCTGCACACTCCCCACTGGGGATGTGCCCACAACCAAGGTACATGCCCTTGACTGGAATCGAACCTGGGACCCTTGAGTCTGTAGGCTGATGCTCTATCCACTGAGCCAAACTGGCTAGGGCGAAATTCAACATTTTTAAGTGTAAAAATATCTATGATGTTAACACCTTAAAAAATTTGACATATGAAGTTTTGAAGCGTGTTGTCAGTACAACAAAATAGCATACATATCGCCCTAACTGGTTTGGCTCAGTGGATAGAGGGTATCGGCCTGCGGACTGAAGGGTCCCGGGTTCAATTCTGGTCAAGGGCATGTCCTTGGTTGCAGGCACATCCCCAATAGGGGGTGTGCAGGAAGCAGCTGATTGATGTTTCTAACTCTCTATCCCTCTCCCTTCCTCTCTGTAAAAAATCAATAAAATATATTTTAAAAAAGCGAATTGAGTAAAAAAAATAAAAAATAGCATACATATCAAGTCAAATATATATAAACATATGTATAACTCCATCTATTGAAAAAAATCCGCATTAACAACTTGTACACCTAGTATGTCTACTACAGAGGCACATCTCAGGATGGTTCTTTCTGAGCCCCTACACTGTTTTGAATGTTCATGTACAAGTTTTTGCCTGGATATATATTTTCATTTCTCTTGGGTATATTCCTAGGAGTGCAATTGCTGATTCATAGGGTAACTTTCCCTTTAACCCTTTGCAGAACTGCCAGCCTATTGTCCATTTGGCTGCACCATTTTACCCTTCACCCACAATGCCTGAGGGTTTAATTTGTCTGTATCCCTGCAAATACTTGTAACTGTCTTTTTTATTATAGCCATCTGGTGGGTGGGAAGTATCTCAATTGTGGTCTTTAAAAAAATTGATTTTAGAGAGAAAGGAAAGGAGAGGGAGAGATAGAAACACCGATGAGAGAAAAATATCAATCGGCTGCCTCCTGCATGCTTCCTACCGGAGATGGAGCCTGCAACCCAGGCATGTGCCCTGACTGGGACTCGAACTGGTGACCTCCTGGTACATAGGCTGATGCTCAATCACTGAGCCACACAGGCTGGGCTCATTGTGGTTTTGATTTGTGTTTTCTTAGTCACTGCAAGTGTAAATTTGATGAGCTCAAACTTCTTACCCAAATTTTATATTGTAATGGCTCTTCATGTGTCCTCCAACACTTTTAGAGTCTTCACTTTTGCTCTTGTCCTCCAAATGCCTAAAACCAAAAACCATCAGTTTTCCATCTCTGTTAGGACTGAGAAATTCTTTTAAGACCAAGAAGGGGGAGTTAATAATATAATGGTCTAAATATTTTTTCACCCTGACAAACTACATACTCATTCAGACACTGCACATTCTCAGTCGGGTAATTACTGATGGGTATCTGTTGCAATTAGATGTAAACGTCTATCAAATCTGCCCATGTACCTGCATTTATATCCATACACTCTACCTTCTGTCCTGTTCACCCTCCCAGCAAAGGCTACATCCTCCACCTCCTTTCACCTGTTCAAGGTGTGAAGTCTATCCCTTCTAACACACTCAAGGATGTTGCTTCACCAGTATTCTTTTTCCTGAATCATCGATTTTCCCATCTCCACTGGATGTGTCAAATGGTATGTCATTTCTCTGAAATCTTTCTTTTGATCCCACTTACTTTTCTAGCTATATTTTCTCTCTCTTCCTTTTTAGCAAAACCTTGAGTTGTCTATAATTGCTATTTCCAATCTTCTAATTCACTATGAAATCCATTCTAACCAGCCCACTGAAACTGTCTTCATAAAGTCACCAGTGACCTTCATGTTGCTAAATCCAAGGGTCAAGTCTCAGACCTCTTGCTGGACTGTTCACACGTTGTGCAATGATCACGCTCGCCTCTCTGAAGCACTGGTTTTCCTTGGCTTCCTTTCCCTCCTCTGTTACCAGTTTGGTTCCCACCACAGTGATTTCTTTCTTTTTTTTTCCCCACAGTAATTTCTTGCTGGATGATGACAGCAGACTTGTAACTGTCATCTGGTTTGGCCCCTGCTCCACTTCAGGCTCCTCTCAACAAAGCAGCTAAAATGATCGTGTTTACCAGTAAACGATCAGATCATCTTTCAGCATGAAATCCTCTCACTGAAGAGAAGTCCTAACCATGGCTCACCGGGGCCCCTCACCTCTTTGGCCTCATCTCCTTCCTGTTTCTAGAACATACCAGGCAGCCTCTCATGTCGGGCCCCAGGCACTTGCCATTCTGTGTGTCTAGAACAATTTTGTCACCTCTTTCAAAACCTCTACAACTTTCCTTCAAATGTCACTATCGTAGGGAGGCCGTCCCGGATTATAGCATTTGCACTCAGCAGTTCTCCTATGCTATGTCTCTCCCCACCATTTTTTAAATCACTATCTCCTACTCTGTTTCTCTTTGCTAAAAGTCAGCTCCACCAAGGCAGGGATTTTTGTTTTGCTCACATTGTATTCCTAGCTCTGAGAACACTTTTCCACTTTGTAACTATTCCGTAAATATTTGTTGAATGTGAGAATAAATGAATACATGAGAAGTAAGTTCCTTTCATTGGGTTGAAAGAGAAGATCTGTGATGCTGATAGCCTGAACTTTGCACTTGACTTTCTCCTGTTCCCCTAGGTCAGGAAAACCCTGGGACATACGGTGTGTGAGCAGTGCCAGACCATGGGGGTAGGACAGTGAAAAGGTAGAGCTATAATCACTTTCCATTTTTGGTTTTGTCACATAATAGTGAATCTGTCTGTAACAGAGGACAGAATGACCTACCAGTATTGTCATAATTGTAAATTGAGCATCTTTACACAGAAATGACTCTCACAGTTCACATCCACCTTTGTGTTCAGCCTGGCTTTCTGCTTCATCTAGGCCCCTTAATAAGTAGCATTTGAGCACATATGTGCACACACACACATATATGTTACCTTGCCATCCCTGCATGGAAATTTTCAAATGAATTCTCTTAGTATGGAAAACAAAATACAGTTGGCTCTCAAACAAGGGTTTGAATTGCGTGGGTACACTTATGTTTTTTTTAATGAATATAGTGAAAATTATTTTGGAAGCATGCAACAATTAGAAAAAAATTCACAGATGAACCTTATGATTCCCTTATAACATTTTCTTTTCTCTAGATTATTTTATTGTAGGAACACAGTATATAATACATATAACATACAAATATGTCAGTCCACTAGGTTATCAGTAAGGCTTCTAGTCAACAGTAGGCTATTAGTGATCAAGTTTTTTTTTTTAACTTTTATTTTATCTTAAAATCTCTTTCTTAAGTTATTACATACGTGTCCTTATTCCCACATTACTCCCCCCAACCCCCTTAATCATGCCCTCACCCCCCTGGTGTCTGTGTCCATTGGTTAGGTCTATATGTACATATATGAGTCCTTTGGTTGATCTCTCCCCCTTACCCCCACCCTCCCCTACCTTTCCTCTGAGGTTTGACGGTCTGATCGATGTTTTTCTGTCTCTAGATCTGTTTTAGTGATTAAGGTTTTGGGGAGTCAAAAGTTACTAGTATATGTTGTTAATGTAAGAAATGTCCAAACCTGTAGAGAATTTTAAAAAAATCTTCTTCTGAGGATATATTTTTAATTTTTAGAGAGAAACATTGATTGGTTGCCTCCCGAATGTACCTTGATATGCCAACTGGGAAACAGACCTGCAATCTAGGTATGTGTCCTGACTGGGAATCAAACCTGAAACCTTTTGGTGTATGGGACAACACTCCAACCATCTGAGCCACCCAGCCTGGGCTAAACCTATAAGAATTTTATGAGTTTATTGAGCCAAACTGATGTCAATTGCCAGGAAGCAAAATCTTAACAGACTGAGAAAATGCTCTAGAAAATGGCTGTTTTACCACTTATTTTATACATAAAAATCAAAGAGGAAGACATAAGGGATTCCATGAAATCCACTGGTGATAGATATTAGGGAGGTGGGAGAAAGCAAAGTGGGGATATATCTGAGACTGGATAAAAAGTAAAACGGATAGATATACTTCTTTTACATAGGCAGGTATAAGATAATTACCAATTAATATTTACAGCACGTAGCGATGGTATGTAGAACAAAATAATAATGAGGGTTTCTGTGGTCTCCTGTTCTAGTGGGAGGTTGTGCCCTTAGGGGTCTAGAAAAAGGGAATTTCTCTGACATTCCAAAGGTATATTATCATAGATGTAAAAATAGACAAGCTCAGTTAAGGTAAAGATGGACCTTGGTCAGAGAAGATACTGCTTAGGGCATGACTACCCATCATGACTCACTTTTCGTTAGGAAGTTTTCAGATCATCCTACATGGTTATTTTAGGTCTCTTGAGTTTGTAAGGCCTGCAGGGAGTTTGTTAGGTTTCACATGTGGCCCCTTTTTCGTCTACAATGTGGATTTCAACTGCAGGGTGTGTGTGTAGGGAGGACAGGGGGAGTGTTGGTGCCCCTAACCCCCACATTGTTCAAGGGTCAACTGTACTTCTCCCTCCCCTCTCCTTTGTCAATATACAAAACAGAGCTACAAGGTATCATATATCCCCCATGTATATTGAAGTCCTTTCATAATTGATAAATGTCCAGTTTGCTTAAATGTTACCATCAAATTTAAGACAATTCTGTGATCCAGTGGCATTCCTACTTCCTGCTGCAGCTCAGCCTTCATATTACATTAACTTAAATATGTACGTTATAAATATTTAATATAGCCCTACTTAGTTCTCTAATCTACTCCTTCACCCTTTCCCAATTGGAACTTTTAGCTTCAGTGATGTTTTGTACAACTGCTCTGCATAGATGTTCATTCCCATCTCAAGTGCCCTCCTTGCTCCCTTAATGTTGATCTTATGCCTTCTTCTGGGTCTAGCTAAAATTTCCTTTTCCAAGAATTCTTTATGGGAACATCCTGATCAACATCATTCCTTGATTCTAAATGCTTTAGCAGTTCGTGATGTTTTACCCTAAGCTGGATTTGTTTATATATTGCTTTGAATTGTGTTCTGATAATTTCTAATTTCCTTGATTTTTCTTTTAAAAGATGCCCAGACTGTTTTAATATTTAATACAAGGAACAGATAAAATTAGCAATTTGAAAAGCAATTTAAGGATAAGCAGTTAACTTTCTATGTTTAAACTGCTGGTTAAAAAATGAAGTGTCAATTACTGGTGTAGGTGGTAACTTTCACTATGGAATATGAACGCATTAGTGACTGTTAGTTGCGTGGCAGATGGAATTGTTTCATTACTTTATTACCAAATCTCAGACGCATAACCTACTTTTGCATTCTTCTTATCATTCACTCATAATTGTGCACATGATTGTTTTTAGTCTATCTTTTGACTTCCCTCCACATACACTTCCAACATTTGTTTGGAATGTATCTGTAGAATGGAATGGTGATTTAGTAAAGGTGGGACAATTATGGGCTAAATCGAGTGGATTATAGCTTAGTAAATCATTTGGAAATGTAATTAAAAATATAAAAAATCCCTGTTTCTGTAGGCTTTTAATGTAACAGTTCATCGTTCACCATCATCCCTCCCCCGACTCCGCCCCAGCCTGAACTCTCAATATGGGATCCCAGTTTATATGGGTGATTATTTTGCCCTGTAGTTGCAACCTATTAAAAATAAATTCGGAATAACTTTAACCTCATGGCCAGATTAAGCAAAAGGGGAGATGGTCTCCTAAGCAGAATAGTAATTCTTCTGGGCTGAGCCAGGTTTACCCAATGTCACTTCTAAATAATTGAAAACTGTTGCAATCATCTTAACACTTTCCAAGGGCGTCAGCGTGAGTCCCGCGAGCCACACTCACTCTGCATATTTGATTCCCACCGCGGACACGTGCTCGTGAACGAACACTGGTCGGATACGAACAAGGCGTTCTGAGCGAGGAAATTCAACGAACTGTAATGTCGCCTTCGCCCAGGTTTCCGAGGCGATGGGCACGGCGGCTCGACCAGCGGGGCGGGAGCGGGGTCCGGGACCCGCCGAAGGGGCACAGCCACAAAAGTACCGGGTGGGGCGCCCGGCTCGGGCAGAGGCGCCTGGGCTCCGCCGGAGCGCGGGAGGGTCGCAGCTTCTCGCCCAGGACCAGCGGGAGTCCCAGAGCGTCCCGCCGGCCTTCGTGTCCCTGCGCGTCCGCCAGCCAGCCCTGCCTCGGCTCCGCGCGCGGGGAAAAGAGCGCGTCAGTTGAAACCGTTACTACCCCGAGTTTTGAACTGGTTCAAACTTGGCGTTC
>NW_006300375.1:5059750-5067415 GCF_000327345.1 Myotis davidii
GCCGCACCTGTGACATTTCCCCCCGAGCAGCCTGAAAACGCCGTCGCTGTGCCGGGCTGCCTTCCCCTTCCCGTCTGGCTTTTATGTTAAATGTAAGGGGAGGGTCGAGCTGTCCTCCCCTTTGGTTTTGTTCGTTTGGAGGGCTTCCCGTCGAGTTCCCGCGTGATTGTGTACCCCCTCCAACCACCGACAAAGTCTGTGCCACGGGGTCACTTTTTGAAAACGGGAGGAATGGAGAAGCACGATATTTTGGGAAACTTGGTGAACTCGTGCCTAGTGAGTTTCCACTTTATAAAGAATCATAATCTTAAAAAAAAATTACAAGCGGTTTTGGCCAACTCGATACATCCGAGAATGGCGACAGGTGCTAACGAAATCAACTATTCGTTTAGTCAACGAGTATTCCCCAGATCCTTAGAGGTGGGATAAGGGTGAGATGGTAGAAAGAGTTGATCAAAATAATATGCTTATGACAAATGTGCGTTTAGGTAGTATGGTTAACAGTTTTTAATTAATTGATTTTGTTTTCCGCGAACAATAGCGTTGGCGAGTCGGAAAGCACTGGCTCCAGAAATGTTTGTTGCTTAATAAATTGAATGTGTGCTGTCCACTGTTAAGCCAAACTTCCTTTGTTTATCACACAGGCTCTGTAAAATTTAAATTCGTTTGGACATAAAAATGTGTCTTTGGTATTTAAAAACATTTTACTACAAGGTAACTTTCTAGGTTTCAAAGGTCATGAGTTTAATTTCATAGCGTTTTAATGTTACATGAAGCAGAATTTTAAACACTAATGCTGATACAGTTTAATGTAACCTCTATATGTAAGGGTTTTGGAGTTTATTTTCTTATTATTCTTCATTCATGATAATTAACAACTACTTCATGTGTAGGAATAAAAAGTGGAATAAATGTGTAATCCTGACTAATTTGTTGATCATTTTATTTGGAAGAAAATGAAAGTATTTAAGATATATTTTATTTCCTTTTCATAGTCTCTAAAATTAGGAATAGATAGGATTCTAGTCCAGGATATAAGAAACCCTCTGTTCTCTCTTTTTGGAGGTGTATTATGGATCGTAATGTTTAAAGTCCTGGAAACACTTAGGAAAATTGCAACTTAAATTCTAATTTTTGTTGAAAATTAATATATTCAGAGAAAAGGAATTTAGAACCACATGGGCACTCTTCTGATTTGCATTGTTCTGTCTGATGAAGATTTAATGTACCCACTATCTTATGGTTTCATAGAAATGGAGACAAAGAAATGCAGTGTGAAAGTCTTTATTACATATATATTACATATATTTTACAGAGTTGGACAAAATTGAACAGACATTTCTGGTGCTGCCCTAAGTGCTGAGATTGTCAAATGTTTACATTTAGATTACTTGCCGATAATCATATATTAAAAAGTCCTGATAACCTTGTCCATTGTTACGAGATGAGCTAGTTATGTAGATTTGACAGAAATTTGGATATTTTAGGCTAAGAAATTTTAATTTTTCTCTGTGTATTTTGTATTTGGTAATTACTATCTTTGTGCTTGCCACAAGATATATTTTAAAGTCTTTTTGGGGAATTAGTTTAAAAATGTGTTAAAAATTTTTCTTTTCTGACTGAATTGAGAATGCATTTAGTCAGTTTAATTAGCAGTGATTTAAAAAACACACCCACTTGTTGATTTAATGTAGTTAGGCAAAAAAATAGTTCTAATGCCATTATACCAGCTTTGCCTTGCATGCATACCTAAATTATAACCTTCGTGTGGACCACTTAAAAATTGTAGGCAAATTTCCCCAGGAATGTGCATTGATTTCTGTATTGGACTAAATAAACAGTGATTAAGAAAGTTGATCTTCTTAAAAAACAACAAGGAAAAATCCTTCAAGGAACTAATGCAACCTGGGGTCAAGTAGAAATGATTTATGGATTTGCTTTTTAGTCTGTGTCAGTACAGATGATGTAGAATTATGAAGAACTCTATATGGATAGGTGAATTCTTTAGTTTGGATGATAGCATGAGTGGAGAGGAACAGCTCATTAAATTCAGAGAAAGATTCAGGGACAGATGATACCATTATCTTCCAGAGGCCACCCTGAATTCTCAGGCACTTTTGTATTCCACAGGACTTTGTTCATACTTTTATTATAGCATGTATCAAATTGGATTGTAACCACTTGTTTATGCAGCAGCCTTCTTCACTACACTCTTAAGTGCCTTGAGGCTGAGGCTCTGTCCTATTTTTTATCTGTATACCTGGTAGTTGCTAGAGAATAGGGCTTTAATAGTTGAATGAATGAAGAAAATATGAAGAAACATGGGGAAATAATTTGACAAATGAACTGGCAAAGCAAACGGGATATATTAATATTTATGTCATGAGGAACTTAAGAAAGTGTGTTTTTTTCCCTCTTGGAGAGGCAGTGATTACAAAGATAAATAAGCGTCAAACTAAATAAATTTCAAGGTTTCTCATAGCTCTAATGATCTGTGATTGAAAGTTGAATATCTTTTAGGTATAACAATTGGTATTCATGTTTGGTATTTCAGGCAGTTAGAGAAAAGCCTGAGTCATCTGGATACCTGGAGTATAGTTTCTGCTTAATTTAATGTTGATATTGATGATCCTTGTGCAAAAATATGAGGAGGGGAAAGTGGTCGAGAATAGTAAATCTTTTAATTGCAAGGTGTCTAGTTACAGTGGATGAGTTCTTAATTGGAGCAATTCAAGGTAGGTTTTGAAGCTAAAGCTGAAGGAAATAGGGCCAGCCAGTGTAAATACGGATTACTTATTGCGATGCTCATTATCATTGAAAATCCTCCTATATAATAAAAGGCTGATATGCAAATTGTCTCCTTGGGAGTTCGACTGCTCGCTATGACGTGTGCTGACCACCAGGGGGCAGCGCAGAATGAAGAAAGGCCCTGGCTGGCAGCCGGGGCAGGGGGGAGGAAGGCCCCAATCGATCCTGATCGCCAGCCAGGCCTAGGGACCCTACCCATGCACGAATTTTATGCACCAGGTCTCTAGTGATACGATAAATGTAGATTTAGCAAATCCAATAATCTTTCAAAAGGCATAGTTTATAAGTTTCTGAGATAGTTGCACTATTCCATATCTTGCCACTGCGCTATTTGGTGCAAAAATATGACAAAAGACACTAAAATGCCTACTATTTCCCAGATGCCTTGTTCATTTATTTGTTTTTTACTTTTAAACATATTTTATATTGATTTCAGAGAGGAAGGGAGAGGGAGAGAGATGGAAACATCAATGATGAGAGAAAAGCATTGATTAGCTGCTGCTTGCACGCCCCTACTGGGATCCAAGCACGGATCCTTCATTCACATCAGATGCTTTATTTTTAATTCTTGCAAAAATCACCCTGCATTCATCAGTGGTTGAATGGATAAATAAAACATGGTATACACATACAATGGAACATAATTTAGATATTAAAGAATGAAATTCTGATACATGCTAAAACCTAGATGAACCTTGAAAACATTGCAAGTGAAATAAGCCAGACACAAAAGGAGAAAATTGTGGAATAAGTACTAAATTCATAGAGGCAACGTGGAATAGAGGCTATCAGGGGCTGAGGGATGGGCAGGGGAATGGGAAGTTAGTGTACAGCCAGGGTACAGAGTTTCTGTTTGGGATGATGAAGTTTTGGATGAGGATGGCGATGGTTGAATGACATTTTGAATGTGCTTAATGCTACTGAATTGTAGACTTAAAAATGGTTAATGTGGTAAGTGTTATGTCATGTATATTTTACAATAAAAACATTTTAACATCAAGACACTGAAATTTCCTTACAGGTAAGGAAATTGCTATCTAGAGGGGTTAAGTACTTGCCCAGGATTATCCATGCTAGAAATTGCTGGATTCCTCAATTTAGGAATTTAAATTTAAATTGTTTGACTCCATATTATCTACTCTAAATTATCTAGTGGTCTCCTGGATGATTCAAGTTAGGGGATCTAAGGAGAGTATTTGAATCAATTAGTTATGTGTAAAAATACATAATTGTAGTTTTATAGGAGGTGCAGTCTGATGCCCTACCCAGACTAGAAGGTGTCGGCAGGTATCTTTCTTAACCAGAGTTGTAGTGGTGTTCACTCTGGGAGGGTGGGGAGGACAGTATTTTAAGAGTGTGGTTTTTGGAGTTGTTTTTCATTCGTTCCAATTCTGAGCTGGCAAATTGTCCTTGATGTCTGTTTCCCTGTCTGTAATTTAATAATAATGACAGCATATATTCCATAAGGTTGTTGAAAGTATTAAATGAGCTATTACATGTGAAATCTTTTAGTACTACACCTGGGACAAAGTGATAAATGATTCTTAGTTACTGGTATTGCGCTGGTATTGTTTTTGAGAGTGGATGTGCTTTTTCATTAACGGAACTAAACACTTCTCAGGTTTTTAAATATGTGCTTAGGGCCTGTAAGTAAAGAAAGAGGTGTTACATGTGCTTTATCTGCTTGTTTATTTAGAAATATCTCTTGGTTAAATACAAATATTATGTGTTCAGTTTAAAATACTAACAATTTAGGCATTTATAAAGTGAAAGCTTTCTTGATTCTGTACATAATACTATTCCCTACCCTTAACAATTTGGTGTATATTTTTCCTAAACTTTCCAATGTATTTATATGAATATGTATTTATGCATATATTTTACAGAAGTGGGATCAAGTTATTTAGTTCTAAAACAACGTTTTTAGGGCATTACAGAGAGATCTATTTCATTAGAAAATAGCTGATATTTTGTTAGGGCTTGCTATGTGCTTGGCATTGTTCTAAGTGCTTTCATTTATTTTATGTAGATACTGTAATAACGAGATAGAGAGATTGGTTAACTACTGGTTATTGGTAGAATAAGGATTTGAATTTGGGCACTTTGGTTTCAAAATCCTGATCTCTTAGGCTGTCTTTGTGTGTGTATGTATGTGTCCCTTGAAATGCCGGTGATTTTAGCATTTCTTAAAAAGCTGTAAAAGAATAACAAAACTCAAAAAACATGGAAGGAGACTGGATGTGGCCTGCCAGGCCTAAAATACTAGCCATGTGGCCCTTTACTGAAAAAGTTTGCTGCTTCCTGCTCCAAGCTATCAGGTTGTGTTGTAAGCAGAATACATAGTATTTCAGTTTTTATGAATATGTCACAAAATGAAGCAACCCTCTGTGATGGACATTGTGTTCTCTCCTTAAAAGAAGTGAACAGCCCTGATCCGTTTGGCTCAGTGGATTGAGTGTCGGCCTGAGGACTGAAGGGTCCCAGGTTCGATTCTGGTCAAGGGCATGTACCTTGGTTGCGGGCACATCTCCAAGTAGGGGGTGTGCAGGAGGCAGCTGATGGATGTTTCTCTCTCATCGATGTTTCTAACTCTCTATCCCTCTCCCTTCCTCTCAGGAAAAAATCAATAACATATATTTCAAAAAAAAGAAATGAACACCCTTATATATCTGGACATTTGTGTGACAACTTTTCTATTCGAAGAATTGCTTTTTCTATAGTATGCACATTTCAAGCTTTACTATATGTCAAATTGCTTTCTAAAAAGGTATCCATTTTTTAGTTAAGAAAGCAGCTTTATAGAAGGGTAATTTATATATAATAAAATATATACATTTGAATGGTGCAGTTTGTAGATGTATATACCTGTGTAACTGTCACCTCAATCAAGATAGGCCCTGGCCAGTGTGGCTGTTTGTTGGGCATTGACTGGTGCACAGAAAGATTGCCAGTTTGATTACTGGTCAGGGCACATGCCCAGTTGCAGGCTTGATCCCTGGTAGGGGAGATGCAGAAGGCAGCCAATTGATGTTTCTATCTCTATCTCTCTTCCTTCCATTCTTTCTAAAAATCAATAAAAAAAAATCTTAAAAAAGTAGAATGTTATAATCTCAAAGTTCTTTTAGCTTCTTCACAATCATTCATTCTCAAATACCCATCAGATTTTTCCTTTTCAAGAATTTCATAAATGGAATTATACAGTATATTCTCCTTTGAGATTGGTTTCTTTCATCAAGCATATTTTTGAGATTTATTGTGTGTTTGTATTAGTACTTTTTATTTGTGCATTATTTCTTAATAGTCTTCCATTGTATCACTACTGTTTTTATTCGTTTACCTGTTGATGGACACCTGGGCTGTTTTCAGTTTGGGGCTATTATTACTAAAGCTGCTATGATCATTTGTGTGTCTTTTGTGGATCATCCTTTAATTTCTCTTGGGTAAACACCTTGCAGTTGGACTACTGGGTCATGTGGTAGATATTGATTTAACTTTACAAGGAACTCCTAAACTTTTCCTAAGTGGTTGTGCCATTTTTCATGAATTATAATTTCAGTTGTAGGTGTAACAGACAAGGAATTAGTGTCTCCATGCCAGTCTTTTAAAATTTGGCCATCTAATGAGTGTTAAGTATCTCATTGTGGTTTTAATTTGTGATCAGTGATGTTGAGTATCTTTTCTTTTTAAATTTTTATTTATTGATTTTAGAAAGAGGAATGGAGAGAGGTGAGGAGAGAAAGAGAGAGAAAGAGAAACATTGATTTGTTATTCAAGTTATTTATGCATTCATTGGTTGCTTTTGTATGTGCCCTGATTGGAGATGAAACCTGCAACCTTGGTGTAGCTGGATGATGCTCTAACCATTGGAGAATCTGACCAGGGAATGTTGAACATCTTTGAAGGTGCTTATTGGCTATTTGCATACACTTTTTTTTTTCAAGCGTTTTAAAAATTGATGTTTCTGTCTCTCTCCCTCTCTTCCTAAAAATCAATTTAAAAAATGGGTTTATCTTGTTGAATTGTAAGAGGTCCGTGTACTGGATATACATTCTGTCAGATTTATTTCAAGTGTTTTCTCTTTAATTTTCTACATTGATATTGTATATTTTGACAATGTACAGATCAAGTTAAATAATGTTAATACTGGAAGCATATTGTTTAAATTCAATTAAATTATGTGAAAGCAAATTTATCCTTTTTTTTCTAAAAACTCTCACTTGAGGATATGGATATTTTCATTGATTTTAGAGATAGAGGAGGGGAGGAAAGGGGAGAGGAGAAACATCAATTGGTTGCCTCCTGTACTGGTACTCGTACTCGTACTCATACTCGCCCTGGCCAGGTATTGAATCCACAACCTAGGTATGTGCCCTGACCTGAAACCTTCCAGTGTTTGGGACGATGCTCCAACCAACTGAACCATCTGACCAGGGCACAAATTTATTCTTTTTTTTAAAAAATCCTCACTTGAGGCTATTTTTCCATGGATTTTCAGAGAGAGTGGAAGAGAGAGGAAAAGACAGAGAGAAATATCCATGTGAGAGAAACACATTGATTGGTTGCCTCCTGCACGTGCCCTGACCAGGGCTGGGAGGAGGCTGCAAGCTGTAGTACTTGCCCTTGACTGGAGTTGAACCTGGGACCTTTCGGTCCACAGGCCGACGCTCTGCCTGAGCCAAACTGGCGAGGCCACAAGTGATTTAGTGTTGTGTGTTTGCAGATCCATGAAAATGATGTTATTTGTAGATAGCATTGAGGTGTTTTGAAAGTGATAATCTTTGGTAATTTTTTTACATTTTCAATTTTAGGTAACTCAGACCTTTTCATTTATTAGTTAAAGTTGTTTTTCTTGCCCCC
>NW_006300375.1:5067479-5070271 GCF_000327345.1 Myotis davidii
GAATACTTAAAGTAAAATAAAGGTAACCTTGATTAAAGAATTAGATATGATGATAAAATTGTGTAGCTTGGTGTACCAATTGTGGGACTGATCCCGTAACTTGTGGGATCCCACACTCTCCAGGTAGAAGTGTAGGACACTCATGGTGTCCCAGATTTGTTTGGGGTGGGAAAAACTACCATACATTTGGTGACCAGAAGTGTCAGAAATGAAATACTCTTCAGATAGTATTGTGTGTAATATAAATGAAAACAGTAGACTTAGTTTTCTTTGTCTTAACATAAACCCAGATTGACAAGTACATACTTTATTCTGGTAGAATTTACTCTTATAAAGAACTGGAATAGTTTTTGTTTTCTTTGTAACCATTAAAAAAAAAAGGTCTGGTGTCACTTGTCCACTAACAACAGCATGTAACTAAACTCCATACATATTTTCTAAAAAAGAAAATTCTTCAAACTACTTATTGGGTGCCTCAGTCTTCACCTGTTAGGGCTATTCAAGAAAAGGGTGAGATAATCCCTTCTTTACCCTCTAGAAAGAGGCAGTCTGTACTAGCTTTTACATCTAGTCTACCAAACAAAATGTCGTGTCTTTTCTAGGCCTTGAGTTCAGATCCTAAGTCAGCCGTGGGCAAACTCCGGTCCGCGGGCCGAATCCGGCCCGTTTGAAATGAATAAAACTAAAAAAAAAAAAGGGTAAGTACTCAGTATGTAGTAATGATGTTTACTTTGAATTTATATTAGTTCACACAAACACTCCATCCATGCTTTTGTTCCGGCCCTCCTGTCCAGTTTAAGAACCCATTGTGGCCCTCGAGTCAAAAAGTTTGCCCACCCCTGTCCTAAGTGGTAGGTACTCACTGCTAGCCCTCTCTTTTTCTTTCTTTCCTACATGGAAGAGCTGAGACAGAAGTCTTTTTTTCCTGCTTGAAGACCTTAGTGTCAGTCTGGAAATTGCAGAGAGGGGTTATACAGCTAGTTTCCTTATAGTTGGTGAATTCTTGACAGCATTTCCTTTTTTTTAAAAAAAATATAAATATATACTTTTATTGATTTGAGAGAGGAAGGGAGAGGGAGAGAGAGATAGAAACATCAATGATGAGAGAGAATCATTTATCGGCTGCCTCCTGCACTCCCCACACTAGGGATAGGGCCCACAACCTGGGCTTGTGCTCTGACCGGGAATCGAACCATGACCTCCTGGTTCGTGGGTCGATGCTCAACCACTGAGCCATGCCTGCCGGGCCTTGACACCATTTCCATAGGTTTTTGGAGATTCAAAAATGTATTTTCTCAGGGCTTATTTGTGACAAGTCATTTTATACGAATCAATTCAATAGACAATATATTTGCTAAAACAGATACTGAGAAATATCATTGATTGTAAATATTGAAGAGTTTGAAGTTTTATAGTACCTCAGCAGTACATTTGTGATAAATGCTAAGTAAAGGGAAGTAATGAAAGGCCTATGGTTCATAATGCTCCTACCTCCTTTACTTCCATCTTGTCCTAAATGACTACTGTTCTTAGCAAGAAAATGAACTTCAGGGCTGAGGTTGAGCCAGAGAAGTTTCCGAGGGGTCTCAATGGGATGTCCACAGATGAAAGAAATGGTACTTTCAAGCACGCTTACCTCTCTGTGACCTCCACTAAAACTCCAGTACTAAAACTACCAGATACTGAGGTTCTGGGATTAGTATAGAGAAAGCATTGCATCTTATTTGGGAGGTTTGAATATAAGGTCACTGTACAAGGCAACAGTAGTATGTTAGCAGAATTACCCATGAAAAGTTCCTAGGAAGATGCCATATCATAAATAACTTTCTCTTGAGGTCCCAAACCAGCCCAGCTTTCCTCTAGTATTGTTAGTGGCAATATTGGACCTCTGTTCTTGAGGTCTGCTGAGAAAGAATTCAGAGCCTAGAACTCTAGTGCAAGAGAAAGTTTATCCAGCAAGCAAAGTGGAAGTACACTCTAAAAGGGGCTAATTCCTTTTTAAGCTGATCTATTAGAGCCTGTCCCCACCGACTCCTGTTGTATGGGAATCCTTTGAGGCTATTCTCTGGCCTCCTTTAAGAGACTCTAAATCAAGCATGTCAAACTCAAAGGCTAACATGGACCAAATAAACGTTTAAGTTTATGTGAGCTGCAAAAAAACAAAAGCTTAAATTTTCATAGAAATGTAGGTTTATTTTGATAGAGATGTGCTGAATACAAAGGGCTGAAATAAATGAGTAATTGTTAACATAAAATAATAGAACATTTTAATAAAAATTAATTTTTTTCTTGAATATCAACTTACCAGACACTGAATAACTTGCATGCTTTGACGTGCTTGCTCTAAACCAGGGGTCCTCAAACTATGTCCTGAATATGCGGCCCGCCGAAAACATTTATCCGGCCCGCTGGGTGTTTTTGCCGCAGCTGCCTGTTGCTTAGCAGCTGACTCATCCCGGACTCCGCAGTGCGCATGTGTGGAATGTGCGCTGCACTCTCCGACTCCCCTCCTTCTCTCTGTCTCTCAACTCCTCCTCTCAGTCTTGGGTGTGATCGGACGAGTCACAAGCTTGCCTGTGCATAGCTTGCTGCCGCCTGAGGACCGAGGTAAGAACAAGTTAGGATTTATTTTTTTTTGAAGTTAGGAGGTCCATTTTTTTTTTTTTTTTTTGCAGTTAGTAGGGCCCTTTTTTTTAAGTTAGGAGAGCCTTTTTTTTGAAGTTTTGTTTTTTCACTTCAAAATAAGATATGTGCAGTGTGCATAGGAATTTGTTCATAGTTTTTTTTTTTTT
>NW_006300375.1:5073772-5078208 GCF_000327345.1 Myotis davidii
TTCTTGAGTTTGGGGATACTTTGCTTGTGACCCAATATGTGGTCTATTTTTGAATATGTCCCATGAGCACTTGAGAAGAACGTATATTCCCTGGCTTTGGGGTGAAGCGTTCTGAAGATGTCTATTAAGTCCATCTGATCACTATAATTGTTGTTTTCTCTAGTTTTGCCCATTGCTAGGCACCTGGGGACTTTTGGCCCTGATAACATTCTATATCTGGCCTATCACTCCTGCTCTTCTCATGTCTGCCTACTCTATCAGTATGAGAACAGATAACTGTTCTGTTGAGCACAGTTGGTTTGAACTCAGAGGCCATTGCTATATGAAAAATGCTTGTCTTTTAGCACTAGAATAGCTTTGAGTTGCTAAGTACAGTGAAAGACATGCAGAACAGATTGTAGAAACAGCAGATTCCTGTTACCTAGTTCATGCCACTTGGGCATACACATATACTAATTGGCTGGAATGGTGGGCAGATTCTTTGTATATACCTAAATTGAGTTTCTCTTAAAATTTTGTTTAATGTAGGTTAAATTTGTGTTAGATGTTGGCTTATTTGAGGTATAAGATTTAAAATAGACTTTCTAAAGGAAGAAAATCTGGCATAAGACTTTCACCTACCTTTTCATTCTGTTGTGTCAAGTGGAGTGTTGAAGACATCATATGTGTTTCATGGCTCATCCTTGAATTATAATGAGTTGTATATCATAGTTTTCGTTTCTTCTGGTTCATAATTTTTTGTTCTATTTCTCTTCTAACAGTGTCTCAGTAAACTGAGTACGTAACCAACAAAATGCGAGGATTTAGTTTTTAAAATAGATTAGCATAGTTTTCAAAGAAAACTTCAACCTCTAGATGCAAATTTAGTTAATCTGTTTTAGATATTGTTCAAGCACATTCTTTAAAGACATTTCTGACCTATCAGTTCTTCAGTTGGTATAAATTTATATGGCCGTGTCTTTTCTCAGACTTGTCTTTGTAAAACTGATAGAACTTCCAAATAAACATGGGAATGGTGGTTGGTAGAGTCTGGTGAACTTGTGAGTTTAATTTACTCTTCTGTTAGAAGGAGGAAAGGAATCTTATTTTTGTGAAAATACATGACTGCTGTCTACTCACTGTTGCTGTAACAAGTTGATGTTTTCTGTCATTCAGTTAAGATTGCCACATTTCTGTAATTTTCCTGTGCCTTTTAGCACTATTTAAATCAGGGCTACAAATATGATCTCTGTTTTTTTCTCCTTATTTTTCCCTTGTCACTAGTCACTGGTACATCTGTTTCCTAAAGACTTCTTGAAAACAAATGCTATTCATAATGCTTTCTCGTCTGTTGTCATATGTACAAGTGACCCACTAAAGTTTAGGCACTTAAGTCACCTGTTGTATCTTACACAATTGTGTTTCTCAGAGGATTTAGCATTTTCTGAATGCTCCATAAATTCTTATTGACTGGTTGATAATACCTCTATTTCTGGCTTTCCAAGTTCATACTGAAGTTTCAGAATTTTCTTCTGCCAGCATTTGGCAAGCCATTTGGGTGGAATGTTTGGGTCCACCAGTAGTGAGCTTGTGTATTTTTGTCATTTTCCTCCTTTTTAAATAAAAATGGGCATTCTAGGAAGTGAAAGGTCCCTGGAACAAGATCTTAGTTTATCTTTCTTTCATGGGGATAGTCTTTGGGAAGCTGGTTGGTAGGATGGGTGGTTTTAGGCCGCAGGAGAGTCAGAATAGAGGCCATGATTGTTGATCTTTTTATAATCAGTGGTGAAGGGTAGTATCTGTCACTGGGCGCTTGACAGTTTCCCAATAAATACTTAAAGACGTCTGATGAAATCAGTGGGTTTAACAAGTACACTTTTTTGAAATATGTTTACTTCTGGGAAATCAGCATAATTCAGTGGACCAGTATTTTTTAAATGAGGAATGATGATGTTTTAAAATCATGCATTTAAAGTAAATAGGCCAGTGAATTTGAGTGAGCAGAGTAGGACAAGTTTATTGATAGTTTCAGATTCTACATCTCAGCTAATCTTTTAAGAAACTACCATTGCATATAGAAAAGAAGTGGTTGTCTTGGAAAAACACCTATAAGGTTCAGTTACAAGGTCAACTAGCCACTTTTTCACGGGACAGTTTTGGTGTCATATCAAAGCATGAGATAGATTCACAATTACCTCAAAAGGCTATTCACATACTCTTCCCATTTCTAGCTAAATATCTATCTGTTTGAGATAGATATTCTTTAACCATATTCTTTAACCAAAACAACATATTGCAACAGATGAATGCTGAAGCAGATAGGAGAATCCAGATGTCTTCTATTAAGACAGATATTGAAGAAATTGTATAAAATGTAGAACAATTCCACTTACTAATTTTTTTTAAAAGGAAAACAGTCTTTTAAAATCTGTTACTTACATAACACTAGAGGCCCGGTACACGAATTTGTACACGGGTGGGGTCTCTCGGGGTGGCCTGCGGAGATGGGGCCCCAGCTCATGCCCACAGTCTCGCAGCCCCAGCTCTGCAGCCCTGCTTGGTACCTGCCTTGGCCTGGCGCCACCCCCGCACCTGCCTCACCATCCCGCCTGCCTGCAGGGTGATCAGTCAGGGCTGGGGCCCCCTGCCCAGCTCGCTCAGTGCCTGGGAGCTGGGCAGCAGCCCCACCCCACGCCGCTGGTTGCTGTCTGCAGGATGACTGGTGGGGTGATCAGGCCCCTGCTCGTACCCACCTTGGCCTGGCGCCACCTGCTTGCCTGTTCCACCATCCCTTCGCAGTCCCACTCTCAGTGGGGCCTGTTGGGGCTGGCAGCGCCTGCATTGCCCGCTGTCAGCACCGTCTTGCCTACGCCCACCATGTTCCACGCTGCCCCCAGGTGGTCACATGTCATAGCGAGAGGTCGCACTCCCAGTCTCTCGGTTGAACGACTGCCTGAGGGGACAATTTGCATATTAGACTTTTATTATATAGTACTAGAGGCCTGATGCATGAAATTTGTGCAAGAGTAGGCCTTCGCAGCTGTGGCAGCTGCCTCGATCCCGCTGCTGCAGCCCCGGCTTCATCCAGAAGGTCGTCTGGAAGGACGTCCAGTCTGATTAGCATATTATGTTTTTATTATATTATTATAGATAGGATGTAATTGGCTTACATTATTTTTTTAAAATCCTCACTTGAGGATATGCTTATTGATGAGAGAGAGAGAAAGAGAGAGAGAGCGAGAGAGAGAGAGAGAGAGAGCGAGAGAGAGAGAGAGAGAGAGCGAGAGAGAGAGAGAGAGAGAGCGAGAGAGAGAGAGAGAGAGAGCGAGAGAGAGAGAGAGAGAGAGCGAGAGAGAGAGAGAGAGAGAGAGAGAGAAACGTCGATATGAGAGAGAACATTGATTGGCTGTTCCATAAGCGTGCCCCAACTGGGGATGAAGCTCGCAACCTTGACATGTGCCCTGGCCGGAAATCAACGCTCAACCTTTCGGTATATGGGATGATGCTTCAACCAACTGAGCCACACCGGCCAGGTCATCAACTTAAATTATTTAAAAATGAAGTTGATGTTTTAAAATTTATCAGTTTTTAATTTCTAATATGCCATATATTGATAGATATAGCCCATATGAACTAAAGGAGTCCTGAAACCAAAATGCTCAAGAATGATGTATGTTTGAACTTTCTACAAACTCCATTTGTCTGTGGTGATACCTGCATGTGAGTGATTAATGTCCTGGTCTATATCATAAGTTCCAAATTTTTTGTCATCACAGTGGCTCATTTAGGCTTTATATTTTCCTCTTTTGACCTATTTTTTATCCCTTCTCATATGAGTACATCTGGCTTTTTAATTTTAGGTTGTCCTTGCCATCATTTTTCTCCATTCACAATGCCATCAACCCAGTCAAAGCCCTTATCACTTTATTCCTGAATTACTTCAGAATTCCAGGTTCTTTCTAATTATTTTTCAAAATTGAGTATTGAATGGAACTCCAGGATTGACTTGACTTTAATTTTTTAAATATGTTCCCTAAAATGTACAGATATAAACTTCTTATGGTAAAACCAAAGCATTACAAATTAAATACAATCAAGTCAGCAACACATATTTAATGATGCTATTTTATTAAAACTGAATAAACATTAGAGCTTATAATAGAATGACAGCTATTGGACCAGTTTTATAATAAACTAGAGGCCTGGTGCATGAAATTTGTGCACGGGGCGGGATGGTGGTCCCCTCAGCCCAGCCTGCACCCTCTCCAATCTGGGACCCCCTAGGGCAGTGATGGTGAACCTTTTGAGCTCGGTGTGTCAGCATTTTGAAAAACCCTAATTTAACTCTGGTGCCGTGTCACATATAGAAATTTTTGATATTTGCAACCATAGTAAAACAAAGATTTATATATTTAATCTTTATTGTATATATTTAAATGCCATTTAATAAAGAAAAA
>NW_006300375.1:5078467-5130509 GCF_000327345.1 Myotis davidii
ACGCAGCCTGCTGTTCAGTCATTTGGTCATCCCTCACTACCCCCCCACCAGCCTGGTCATAGGCAGCCATCTTGTGAGGGTGTGAAGGTTAATTTGCATATCACCTTTTTATTATATAGGATATTTCTTTAATTTGGCTTAATATTAATACAGAGAATGGCTAAATTAGTATAAATGTTTTATAAAATAGTGTGAATTTTTAGTCTTTATTTGTTTAGGATAATCAGATCTAGTCGTTAACCTGAATAGTGACACCTAGTTATCCCTGAGAGTGAGTGTGTGTGTGTGTGTGTGTGTGTGTGTGTGTTTGATTGCTTTCAGAGAAGAAGGGAGAAGGGAGAGAGAGACAGAAACATCAATGATGAGAGAGAATCATTGATTGGCTGCCTCCTGCATGCCCTCCCCCCCTCCCCCGGGGATCGAGTCTGTAACCTGGGCATGTGCTCTGACAGTCATCAAACTGGTGACCTTTTGGTGAATGGCGACCTCTTGGTGCATGGGACAAACGCTCAACCATGTCACACCAGCTGCGCCCTTAATGGTTCTTGCTACTGAAGAACATAAGTGGGGGTGAAAAACATGATAATGTGATTTTAATGTTATAAATGCTGTGATAGTGGGAGGGAGTTTGTTTTATATAAAACAGCCTTCAAAATGGTTCATTAGGTTTTATTCTCCACGGATCTGCCTATTTATCCCTATATTTCCAAAGAACCGTCTGGACATTTAGATTTATTTGTTAGATTAGCGGTCACCAACCTTTCGGACCTCACAGACCACCAGTGGTCCATGGACCACCGTTTGGCGACCGCTGTCTTATAGCATAATTCAGAGGTCTTTTTCCTTATATTTTGATAATTTCCCCTAAATAAATTACTCTGATTTTCTTCATTTCCTCTCAATTTACAAGCTCATCCTATAGACTAAAACCTCCACTCATGTACTTTGTTTGGAAGAGCTTTGTGACATTTATAAATGTGAAAACTTATCCATATATGCCCTCTTCCGGAGAGGTTGGTTCCAGATTCAGTTTTGAAATGTTCTGTTGTTGATCTCGCCACTTGTTTAGCTCAATTAAACTTGGTCTGAGAGACTGCTTTGTTGTGACATACTTTGTTGTAACTAATAGCAGAAACAAAAGTACTAGAATGTTAGACAAGGAGGGTTCTAGTACAGAAACAGTACATAATGCCAACTAATTAATGATACCTATTCACCAAGACAGAGCTTAGAAAGAATTGCAATAATCCCCACTTTGCACATCAGTGAAAACTAAATGCTATGTTCCTGTTCAGGTTTATCAAGTACAGAGTGCTCCCTCCTAGGACCAAGAATTTGTCAAGGTGGCAGATGGGAATGGTTGTGAAATAGTTTATGAGCAACATATCATCCCTTTTTATCAGATTCCTATTCTTTCTAGTTCTAGGCCTTTGAAGTGCTAAATGTCTGAAGTAATTTGCATAGAATTACTTGAGCTCCTGTTAACTAGCAGATTTGAAAGCAAACAATTGCCCCACAAAGTTCTATTTTTTCTTTATTGATTAAGGTATTACATATGTGTCCTTATCACCCCATGGCCCCCCTTCCTCCCCCCACTCATGCCTCACCCCCCTGTTGTCTGTGTCAAATGAGGCTCCAATTTATTCTTAACTTTGGTGTCTTTTTACCCTGCTTCACTGTCTTCCTAGCTTCTTTCCTCCTGACTTCCTGAACTCATCTAGTTGAGTTCAATCTTCTCCGTTCTAAGGACTGTTATCATTGTTCCATTTCAGCAACCCACTGGGAAGGCTTCATTTTTAACCTTTTCACAAGGAATACTATTTCTGTGACCTCATCCAACTGTTTTTATCTCCCATTTTAAAATCTCTTCATTCTTCGCATTTTTTTCAGCCCTTGTAATTTGGAGTCTTTACCAAATTTGGTGTCCACCTTTTTTGGTTTGCCAGCCTGTACAGCCCCATCTCGAGTGTGTCTGCTCATACCTTGGAGTTCCTTTCATTCTTTTTTGGACTGTGAAATCCATCTCAATTTTTAGGGCTGTGTTGTCACGTTTTCTGCCATCCTTCTGCAGTCCAGTCTATCCACCCCATCCCCACCCTCACTTCCATCCCTCTATCCCCACCTTCCCATGTACATATATTGTATTGCATTTTCTTTTTTTGGCCTTTCTAGGCAGGATATAAGCTCCAAAAGGGCAAGTTCTGTATTTCATTGGTTTTTGTATATTCATATTCATTGCCTGGGTCATAATCATCATTTATTACATGCTTCTTTTGCCCCTCGCTCAGCTCTAAATAATATGCATTCTTTGTTCCTATTTGGTGGTTGAATATTCTTACCGAGAATTACCTCTTACCTCTGTGCTCTTTCTTTAAATCTTGCTTCTTAGACAATTTTATTTGTGCCAGAGGGTTTTATGTAAACAAGTAGGTAAATGAAACCCTACTCAGTTATTCAAGCCAGAAAGTTGTCTTCCCCCACATTTAAATCATCACCAGGTTTTCTTGTGAGTAAATTGAATTTCTTTTCTCTCCCACCACCAGTGTGGTATTAGAGCTGCTCTTGTTTGGAATCTGGCCTCACCTTGCACTCTGTTCTCCCCACCTGCCCTCCTGCTTCTGCACTGCAGTCAGTTGGCCTTTCCAGGTTGGAAAACTTCCCTCCTCTTTTACTTAAAACACCAAGTGGCTTTCCACCGCTCTTAGAGAAATTAAAGCAAAACTCCTTAACATGGCACCTTTGCACCCATCTGACAGAGAAATGCTCTAATCTTTGAAGATACAGGTATGTTTTTAATAGTTTGAGAAGAAAATGTTCCAGAAGAGGACACTTATTTAGACTCAAGGTGGGGACTCTGTAGTATGAATAAGACATCTGGTGAACCATAGGTTGTCCCCACAATTGAACGTGATTGACTCCCAGAGTCTGCAACTGAAGATAAGGCAGAAGGATTTACTTTGCATTTGCTACATTCCTTTTTTCTTTTGCCGGCAAAGAAACCCCTTATGTGAACAAAGGTGGCACAAGAGGCAACAATCCAGACTTTTAGCACAGTATTTAAGGTGGGCCTGATGTAAAAGTGTGTAGGGGAATACTTTAATTTGTACATTTATTGTGTATTGTACTGTTTTTACTTTTACTGTTGTATGTAAATTTTCCTTTTTCAGATTTGTCATTTTCATTTAATTTTTGCTAGTAATGTACTGATGAAAACTCAGGGTACATTCTTCTTCTTTTTCTTCTTTTTTTTTTTTGCTCTACTGCGTGGATCTCGTAGATTAAAAACTAGTTTGGTCTGGCCAGTGTGGTTCAGTGGTTGAGCATCAACCTGTGAACCAGGAGATCATGGTTTGATTCCCAGTCAGGGCACATGCCTAGGTTGCTGACTTGAACCCCATTGGGAGGTGTGCATGAGGCAACCTATGATGAATCTTTCTCATTGATGTTTCTCTCTCCCCCTCTTCTTTACTCTCTGAAATAAAAATATTTAAAAACAAACAAACAGAAAACTAGTTCGATATATAGTAAACTTAGCTCTTGGTAAGGGATCACATTTCTATAAGATGGCAGCTCTCTAGGTGTTTGTAAAAATATCTTTTAAAAGTTTTATTAAGTAAAACTTTATAGTACTTTGAATGAAATGTTTTAATGATTTAACCATACAGATCAAATGAGCACCCTTCTGCAAATGTCAACAGTGCAATTATGTATTATTTCTTTTGTTTATTGTTAGTTTGCTGGGGATTTAAACACAAGTGATTGTATTCAGGCTGGTTAGATTAGTGATTTTAATATGAAACCATTGCTTTTAGAATAATCATGGGCCAGACTGGGAAGAAGTCTGAGAAGGGACCAGTTTGTTGGCGGAAGCGTGTGAAATCAGAGTACATGCGACTGCGACAGCTCAAGAGGTTCAGGCGAGCCGATGAAGTGAAGGTATCCCTTTGTCTTTTTTGAAAATGCATGTATAATTGAAGTTATCTTTAGGGAGAAAAAAAGCTAAGTTTTAATTTGAAAAGGTTCATTTTCAGCCCAGGCTATATTTACATTAGATAAATGAAGACTTGGAAGTTCAGGTCCTCGGTCTGTCTTAACATAAAAATTGTACCACACATAATAGTGATAACGGAAAGATTTTCAGCCTACTTGGAATTTACTATCTTTTTTTATACCTTTCCATTGCACCTGTAGACTTGGGACCCAAATATACAGGGTTTCATGGTTTTATGTTTCTAAAGTCATTGTGTTGTTGTTTTTTAATACAAAGTTAACAAAGGATGGAAATAATTTCCTGTTCCCCTCCCATTCATAATAAAATAGTAGCTGTGGTCTTTCTGTATTATTTAAATTTGGGGAACCACATCTTATTGTAAAATCTATGTGCATTAGAGAGAATGTTTCTGATATTTTTGAGAAATCACTAGATTTTAACTCATAATAGAGATACTACAGATGTCCTAACAATGAACATTTTTTTTCTCCTTTCATTTTTTTAAAGAGTATGTTTAGTTCCAATCGTCAGAAAATTTTGGAAAGAACGGAAATCCTAAACCAAGAATGGAAACAGCGAAGGATACAGCCTGTTCACATCCTGACTTCTGTGAGCTCATTGCGCGGGACCAGGGAGGTTGGTTAACTCACGCGCTGCAGTAATTTCAGTGCATTCTGGTTTTGCTGTTGGAACATTGGTTGGTTATTGAGAGGAAGTCACTGACTTCAGAATGTCTGTCTTTTTATTGCCATTTCTTTTTCATATGTAACTGTTAATGGCTGCCTTAAGTAACACTAATATCTGTAACAGAACTCTAGTGCTTGACATGCTTTCACTGTTATTACCGAGATTTATAGATTTTTATAAAACTATTGATTAAAAAATCTTTTAAATACTCTTTAATGTCCTTATCAGATCACTTTTTAGAGCTAGGCTTTCTGACTCAGTTGTCTTTTTCCCCCTCATTAATATGAATTAGCCATGCTGTAAGAAATGTCTCCTTTTCGTTCATATTCATAGACTAAAAGTTTTTTTTGCATTTTTGTTTAAATTCTAAGGCTCTTTTTAAAAGAATTTTAAATTCAGTGTGAGAACTTGGAATTTCACTTTCTATAGATAGCATTTCTGAATGATGGAGATGTTAATTACTCCAAGAAATCCTATTTTTAAAGGAAGGTAATAAATCTGTGGTAGATTTTATGATTCAGTAACACAGGAAAACAAGCGGCAATAAGATGAAAGAAAATGTGGAAGCTTAAACAGTATAGAACCAATCAGTTGGGTTTTTGTTAAAGCATTTCTGTTTAAGAACCTGTTTTATATAGGAAGACTCATAGAATATGGGATGCTATCTGAACGGACCTCAAGCAGAAAGAGGGAAGAAAGTGATTTGGAATTTAGATTACCCCACGTAGTAGATGATTGTTTACCTGAGCATCTATCTAACAGTGGTTTTCAGTGTGCAACAAGAATTTTTAAGACATGCAATACCTGAACAGTCAGAGGCACTGTCCTCTTTTCCCTTAGATTATCATATAAAAAAATGACAACAGTTAACAATAGCTGTCTGGTGTGAATGAATCAGAAGTATACTCCCCCCCACCCCCCAGATTGGCAAAAATGTATTTCTTGGTGTGAGATGGATTTTAGTAATTAGTTTATGTGTGCCGTGAGATGAAAAAGGTTGAAAGTCGCTGATCTAAACAATGGAATTTTTTCTAAAGTATATTTCAATGAGTAGCCATTTTTAACATATTTTAAAATTGATTTTAGAGAGAGGAAGGGAGAAAGAGAGAGAAACATTGATCAGCTGCCTCCTGCATGCCCCCTACTGGGAATCAAGCCCGCAGTCTGGGCATGTTCCCTGACTGGTAATTGAACCAGTGACTTAGTGCATGGGATGAGCTTTAACCAACTGAACCATATCAGCTAGGGCAATGAGTAGCCATTTTATTTATTTATTTATTTTTTAAAATATATTTTATTGATTTTTTTACAGAGAGGAAGGGAGAGAGATAGAGAGTTAGAAACATCGATGGGAGAGAAACATCGATCAGCTGCCTCCTGCACATCTTAAATATAATATTGTGATAATCAAGTACTACTTTGCTATTGTATGAGATCTGTGAACCTGACACACTGGCTTCGAAGACTTGTCAGCACTGTCACAGCAGCCCAGTGTGCTATAGACATGACCTCTGATGGTGTGGTAATCTCAGTGGTGACACCTGACTTGGGATGTTTCTTAGCCATTTATGCATTTTGTCAGGTGGCTACTCTTTAAAGCTCTGACCTGCAGTTGTCTGAATATGTATGATATGCTACTAACCCTCTCACCATCTGGGACAGGTCAGGGCCTATACATGTTGGAGGTGATGACTTATTAATGTATGAAGGGTAAGAGGGATTTTTTTCTGTGCCAGTCAGACCGTTCGTAAGGGATTTCTAAGTAATTCTTGTAAAGGTTTGATCTGGTGACCTTTTGGAAGTTTGAGGTGAAGTTTTCCTAATTTTTTTTTCTTCCCTGAAAGAATAATAAATCTTATAAATTTGGAGAAATAAAGTAGAAACACATGCAATACTTTTTTTTGCCACCCATTACAAATCTCAAAATGCTATCAAAAGCCCAATTAACATTAACAATAAAAGTTATCAGCAATAATGATCTCTGGTACTATACAAGGTACTGTGCACATGTTATTTCATTTAATCTTTATGATGGTTGTATTATGCCTTCTTCCCCAGTTGAGGAAACTGAGCCTTAGAAGAGCTAAGTCAGTTTGCTTGCTCTAATGATCTGATGTGGCCCCAGGAGAGTACACTTTGCTCAGACGCATTAAAAAATTGATAAAATCTGGCCGGTGTGGTTCAGTGGTTGAGCATCTACCTGTGAACCAGGAGGTCAGGGTTCAATTCCCAGTCAGTATACATGCCCAGATTCTGGGTTTGATCCCCAGTAGGGGGGTGTGTAGGAGGCAGCCAATCCATGATGTTTCTCTCATCTGTGCTTCTATCTCTCAATTCTTCTCACTTCTCTCTAAAAATCAATAAAAACATTTTTAAAAATTAGTAAAGTTCATTATGTATAATTTCAGTTGCTTATAATATAATTTTTGGTGTTAAGCTTGCAAATACAATATATTTAAGTGAATATTTACTAATTGAAAATTTCTTTTAAGTTTATCAAATGGAGATAAACAACATTGCATGTAAAGATGTTGTGAGTTTATGTGAGAAATTGTGAGAAGAAACTAGCATTTAAAAAAATTGTTTTCTAAACTTAGTACCCCATGCCCGTTGAGAAATACAATTTCCACAGAATAGGAAGGGAAAAGGAGGGAAGTAATCCCAGCCTCAGGAATTCAATTTCTGTTGCATGGAACTCTGGCCTGGCCAGGCACTGGTGTTCTAGCTGCTCTTGATAACTGATCTGCTTCAAATGGTGTATCTTTTACTTCCCCCATCCTTACCCACTTTCAAACCATCACCCCTGACTTTTGGAAACTGAACGTTTATATAGTTTGTGATAAGCTTTTTGGTGTTATCACAATAAATAAAATCTTAAGGGCTGGAAAGAATTTAGTCACCTTTTCAGATGAGAATATAACCATTATCTTTTTTTTAAGTTTGAGCCTTTCCAGCTACATAATGATTTCTTTTATATGCTCTGAAAGTTGGAGTCTGAAGTAGGTTAGAACAGGTTAAAAAAGATTTAGCCTGTTTTGCGGACTTTCTTAGTAGTAGGCTTGGTGGGGTTTTGGACTGCAGTGTTGATCCAAACACCTAGGTCTGTGGCTTTTACCGTTTGAAAGTGCTGTAACATTGTTTTAATGAACTGCTCATCTTTATAAAGCTGATCCTTGGTAATCCTGTCTTCAGTTTAAAGTCTTTGCAGCATGATGATGATCCAATGGCAATTTTCAGTTTTTTATGTGTCTTCTTTCTTCTCTTTGTACTGGTGGTTACTCTCAGTTTTACTAGTAAAGTGACTGATTTTATCGAGGCTATTGTAGTAAAGAATGTCTGGCAAGTTTACTTTCTGATCTAATGAAGTGACTGCTATAGATGCTTACTTCAGATCAGGGAACTCTGCAGTTGAACCTGGAGACCCATCCGCAGTATATTGTTTTCTTGATGTGCTTTTAAGATACTTTTTGGTACCTGTTTTTTGGCGTTGAGATTACAGAACCTTAAGTTGTGTTACCTGTAGAATTTAATATAGGATATGTGTCTATTTTTGTATTTCTTTTAAAAAATATTTTGACTCCTTGAAGACAGACTATAATAAGTATTTTATACTTATTTCCTTTGTTCTTTGGATGATCTTTTTAAGGGCCTTAAAAATGTCATTATCTACAAGCCAAGGGATGTATGCTTTAGTGCCATAATGTGTGGCTGTGGCTGTTCATCGAATGTCGTTTCCAGGTGACTTTCCTCCTTTGTCTCCTGAAGTCTGTATTATGGTAGTTATATTCTTCAGTGTGTCTGTTTTTTCAGTTTTCATGAAGAAGCTGGCTTAAGAATTACTCTTGTAGTTCTTACTAGGGCATTTCTTTTTGTCCATTTTTTGCTTAAAAATAACCCACAAGGCACTTTATCCTTCATTGATTCTTTATATCAAGCTTTAATTACCTATACAGATTATGACTGAAAGATGCTTGCTCAAATGATGTCTATCTTCTGGGCTAATGGTTTGATTGGTTTTGTAATTTTAAAAATTCTGCCAATATGCATTTCTATATATTCTAGGAGAATTCTGTGTCTTGTTTACTAATGAGAAGAGTGAGAATTTTTTATGGATGTTGAAACATAGGGCTTCTTCAAAATGCTTGCTATACAAGAAGCATCAGAAAGACTTCCTAGTCCACATATTCGTGAAGAATAAAATGTCTTTACTTTTCAATACATACAGGTTTGCTCTTCCTAGTGATATCTGAAATGACTTACAAAATATATTTTTATTGATTTCAGAGAAGAAGGGAGGGGAGAGAGAGATAGAAACATCAATAATGAGAAAGAATCATTGATTGGCTGCCTCCTGCATGCTCCCCACTGGGAATCTAGTCTGAAAACTAGGCATGTGCCCTGACCAGGAAAGGAACTGTGATCTCCTGGTTCATAGGTTGATGCTGAACCACTGAGCAATACTGGCTGGGCAGAAATTATTTTAAGTTCATCACCTATTATTGATTTTTGTAAAAAAAAATTTTTGAGAGACTTCTATCAAAATAGCATAGAAAGTGTAAGTTCTTTCATGTTTGCAATTTGGACTTAATTTTGTTGAAGAAAAAGAAAAATGTTTGTGTGTTGTTTTTTTGGTGTTGTTGCTGTTAATCCTCACGCAAGGATATTTTCCTTTTATTTTTTAAGAGAGGATGGAAGGGAGGGATGGTGGGGAGAGAGACAGAGAAACATCAATGTGAGACACAATGATCAGCTGTCTCCTGCATAGCCCCCACCAGGGCCAGGGATCGAACCTGGAACCCAGGTATGTGTCCTTGCCTGGGTATCGAACCTGAACGCTTTATTTTTTAAAATATGTTTTTATTGATTTTTCACAGAGAGGCAAGGAGAGGGATAGAGAGTTAGAAACATCGATGAGAGAGAAACATCGATCAGCTGCCTCCTGCATACCTCCTACTGAGGATGTGCCCACAACCAAGCTACATGCCCTTGGCCGGAATCGAACCTGGGACCCTTCAGTCCACAGGCCTATGCTCTATCCACTGAGCCAGACCGGTTAGGGCGAACCTGAAACACTTTAGTGCTGGTCAGGGCTGATGGCATTATTTATTAACTTGGTAATGCACTATCCTAGGTTAATTGTAAATAAATTTAGTTGCTGTTTACAAAGAAAAAATAATGTTAGTGTATCCAATGTATAATACTTAAATATAGTCTTACTTAAATACAGTGTTAACTTTCAACACACTAACATGCTTTCTTTCCTTTGTAAATTGCAGGATTATGGGACCAATAAGTCTAGAGCAATGGTTCTCAACCTTGGCTGCACATTAAAATCACCTGGGAATCTTTTTAAAATCCTGATTTCTGGGCCTCATCCTCCTGAAATTCTGTTTCTTTGTTATGGGGTGGGGCCACAACATTAGTAACAAAGAAACAGGATTTCCGGAGGATGAGGCCCAGAAATCAGGATTTTAAAAAGATTCCCAGGTGATTCTAATGTGCAGCCAAGGTTGAGAACCACTGGTCTAGAGTCTCCTGAGTCCTTTCAGCAGATATGGGAAGGAGCGAGGTCACTTTTCTTATGTCTTAGAAATAAACGGATGGCTCTCCCAAGTGTCTGCTTTGACTTTCAGTCGGAACATAGCTGTCCTTTCCTGGTTTCTGAAGGAACTGGTTTCTAGGTTGCTTTCTGTTACTGTTTGCTTCTCTTAACCACTTGTTGGTATTTACTTGGAGAATTTTCTTGTTAACTCTGCTGATCGTTCCATGTAGCTTTTAGAACAGCCGTGGGCAAACTACGGCCCGTGGGCTGGATCTGGCCCGTTTGAAATAAATAAAACTAAAAAACAAAAGACCGTACCCTTTTATGTAATGATGTTTACTTTGAATTTATATTAGTTCACACAAACACTCCATCCATGCTTTTGTTCCAGCCCCCTGGTCCAGTTTAAGAACCCATTGTGGCCCTCGAGTCAAAAAGTTTGCCCACCCCTGTTTTAGAATCATGCAGCCTTCCCTTACTTTCTGGCTTTCTTGTGGCTGAAATAGATGGAGCATTCTTAAATGACCATAAAGGAGGTGTTCCTTTTCTTTTGAAAGGAAACTAATCTATTAAAAGCATTTTACGCTTTCCAAAGGGTCTTTTAACAAAAAAGAAAGGTCATTTATAATGTTTGAGTTTATATTTTAAATTTAAGATTAGATATCTTAAGTTTAAAGAGTGGACTCTTAAAAATGTCTAGTTTATTTTGTGCAACTAATACACAAGCATAAATTGCACTTAATTTGTTGTTTTTCTCCTAGAATCTGGATATATATTATTTGTGATTAAAAATTACTGGTAAATTTACTGTTACAAAGATTGTCTTTTTCCAAAACGAAATTTTGTTAGGCATTTTAAAAAAATTATATTTTTATTGATTTTAGAGAGGAAGGGAGAGGGAGAGAGAGATGGAAACATCAATGATGAGAGAATCATTGATCAGCTGCCTCCTGCACACCCCTCACTGGGGATTGAGCCCACAACCCAGGCATGTGCCCTTGACTGGAATCGAACCAGGGACCCTTCAGTCCGTAGGCTGATGCTCTATCCACTGAGCCAAACTGGTTAGGGCTTGTCAGGTATTTTAAAGGCAAACAGAGCAAGCCAAAACCAAAAGAAATGCTTGTTTAGTCTGTAGTGTTAAAAAATACTTATTGCTCTGAAGAAATAAGAAACTTTTATTAGACCTAGAAATCTGTCACAATTTAGCTTGGTAATGTAGTAAATTCACTGCTTAGAATTGTTTTCTCTTACTAGATTTTATAAAAGAATATCACTTGTACCATTTTGGGAGATTTGGCAGATTTCATGAACTACCTTGGTAACTGATGTGGCAGTTTTATACCAGCTAATGTGACTATCTGTTGGGTCAATTAAATTCTTGTTTTTCATCTTTCCAATTAAAAGGTCATTGCAAAATGATAATTGTAAAAATTCAGATAACACAGAAATATGTCAAATAAGGCAAAGTCCCTGTAGTCCAATCCCTGTGACTTAGGTTCTTTGAGAGTTCTTTTGTATCTGATAACATGTTAGTAATAATGATAATACATATTTTATTTTGAGAAGTTACTCACAGATAAAATGTGCCTGTCATTTGGGGCCATCACTTTACAGCCCCTGTCCAGTCTTCAGTCTCTTTAAGATGCCTAGTGTTGGATACTATGGATAAACCATAATTAATTGCCCTATTCTTAATTGATGGGCATTTAGTTTTTATATTTTATTTTTGTAGTGTTTCAGTGAATATCTTTCATATGCATTTTTAGATCTTTTGATTAATTTTGTAGGAAAAATTCCTAGAAATAGAATAAGGAGGTCAAGAGAATATGCATATTTAAAATTTTAATAGAGATTACCAAATTGCCCTCCAAAGGTTTCACCTTTACATTCTTACCAGCCATTTATGGAACTGTTTATGTTCCCAACATCATATGTTATCATCTTTTAAATCTTTGTCAGTGTGATAGCTAAAAAGTTATTACAGTTTGTTTCTTTGCCTTAATTTGATTCTTTAGTGTGGTTGAGTGTCTGTTGTTTATGTTTCTTTTATGAATAGGCCTATTATGGTCTTGGAGCTTTTAAAATTAGGTTGGATTTTTTCCTTAAGATTTTAAGGACTTCTTGTATATTATAAATACGTAATAGTGTTTAATCATTTGTTTTGTAGGCCCTCCCCTTCCCATGTTTTGATGTTATCTCTGGTAGTATAATTTGGTTATGCAGAAGTTTTAAATGTTTATGTAGTTAAATTAGAATTTCTTCTTTTGATTTCTTTCTTTCTTAAAGGCTTAGAAAGTCTTTTTCCACTTCAAAATTATAAATTATCTGTCTATCTTTATTTTTACTTTTGTTTTCATTTTTATATTTTATTATCATTTAACCCATCAGGAATTTCCTTTGGCATAGTGAGTGGGGATTTGACTTAAAATTTTTTTCTATTTAGTTTTATAGTTGTTTCAACACTAATGAATAACCAGTGAATGATTATAAAGCAGTTATAAATCTGTTTTACAAATTGCATCCTGATTGGTGGTCACCTGAGCAAGTGTACCACTTGAGTAAGGACTGGTGCTTTTTCCCATGGGATTCCGGCTGGCTGACAATCTTGCTTCTCTTTAATTGGGGCCTCTACTGCTCTATAGTGTTCAACCCCATGCTCACTCATGGAAGCAAGACTTCACAGGGATTGTGTTGCCACAGCTTATGAAAACCAAGGACTTATATAATACTCTTTGTACTGTTTCTTAGTTTTTGTGGGTTTCTTGTTTGTTTGTTTTTCCATGAGGGAATGGTCTTATTTTCCACTCACAGGACTGTTATTGGGTTAGGTACTTGAGTTTGCATGAAATGGATAAACATGGCTCTGTTACTTGCTTCATGTTTTTTGTTGAGTTTTTTGTAGTTTTATCAACTTATGTCCTGTGACGTTCTGTTTCTGATCTCCAGTATTTTAACAAAACTGCAGATTATGAGGAGGTGATATACCCCAATAGCCCCCTTCAGACCCAGATTCCATTGGGTTTAACAGTTAATATATTCACTAGGTGTATATATTTATGATCTCTTTCATTGAGGATCAGGTATCTGAAGTTAGGATGCAGAAAAGAGCTTTAAGTGTCTAAACTTCCTGAGTTTGTATTCCAAATGTTATGTGTTCTATGTTAAATGCTACATATGGCTTCCCCTCTCACCCCCCAGAAGTGTAAGAACTAACACTTAATAGGACATCTATCATGCTTATGTGACCTTGGGGGCAAGAGTCTTAATGCTGCAGGGTAGAGGTTGTCTCCCCAGCCAGATGGCTCTGCAACATAAATATTTAATAACAAAATAGAAATAATTTACACGCTGGAGTGAACCACTCCTTAATTCCTTAGCTCCAACAGCTTTTAATTAGTTGTTTGTATTAAACGCATCTGTGTTGATCAGGATTTTTTCTTTGAATTTTTATTTCTGACAACCTCCTGCTGGAGCCAGTCATCTCCATGATTCATCTTCTCCTCATCACCCTCCTAACCTGGTTATGAATCACTTACTATCGAGCCTCTCTTAACTTTATCCGAACTTGATATTTACCTCATTATAGTTTTTCCTTCAGCACTTCTTTCACGTAAAGCAGTCTGAAATTAAGTTCCATACACTAGCATTTCATTACAAGGGCTGGCGAATTTAAAATGTGGGTGTGTTATCTTCATTCTGATCGTGAAGAAAATGGGAGCTTTCAGAAATCATGCTCAGCTTTTCTCTAGAGTTGGATGGCAGCTGATGCTTCCTCCTGACCTGTTCTTTCCTGCACCTTAGATGTGAGGTGATTCCTTATTGTTTTACTTGGAAAAGCTAAAAGATATTAGACAATATCAACAGTTTATTGTATATCTGGTGTGAATCAAATGGACCAACTAGTATCCAAGAATATTTTTAACTTGGCTAACTGACTGTATTTCTTCCTCTACTACACGGAAGTCGAACTTAACCCTTCTGATGTTAAAGATTGTTCAGAGACTGGATGGCTATGGCCATTGTGCTTTAGGATGTTTCACTGTAAGATGGGGAGTCATCTACCTCATAGGGTAGTGGTGAGTTTTAAAGAAGTTAACTTTGGTAAAGTCTCTAGCACAGTGCTTGGCACAATAGTAGGGTGTGTTAATTTCTTTCCCTTCCCTGCAGGCCATTCACCTGCTCTTCCCTCTACGATTTTCCATAACACAGTTTTTACTTGGAACCAGCCTTCTGCCAAGAGTCTCAGTTTGGTTGTGTACTCCTACAACTCCTATTTTTGGCTTGACTTCCCTCTCCAGCTCCCAGTGGTCCAGCCACACAGTCGCCTATTGTACCAGCTGGTTGATGTAAGTCTATCCATCCTCAGAGGAACCTGGTTACTTACCAGTAAGCTGTGTTTCTCTGAAAATGTAGCATCCTTGATAATTAATGTATTTTCTTCTTTATCATTGATGAATCATTTTTGATAACTTCCTTGTGTGATTCTCAAGTTGGAACTAGAATTAGAGAGTTCAATTTGTTGACATAGGTGGTCTCCTAGTGAGCTCCTGAGTCTAGGACACATGACTCTTGATCAGGTAAAATGCTGTGGAGATTCATGAGGTCAAAATCCTTTTGACAACTCTGAGTGATAGGAGGCTTAAGTATATAGCTGTCAAGGATGATACATTTTCAAAGAAAAATAGTTACTGATAAGTAAGTGGGATTTTTGAGTAATTTTCCTATAAGTCAATAAATAAGAAATCCCAAACTTGTTTTTTTTACTAACAAATGCTTTTGCATTTGAATATTATTTCATAAATGAAAGGAATATGGATATTAGTTAAGGTT
The DNA here is from genome assembly GCF_000327345.1 of Myotis davidii. Classification (NCBI taxonomy): domain Eukaryota; kingdom Metazoa; phylum Chordata; class Mammalia; order Chiroptera; family Vespertilionidae; genus Myotis; species Myotis davidii. The sequence continues at coordinate 5,093,521 of NW_006300375.1, forward strand.
GATAGTTAAAGAATGGGATAGGTTTCTGGAGATACTATGTAGATAATGAGGTGGTATAGACCTTTAGTTTTTCAAACAGATAGTCTCTTATCTTTAAAGAGAAATTTGAAATTGAAATCTCCATTAGGAAGAATCAGCAAGTGCATTCCAGAAACATTTTTTGAGTGCTTACTCTTTTTTGAGACACTGTGCTGAGTATTGTTGTGAGACAGAGGGGAAAAGCCACACTCTGCCTCCCCTGCTCTGCCCTCAGAGAGCTCGGCGACTCTCTTATGATTTGTATTGTATTGAGATGATGGCTCATGGGAGTATGACAGGTGTGGGTGGAGGTAGTACTGAGTACTTACCCTTTGCTGTCTTATTTCTGTGCTTTTGTCAGTTCTTTCTGTTCATGGGAAAACTTAGCTGACCTCGTTTAGTAGACCCAGAGCATTTTCTACATGGCCAGAGCAAATAGATCAAGCAGAGCCAATGAACGTCACTCCCACTTAGTAGTTGAATAGAATATTCGGCTGTCTAACCTTAAGTGTGACCTTGGATTTAGATGTGAAAGCCGGCAAATAAGTCAGAGTTGGAGAGGCAACCACTCCCCCTTAACACCCCACCCCCCCTTCGCCAGGCTTTACAGGGTGCTAATCTTCAGAATTACCTCTGCCAAGTGTAGAATAAAAATAAAAAACTGTAATTGTTTTGCAAGCAATAAAGATTATTCTGTACTTAAATTCATTGGACAATAAATTCAAAGTTACTGGCTTAGGCAGTCCTACTTAGGAAGGAAGGGAGACTTGGTAGTGATAGGAATAAGAGGAGGGTGCTGGGGGAGGAGAGGCAGTGTAGCACCCACTGCACGCTGTAACAGTGATGAAGCTCTTGGGTGCTGGAATCTTTCATCCTAGTTTGGTAATTTACTGACTTTCTGACTAAGCCAGTTATTTAACGTCTCTGAACCTCAGTGTCCTCATTTGTGAAGTTGTGAAGGTAAAGGCCGAGATGAAAGTGGGTAAGATAATGTCTATAAAGCACTTAGCACAGTGCCTGCAACATAGTACGTGCTCAATAAATGTTGACTATTGTTACTATTGGATTATTGGACGGATGGATGAAGAATTGTATCAGAGGCTAAAGAGTGGAACGGGAAAGAATTGTGGGTTTTGGAGTACTAGTAAACTGTTCACACCTTATTTATTTGAGCTATGAGCTTTCTAGTATTATTATCTTTATCTTTGCCCTTTTGGAAAGCAAATTCACGGATTAATCACTGTCACAGTTCTTCCTGGGGCCTTTCAGTCCGAGGCTGACACTCTGTCCACTAAGGCATGCTCTATTTTCCATTGATTATCAATTATGAATGTGTGTCCAGAGTGTTTTTGAGAAGGCTCTGGGGACCTGATAATTGGGTAAAGAAAGGTACTCTAAGAAGAGTTAGATTTTTTAGCATGGAAAGTGCTGTGGTTGGGCACAGATTATTATCACATTTCATAGAATTAAAGATGCAAACTTTTTAACATTTTAACATCTGAAATCATCATGCACTTTAGAAATGCTGTGATAAGAAAGCATTATGTTATAGTTTAACTGGGGCATTATTTTCTTAGTGATACAGAAGATACTAAAATGGATGTCATCATGGATTGGATGAAATACCAATTTCAGGGAATATAGGCACTTAACTGTTATAGATATTTGGTATCATGGCAATATGTGCAGGGGCTCCAGAGTCAGACTTTCTGGGTTTAAATTCTAGCCCTATCTGTGTGACTTTGAGCCAGTTATTTATCCTTTCTTTACCTTCCTTTTCTCACCTGTAAAATGAAGATTAAGGACAATCCCCATCTTACAATATTGTAATGAGGACTTAAATATGATCAGACGTGTGTAATATAGCGCCTAACACATACAAAGTTAATAACATAGCTATTATTATTAATAGTTTAGAGATTATACTTTGAAGAGTTGATATGAATCCATTTAGTTGTGATTGAAATGCAGATCTAGTACCCTTTAATGTTTGTGTATCAACTGATAATTCAGCAAATGACACCTGGGCTTTTAAAAAGGGAAGATAAAGATAAGCGGTTAACAAGTTTCCATATTCTTATTAAGATTTCAGTGGCATATTTGGTATCTATATTATTATTCCATGTGGTTGAGGTGTGGAAGAAATTTTGAGCAATTAGTAGAAAGCTAATATAAATACAATTTTTGATCGGTAAGTATGGGAAGGGGTGGAGGGCTTTAAAAATTTGTAAAAGGCGAAGCTTTTTCCCCTCCACCCTAAGTAAAAGAGAAGGAGATAATCCTTCTTGGTTTTTATGAACTTTACTGTCTTAAGTAAAGACAGTAACTTAAACATTTTAAAATTTCCTTTTAAAATTATGTAAAATGGTAGCATTCCTTTATAATATGATTGCTACAGCTGCAGATTTTCTTATTCTCATGAGTCATTTTATTTTTTCTGTTCTAGTGTTCAGTGACCAGTGACTTGGATTTTCCAACACAAGTCATCCCATTAAAGACTCTGAATGCAGTTGCCTCAGTACCCATAATGTACTCTTGGTCTCCTCTACAGCAGAATTTCATGGTATGTAAATAATGTATCTTCTGCTAATTTATAATCACTATTTTAAATAAATAGCATAGATGATTTTCTCATCAAGGTGAGTCAAGATAATATGAGTAAAAATGCTATGAAAATGGCAGCACTCAGAGTGATGTTTTTTAACTGATACTTTGCAATGTTGCTCTTTTCCTGCTCCTTTCTAGTTAAAATATTCTTCAGAGGAAAAGTGTTAAGCAAAAACAATACCTGGGATTCAAAGATGAAGTCTATAGTTCTTAGCTTGAAGAGGTTAGTCTGACTATGAGGTTTTGTTCATTGAGAACTTATTTAAAACAATTTTAGGCAGCATGTTATTAAATGATAATGTACACTATGGAATATTCTCACAGCTTATAAAAACACAATCACGTTTCCACAGATAACATTGGCCCAGTAGCGTTTGTATTGAAATGCTAGCACAGTCAAACTTCAGTTCCCGAATGTCTCCCATCTCAAACAATTCAGTTCTCGACCAAGTTGTTCACCGAAAAATGTCTTGGTTTTCTTGGTTCTCTACCTGACAAGCCTTTCATGCTGATACATCAGCATGACAAAAAGCATCTCTCAGGCCACAAAGCCTCGCATTGTTAACATCTCAGGAAATTGTACTATGAATATTTTTTGTTTATGTGTGTTATTTCTTTTGTTGCTGGTGAAATGTACTATTAACACAATTTTAAAACATAAGGAGCCTGGCCCATGGCGCTTCGTGGTTGAGTGTCAACCCATTACCAGGAGGTCACTGGTTCAATTCCTGATCAGGGTGTGGGCTTAATCCCAGGTAGGGAGTGTGCAGGAGGCAAATGGTTGATGTTTGTCTCTCATTGATGCTTCTATCTTTCTCTCTCTCAAAATTAATACACACACACACACACACACACACCCTTGGTTAATCTCTCCCCCCCCATCCCCCCAAATTCGTCAGCCTGTTCCATGTTTCCATGTATCATTCTATTTTATTCATCAATGTATTCTGTTTATTGCTGGGGTCCAACCCCAGAGGATCCAGGGGTCCCCAAAGGTGTGGACGGAGTCGGTGAAGAAGGAATGACACGGAGACAGCGTTCAGTTGATCAGCAGCCTTGCCAGGATCTCTAGCCACAATCTCCAGCCAAGTTCTGTGTCCATGTTCTCTTGCGAGGTTCTCCAGCCAGGTTCTGTAGCAATGTTCTCTCACTAGGTTCTCCAGCCAGGTTCGGTTTAGGTTCTCCAGCCAGGGTCGGTCGCCAGGTTCTGTAGCCGGGTTCTGTAGCCAGGTTCTGTCTAGGTTCTCCAACCTAGTTCTGTAGCCAGGTTCTGTCCAGGATCTTTTGCCATGTTCTCTCCAGCGAAGTTCTTCTGTCTCTAGGTTCTGTGTAGGTTCTGTCTTCTAAGTTCTGTCTTCTAAGTTCTGTGTTCTAAGTTCTGTGTGTTGTCTTGTTACATCTGTATTTATACCAGTTGATTCAATCCTATCAATCTCTATTCCAAAGGTTAGGGCATTTCTTATCTCCATTCCAGGGAGTAAAGATTATGTAGTTTAAGCATGATTGTTCGTAGTTAAAGAGATTAATTACCCGCCTAGCACTTAGTGAAGGGGTTTTATTCCCTCCCTAACTTCAGGGGAAAATCTCTACCTGGGGAAACAACCTTTCTCGGAGAGGTGACCTTGGTTAAAACACATAGTGCCAAGAAGGTGAGCAAATATATTAAGAACAGTATGCCATATATGCCAGGTCCCTTGAAACAGCAAGGATGGACCAGCTCCCAGCAGTTTACCAGATTTCTTCTTTGTTTATTTTGATTTTTAGATTCAATTATTGATAGACATGTATTTATTGCCATTTTATTGTTCATATTTTGGTGCTGATTGTTCTTCCTTTTCTTGAAGAATACCCTTCAACATTTCATGTACTACTGGTTTGGTGCTGATGAACTCCTTTAGCTTTTTCTTATTTGTGAAGCTCTTTATCTGACCTTCAATTCTAAATGATAGCTTTGCTGGGTAGAGTAATCTTGGTTGTAAGTCCTTGCTATTCATCACTTTGAGTATTTCTTACCACTCCCTCTGGCCTGCAAAGTTTCTGTTGAGAAATCAGCTGACAGTCATATGGGCTTTCCCTTGTAGGTAACTGCTTTTCTCTTGCTGCTTTTAAGATTCTCTCTTTGTCTTTAACCCTTGGTATTTTAATTATGATGTATCTTGGTGTGGTCCTTTTTTGGTTCCTCTTGTTTAGTACTCTCTGTGTTTCCTGGACTTGTAAGTCTTTCTTTCACCAGGTAGGGGAAGTTTTCTGTCATTATTTCTTCAAATAGGTTTTCAGTATCTTGCTTTTTCTCTTCTCCTTCTGACATCCCTCCCATAATGCAAATGTTAGTATGCTTGAAGTTGTCCCAGAGGTTCCTTACACTACTATCTTCATATTTTTGGATTCTTTTTGCTTTTTTTTTAAAAAAAAATATTTTTATTGATTTCAGAGAGGAAGGGAGGAGAGAGAGATAGAAACATCAATGATGAGAGAGAATCATTGATCAGAGGCCAGGCTCACAACCCAGGTATGTACCTTTGGCCGGAATCAAACCTGGGACCCTTCAGTCCGCAGGCCGACGCTCTATCTTTCCACTGTGCCAAACCGGCCAGGGTGCTTTTTGCTTCTCTGATTGGTCTTTTTTGCCTCCTCATATTCCAAATCATTGATTTGTTTCTCAGAATCATCTAACGTTGAATCCCTGTAAATTATTCTTTTAAAAAATATATTTTTATTGATTTCAGAGAGGAAGGGAGAGGGAGAGAGAGAGAAACATTAATGATGAGAGAGAACCATTGATCGGCTGTTTCCTGCACTCTCCCTACAGGGGATCGAACCCGAAACCCGGGCATGTGCCCTTGACCAGAATTGAACCCAGGACCCTTCAGTCTGCAGGCCAACGCTCTATCCACTGAACCAAACCAGCTAGGGCTGTACATTATTCTTTATTTCAGTTAGTGTATGCTTAATTTCTGACTGGTCCTTTTTCATGTCTGAAATTCTCCCTAAGATCTTTGAAAGTCTTACTAAATCCCTTAATGCTCTCATTAATTCCCTTGATGCTCTCCTTAAGATCCTTAAGTAACCTTATAGCCATTATTTTGAACTCCATATCCAGTAGTTTGCCTGCTTCCATTCCTTTCATTTGTGACATGTTTCTTTGTCTCCTCATTTTGGCTGTTTCCCTGTGTTTGTTTCAATGTATTAGGTAGAGCTTTTAAATCTCCTGGAATTGGTAGAGTGGCCTTTTGTAGTAGGTGTTTTGTAGAGCCCAGTGGCTTAGTTTCCCCAATTACCTGAGCTGGGTCCTCTAGGTGTGCACCCCGTGTGTGTGCACAGTCTTGTTGTAGTTGAGCCTTGACTGCTGTTGGTATCACTGGGAGGAATTGACCTCCAGGCCAATTGGCTGTGAGGACCTGTGCCTATAGTGGAAGAACAGCAGTGCAGGAAACACCCCTATGGAGCAGGACTTGTTTCAGTGGGGCTTTGGTGCTCACTGAATCTGGCCCTTGAGTGTGTTGTTTGTGTATGTGTAATCTGGTATGGTCTCAAGTTGTCCACCAGGTGCACTGACTCTGGGGCCTCCTGGGAGGTGCAAAATCAGCCACTGCCTGGGGCCACCCGGCAGGAGCTACAGGGAGATCTGTAAGTGGCTGCTACTTGTATTGGGCTTGGAAGTGCCCAGGCGAGGCCAACTGGTGAAGCAAGGCAGGCTGGTGCTAGTGCCAGGTCTTGGACCTTTTATTGATACATTTGGGGTACACTGGCTCCAGCTTTTGCTTGTTTAAGAGATTTTAGCAAAGTCTGAAGCCTGAGCCAGTTCAGGCCATTCATATGGAAGAGCCACTGCAAATAGTAGGGCTGCAAATTGGATGGGTGGGGTCTCAGGGAATCTCCAGGGCAGAGTGAACAGTGTGGGCCATGCTGATGGAAACTCATATATGGCTGCCAGTCACCTCTGTGATTGGGGAGGTCCCAGCACAGGAACAATGACCCCTGTGAGCACCCTGGTTTGGGAGAAAGCCCCCCCCCACCCCCCAAGTTTCTCCTTGATGCCAGACAGTCTACAATCCCCAGCTGGTTTTTGCCACCTGAAGTTATGGGGGACTTCTCTTCCCAGCTCTGGAATTCTGGGCTGGGGGTCTGCTATGGGGCTGGGACCCCTTGCTCCTCACAGTGGGCCTCTGCAGCCGAGGTATCCCTCCCGATTAAAAAAATGGCACACATGGATGTTGGACCTGTTCTGCGCTTCCACCCCTCCTACCAGTTTTAATGTGCTTTCTTCTTTACTTCTCTAGTTGTAGGACTTCCATTCAGCCAGATTTCAGGTGGTTCTGAATGATGGTTCTGTATTTTAGTTATAATTTTGATGTGGTTGTGGGAGGCAGCGAGTACAGGTGTTTACCTATGCTGCCATCTTGGTTCCAATCAATAAAACCATTTTGAAAAAAAAAATAAGACATAGCCTGGCTGGCGTGGCTCAGAGGTTGAGCATTGACCTATGAACCAGGAGGTGGCAGTTCAATTCCTGGTCAGGGCATATGCCTGGTTTGCAGGCTTGATACCCAGAATGGGTGTGTAGGAGGCAGCCAGGCAGCCAATCAATGATTCTTTCTCATCATTGATGTTTCTGTCCCTTCCTCTCTGAAATCAATAAAAACATATTAAAAAAACACATGACAAGGCCATCCAGTATGCTGAAGTTGCTAAGGGTATGAAAGAAACAATGATCATAGGCACTTGAAGACGTAGAAAAGCTGTAGTTGATTTGGATAAACAAAAACCAGTTAGCTGGAGATAGCATTTCAGTGACAGCATTTCGGAGGCAGTGATATGTGAATAAGCGAAGGTGCTGCTTGCTGACTTCCTGAAAGATACCTCTGGAACGAGTGCTGAAAGTGATTTGTTTAGGGAGTGGGTTGATAAATTTAAGAAGTGTTTGCTTATAGAGTAAACAGTACATTAGATATGTTCTGTATATAAGAAATGTTAAAACGGAATCATTTGGGGGTCTGGAACGAATTAATTCAATTTACAGGATTTCTAATGGGGAAAAAAAGATTTAGTTCTTGAACAAATCACTTCTTGAACAGCCTTCCAGTATGAATTAAGTTCAATAACAGGTTCCACTGTATTTCTTGATAGAAGCAGGATGAAGGGAGATGGCACAAAAGAGAAATTTTGAGTGTGCATTCTTGTGTCATTCAGTAAAAATACATAATTTTATTCACTTGATATATAAAGTAATATAGTTTTATTATTTGATATATAAAAAATAGTAAGGGCAATAAAATTTGATGGACGTCGTTGGCGAGCCTAGTTTAGAGAATTGCTTATATTTCCAATGTTTTTTAATAACTTAAAGATTTCATAGTGGAGGGTTAAAGGCAAACTTCATATACTCTTCTACAATTGCATAAATTTGTGTGATTAAGGCTTGATTCAAAAACATTTAGTTTGAGAATCATATCACAGGAGGGAAGTTTCATATTTTCATACACTGAAATTCTGAAAGAATACTGTTTAAAGTTGCCAATATGTACTATTTATGGATCATACATGGGTTTTGCTGAATCCTGACCAAAATAGATTAGGCAGGCTAGGGTATGTTTTGGGAACAAGACTGTGTAGATATAATTGAGAAGACAAAAGAGCCATTGTCACTTAATTTTTGCTTGCATCCAAAAAAATGAATCCACGTAGTTTAAATGGGATTAGTGCAAGTGAGATGCAATGAAAACTGGACTGTGTAGTTGTACACAAACTTGATCTGAATAGATCAGTACATTAAAATTTAAATTTTCATTTTAGCTCCCATATGCATAGTTTCTACCAATTTCCCTTTTCTCTAAGGTATGAAGTCTGCAGTTGTCCTAAGTTTGTTATCAAGGGTTTATTGGAAAATTTTCCCTTTCTTTGTATTTCCTGACCATTACTGTGTCTCATGGCCTATTGATCATGATCCCAGCCTAAGGCACCTTACACTTTATATAGCTGCCATGACCTCCTGTCAGCCTGTCCTTTCAGTTTATCAGAATTATCTTTCTAAAATTTTGTTATCAGCACCCTGTTCAAAGGCCTAAGACTTAGATCTGTCCTCACTTTAGTGTCCTTAAATATGGACTTCAGAACCCTCTAGTCTTTATCTGTAATTACTGTCTTTTTTATTCTTCATTGAAAATTCTCTTTCTCCCGATTGTCAGCTTTCTGTGCTTTGTATTCTTAAGTATTACATTATCTCTTAACTTTCCTTTGATTGCTAAGCTAGCACCCTCTTCTTCCCTGTTGTCTTTCAAACCTTGGTATAAACACATCTTGTCATCTTCATTAGCATTATCAATTTTGATATGCATCCTGTTCATCTCAGTATTGAAATATTTTTTTATTGTAGAATGTTCTTATTTTATGTAAATGAGTAAATCCTTTTGGCATAACTTTAATGGATATATATCAATACTCTGTTATACATCCCTAGAATTTTACATTGAATGTCTCCCAATAACGAGACCAAATGAAATTTAGAAACCCTTATGTTAGTTTTTTTTAAGGTATGGTTATTTATAGTTCATTTTGATAAACCGTATTTCATCAATTCCACTTTATCGTCAGATATAGGAATATATACATAAAATAACGGGAAATTTTAATGTTTGATGACATGTTAGAGTAGGTAAATACAGTATTTTTCCTTAAATTTGTTTCTCTGTTACGCTTATTTGTAAGAGGGATCTTTTATTTATAGTTTTTAGAGTTTGCTATCTATTATTTTAGGTCTGGAGAACTGGGTAAAGACATCTGCTTATGAAAAAAATTGCTGTATTTTAGTTATTACATTATTTTAAAAATTTTGGTACTTAGGATAAGGCTGCTTTAAAATTTATTATTTTTTAAACTTTTTAGGTAGAAGACGAAACTGTTTTACATAACATTCCTTATATGGGAGATGAAGTTTTAGACCAGGATGGGACTTTCATTGAAGAATTAATAAAAAATTATGATGGAAAAGTACACGGGGATAGAGGTGAGCCATGGGTTTATTCTCTTGGAAAAGGGGGCTAAAGAACTAAGAGATTCTTTGATTTATTTTTTTCAGCATAGATATAAAAAAGATTTTTAAATATTAAGTTTTATGCTGGATTGGCCTGGCTCACAAGCCTAAAATTTTTAGTTTTCCTTAATTTCCTTAATTTTAAATTGAAGACCATGTTTGCCGTATGAAAATTATGCATAGTTCATTATAACAAATTATGTTAATAACATGTAAATTAAATAGAATTATTTGAATATATGTATATTTTAAGACTCTTTACCAGTAAAATTAATTAGAACTAGGGCTCTGCTTATGTGACATGGGCTCCAAAAAGCTCTACACTCTAAAATACCTTCCCACCAGGCTGCTGCAGTATCTGAAATTCTATCATTAGAATCATGGCTTTGGTGTTTTGTGTCCAGCAAACTGCTAATTTGTCTGGCAGGATGGTGATAGGTGTAACATCGTCAGTTGTTCTCATTATTAGTGGAATGCAAGGTCTCGGTACATTGCTTTGGAGGAGGCCAAGGCCACAATTAGTTTCTAGAGAATTAGTTACAGTAGAGACCCTGGAAACTTTTGGGGGATTGATGATTGAAGAGAAAATTACAGGTGTTGAAGGTAAATTCTGTTCCTAACTTTGCCTTAGGTGAGTCCTGAAAAGGATCTCCCCACTCATGTAATAATGTTATAATGCTGATTGGCGGGCTCTGACTATTCCAAATCAGAAAAGGCATATGTAAACTTTTGTCATCACCACTCTTCTCTGTATATTTCTAATATTTGACTTGGTGAATTTCAGAATGTGGGTTTATAAATGATGAAATTTTTGTGGAGTTGGTGAATGCTCTTGGCCAGTACAATGATGATGATGATGACGATGATGGAGATGATCCTGATGAAGGAGAAGAAAAACAGAAAGATCTGGAGGAGAACAGAGATGGTATGTCTGTTAGGATTGTGTATAGCCATTACAGCATCTTTCAAAAACAATAGAGTACAAGTAGATTGTCATTCCTTTTTTTGTTGTTAAAAATTACATCGATAGCAGTATAATCAAAATTAGAATGTTATTTGTAACATTTCATTCTGTACTTGAGTGTCTTTATTTCCTTTGGCTAACATAAATATTTATTTGGTTTTGGGTTTCACTGGGCAGTCATAATCATCATCAGATAACATGCTGATCTCTTCTTTGTACAAGTAGTGATCACTTTATATGCACTAGCTCATTGGATCCTCATAATGCTCCACGGGTGGATCTGTCTCATAGTGGAGGAGTTAGGAGGTTTAATGCTGTGAAGTAACTTATTAAGTTCACACTCTAGGGAAAAACAATTCAGACACCATAAACGGTAACCAGCTGTGAGGACTTCATACTGAGAAACAGAGGTCCAGTCAGAGCCAGGAGTTGTTGGAGACTTGGCAAAGCTCATTATTTAAGATAACATAGAAGGATTTGGGGGAAAACTTAAGTTTTAAAGAAGCATAAACTTTTTATAACGGACACCTTAGTGATCATCTAGTTCAGTGCCTTCATTTACAGATGAGGAAACAGACTCAAGTGGGTCTGTGACCAACCAAGGTCACAAAACCAGTTAGTAGTAGAGCTGCTTACCATTTTTCTGCCCACTTTTTTCTGCCTCCCAATCTGCTTAAAACTTTCCATATTGGATTTTGAAGTTGTTTTTTGTCTGACTTAACTGTGAAGCCATAGATACATGTAAAATATATTGGAAGTAAGTGAAACACAAAGTTGATAATTTCTTAGAAGATGATCTTTTTTACATATAGTTGTGTGGAAAAAAATGAAAGTTTGAAAACTTGTTTACTTTCATTCTTTTTGCCCTTTCATATTTCCTTGTTCAGATAAAGAAAGCCGCCCACCTCGGAAATTTCCTTCTGACAAAATTTTTGAAGCCATTTCCTCAATGTTTCCAGATAAGGGCACAGCAGAAGAACTAAAGGAAAAGTAAGATTTGTTCTTGTGAGGCAGTCTTGTATGGGATATCTCTCACCATTTGGTTTATTAGAAATGGAACTAATGTAATGTAGCTGATGAGCCACTTGCTTCATTTGTCACGTTTGCCAAGTCACTTGAAGTGAAGCATAAACCTGTGGAGCTCTGCCTTAAAAAACCTTTTAGAACAAACACACATAATACGCAATAGTACATGTAGAGGAAAATTTTTCTGGACACTTGTAGAAATTTTAGTGCAGTTGATGTTTAATATAAGAACATTTTTCATGAATTTGATTTTTGATGTCTTGCATAATGTGTAATTGGCTCATCACAGATGGTTATAGATGTGTCTTTTGTGCTTTAGGCAAGATAGAAATAATACATGGAATCTGTTTAGAAACTTTATTTTTAGAAGAAAAAACCCACAAAAAAACCCTTTATTTTTAAAATTGTAACTTTTGTTTTCCATTAACTTACATTTCTTTTGGTTCATGTCAGGTATAAAGAACTCACTGAGCAGCAGCTCCCAGGGGCACTGCCTCCAGAATGTACCCCGAACATAGATGGACCAAATGCTAAATCTGTTCAGAGGGAGCAGAGCCTGCATTCATTTCACACACTCTTCTGTAGGCGATGTTTCAAGTATGACTGCTTCCTACACCGTAAGTGCTGTTATTGTATGTTTTCATTTTCGATCTTCGCTGTGGAATTATGTTTTAGAGCAACTTGGAAATTGTTTTCATTGATTACAACTAGAGTTTATCATTTAATCTTGCAGTTCAGATTGAAAAATGCTAGAATCAGTGTCTTACTATTTTTAATTTGTTGCTTGAGGGTTGCTCCAGAGTCTTTTCATGAATTTGATTTGTATTGCTATCTCCTACCAACCTGGGATATAGGTCAGTGATTTTTCCATAAATTCTAATGGAGCAGTTGTTTCATAATAAACTATTACTTTGAATTAGCTGATAGCCCAGGGCAACATTGCGATATTGTATTAGCCAATTTCTTCAACAAAATTTGTTCAAGGTGCTTATAGATGTTATCATCTATGTAACTATCTAGTGTTAAATTTTTTCTTTTTACAAATACCCGCATTTGAATATAGGTAAAACATAAAATAGTCTTAATGAAATTGAAGTATGGCACACACAATATTTTCTTATATTGCTGGGGAATGAGGTTTCGTGGTAAATTGTCCAGGTAACTGGAATTTATTTCTTTAAGCACGGTTTAAAAACTACCACCTGCTTTTTGAGGAACGTATTTCAAAAATATATTTCATACCTCCCAGTTTCCTATGCAGAGTTTACTTGATATAGAGGTTAGTTTTTCCCATATCACATTTTAGTGTGATGTTGGTGACATGGTAACATGGTTGGGGCTCTGCACCAGTCTCCCCTGCACTAAATGGCTCCAAGGTGCTTTGTCTTTTTCAGTTTGAACCCACCTTTCACAGAATTTTCCCCTCATTTTCCAGTCATACGTTTCAATGTGAGTTAGCCTGCCCAAGCCATTAGCTCTTACCTCCTGTTGAGTTTTGCTCTGTCTGTGCTCCTATCTGCATAGCTCGTGATTTGTGGTGTGATGTGCATCTTAGTCTTGGAAACAGTAATTTGTGTGTGTGAAGTGGTTTTGTTATCTTAAGCTAGAAAAACTTAACATTGATTTTTAGAATTATCATTATGTCTCACATCTCCTTGCTGTTATCCACACTCCTGTCTAGTTTAAATTGATTTGATAGTTTTAATAATCAGTAGCTGTTGGATAGTTATCAAATACATATCTTATTTGGGTTTCACATAGCCCTTGAAAAGTTGTTTTGAAAAGCATTCCCCTTTATACATGGTCATTTTGTAAAATATGTCCAATTCTTATTAAGAATATTGTAGCCCTAGCTGGTTTTGCTCAGTGGATAGAGCATCAGCCCCGGACTGTAGGTTCCTGGCTTCAATTCCAGTCAAGGGCACATGCCTGGGTTGCAGGCTCAATCCCCAGTAGGGGGCATGCAGGAGGCAGCCAATCAATGATTCTCTCTCATCATTGATGTTCCTGTCTCTCCCTTCTCTGAAATCAATAAAAATATGTTTAAAAAAAAAAGGAAAATATTGTAAATTGCTGCCCTCGCCGGTGTGGCTCTGTGGTTAAAGTGTTGACCAGTGCACTGAAGGGTCTTGGGTTTGATTCCTGGTTAAGAGGGCACATATCTGGATTGCAGGTTCAAACCCCAGCCCGTTTGAATAGGGGAGGCAACCATCGATATGTCTCTCTCACATAGATGTTTCGTTCTCTCTTTTCCTCTTCCTCCCTCCTTTCCACTCTAAAATCAATGGAGAAATATCCTCAGGTGAGGATTAACAACAACAAAACATTGTAAATTGCATGTCTGCATGTGCTTATGGTGGACCAAAGTAGAACTTTTGGTGGGATATTTTGATGTGCTGTCTATTGTCTGAATGGCCTACAGAGGAATGTTTTCAGCATAAAATAGTTGTATTAGTTTATCCTTTTTGGTATTATGTGAAAGTCCATTTGAATGTTCTTTTTGTAATGTATATTGATGTTTAAAGATTTTAAAAATGGATTTTTAGAGAGAGGAAGGGACAGGAGGAGAGACTAAAACATGCATATGCTCCCTATTGAGGATCGAGCCTCAAACTCGGGCATGTGCCCTGACCTGGAATTGAACCCCAAACCTCTTGGTGCATGGGACAGCACCCAACCAACTGAGCCACACCAGCCAGGGCTGAGATTTTAACATTTTAATTGGTTAGAATGTCAAAGAAGGTATTTCAAGTTTATAATTGATTGCTGACTTTTAAAAAATATTTTAGCTGTGTAGTAGTTAAAAAACTTCCAACATACTTGAGTTCATATTTGCTGTGTAATTCTCAGTGACTAAACCTCCCTAAGTCTGTTTTCCTCGTCTGTGAATGGGGATGAGGATCCTAATACCTGGGTATTTTGTGAGAATTAAATGAGATAATGCCCAAAGCTTCCTAGTGTGTGCTTTTGAACACAGAATTCTGTTTGCTGCTGTCACTGCTTTCCCATGCTTGAATGTTGGCATTGTTATTCTGTGAGGGACTTTTTAGTAAAAGTCTGATATCTGTCATATACACAAAAGAATTTATGTGATTCCATATGTAAGTATTTAGTAAGAATTCATTCTTAGTACCAAACTCTAATCAGAGCAGATAACAGCAGTATTTTGAGCAGAAGTTAATGTATAAAACTGATAATTTGTACTGATCTGATCATTTGTCACATGACAGCAAGCTGAAGAAGTGAGTATTTCAGGGAAGTGGTGTCTGATGTGAAGCTGTTCTCTTTGTCCATGCAGTGAGGAGTGTGTGTCTGGTCACACCTGCTGCCAAACAACTACTTGCACAAATTATTGCCTTTGTTCCTGTTTCCTGATTGGTAAAACTCCCTGGAAACAGGTGATCACTAACGTTTGTTCCAGTGCTGATCCTTGGACTCACCAGTTCTGTATTTGAGGCATCACTTACTTGTTGAAACATTATAAGATTGTAAGGGCTACTCAGTATACAATGTGTCCCCAAAAAAGTATACACACTTGGAATGATTATAAAGTTAGTCTTTATTAACGTACAGTTAATTTTTTAAAACTTAAAAGAATCTACAGAAACGAATAGTTTTGTTGTTGTTGTTGTTGTTATGCCTGTTTTCAAACTGATGACCATTCTGGTCCAGGCACTGCTGATAATGCAAAGCAATGGAATCCTAAACCTCAAGAATAATTTCTTCAGTATTTGTGTGCTCTCTATTCGTTGACTGTTGCTGGTCTTGTACCATAAGCTTTTATCTTTTAAAATCTTGTGGCACTTTAAGATACATTTAAAAAAAAATGATGTTTTTATTGATATTAGAGAGAGAGGAAGGGAGAGGGGGAAAGAGATGGGCTGCCTCCTGCATGCCCTCTACAGGGGATTGAGCCCAGAACCCCAGGCATGTACCCTGACCAGGAACTGAACTGGTGACTTCTTGGTTCCTGGGTTGATGCTCAACCACTGAGCCACACCACCTGGGTAGGATAAATTTTCTTTGTTCAAAGCTTGGTCTGGCTTCACCCATTATTTCAAATCAGTTATACCTGAAAAGGAGTTAAAACTAAGTGAGTTATCAACTGTTAAACTCTATATACATTTTTTTTTTGGGGGGGGGACACACACCCTATATTTTGGTTATTTTTTAGTGTTGCCAATTTAATCTCAAACACAGGTATAGAGAATAGCTGGAATTGTATGTAACTTCTACCTTTGCTTGAAAACCTTTCGATAGGTTTTAAAAAATATATGTTTATTGATTTCAGAGAGGAAGGGGGAGGGAGAGAGAGATAGAAACATTAATGATGAGAGAGAATTATTGATTGGCTGTCTCCTGCATGCCCCTTACTGGGGATCGAGCCCTCAACCCAGGCATGTGCCTGACCTGGCATTGAACCATGACCTCCTGGCTCAAAGGTTGATGCTTAACCACTGAGCTTATATAATGGCTGGGCTTTAGATGATTTTTCATCAAGATTTCATAGGTTGCTTTCAACATTAAAACAAAAATCCTTGAAATATCCCGTTTGCTCCTTGTAAAATTTAAAGGTACCGTGCCTTAATTTTTCTGATGATGGACTTTTATATAACAATTTTTCTGTATATTTAGCTTGAAATATTTATTTTCAAAAATATATTTTGATTGATTTCAGGGAGGAAGGGAGAGGGAGAGATAGAAACATCAACGATGAGAGATAATTATTGATTGGCTGCCTCCTGCACACTCCACACTGGGGATTTAGCCTGCAACCCAGGGATGTGCCCTGACTAGGAATCAAACCGTGACCTCCTGGTTCATAGGTTGATGCTCAATCAGTGAGCCACATTGTCCAGGCTAGCTTGAAATAATTTTTAGTAGCTCATTTCAAATATTGGTATTTTAAGATGTCTATTTGAAAAGTATTCTGGACATTTCTGGAGGAGTGAATTCTTTATATATATGGGCTTGTTTGAAATTGTGCTGAGGGAATCTAGTCATAATAATGGTACTTTAAAATTTATTAAAGTACCTTTGATTATAAATATGTTGATCTTTGTCGTTATAGTCTGAAGTTGTTCCTGTCTTCGAGACTATGATTATGGTTAATAAGTCCTGTTACCTAGTTCTAGTTAAGGACCACCAGAGGCTACTGTCCTTACTTGTGTGTGTGTGTGTTTCTGTCTACAGATACATATGTGCCTTTATTTTCACTGAATTAGGGTAAGAATATCAATCTACAAATATATCAGGTGTTAGAGGAGGCATCACAACTAAAAACAGATTTTACCAAAAATGTGTTACTCATTGTGTGCACTAACTGGCTAATGACTGCTTTGTTTTTGGATTGATGTAATTCTGGGCTGCTAATGTGACAGTAGCCTTCTGTGTGCACAGTTTGTGTGTTAGGGGTCCTTGTCTGTCCAAAATCTAATCCAGTGCAAAGTTAGTTGTATGGTTTAGGCTCTTGGTCTAGGGGGATAAAAACTTAAGCACTTGAAAAGAATTTGAGCCTTGAATTTCTACTTTTAAAAACATAACTTCGTTGTCTTTTTGTTTTCCTTCCTTCATCAGTCTGTCTTTACATTTTAAGTATGACCTTTTACAAATATTTTTTAAATGACTTATTTTATGAGTCTGTCACTTGTTTTTACCCAAATTAATTTTCATTTTGTGTAGTTCTTAACAGATCATTGCTAGTATTCGCCTTGTGCACTGGGAGTTAATGATCACAAATTCTCTGAAGTCCTCACTGCTGTGCACTCATACCTGGTCAGTGTACCAATGTACTGCAGTGTGAATCTTTTTGTTAACACATGATTTGGAATTTTAAGTTTCAAACACTTTGTTGTATTTTCCTATGGAAAGGTGCTGGTTGCAGGCTCTCACTAGGTCCTTGAGTTGTGTTTGAGTCAAAGAAAATGCATTTTAGTGTTTTGAGGCTGTCCTCTCTATACTTAAAAATTAATTTTGTTTTGTTGTTTTTTAAATGTATTTTTTATTGATTTCAGAGAGGAAAGGAGAGGGAGAGAGAGAAATACCAATGATGAGAAAGAATCATTGATTGGCAGCCTCCTCTTGCACACCCCACTCTGGGGATTGAGCCCCTAACCTGGGCATATGACCTTGACTGGAATCGAACCCGGGACCCTTCAGTCCACAGGCCAATGCTCTATCCACTGAACCAAACTGGCTAGGGCTTAAAAATTAGTTTTTAACAAGTGGTATTCCATTCTTCTCTTCTATTTGACAGACTGCTGACTTTTCTTTATAAAGAAAAAAAATTGTAGATGTCAGAATTCTTTTGGTAAAAATAGGAAATCTGATTTCATTGTAGAGGGTGTATCAGTTGTTTCTATGGAGATATCAAAAGTTTATGACCAGAGTTCCGAGTTTACATGCATCTGTTATACTTGTGAGGAGAAAAATGTGAAACCACTAATCATTCCAGTATGCAGTGTTTGTGCCCTGTAGGAGTCGAGGGAAACACATGGTGAGAATTCAGTAAGAACTGGGAGGAAAGTTCTGGGATGTGAATCACATATTAGCAAGACTGGAATGTATTCATTGAATTTTCCCATTGAAACAGGGGAAATGAAGAAGTAAATATTTTATATTTGGATATTTTATCTTTATTTTGCAGCTTTTCATGCAACACCTAACACTTACAAGCGGAAGAACACGGAAACAGCTCTGGACAACAAGCCTTGTGGACCACAATGTTACCAGCATTTGGTAAGCTTGAGTGCCATTTGTTCCTCAAGGGCATTTGAGAAGTGCTGATTCTGAACTGGGTGAGGTGTGTGCAATAACATTAACACTATGGCTCCCCTGTGCTTCTCCTGGCCACACGGTAGGCAGAGGTTCTCACTCATGTGTCTCTCATAGCTCTCACGTATTGCACACACTAGTCCTTCATTGATCTTGTATTAGTCTTTGTGTATGTGTTAATCTCTTCAGCTACAATTCAAAGTCTTTAGAATCGAGGACACTAACATTACACCTTCCAGAGTTTGAGGGTGTGCAGCACAGGTAGCCCACCTAACCCCAGGAACTGGATAGTCACACATAGTGGTCCTAAGCCTTTCTCAGAGCCACAGCCTTTCTTTGAATTTTAGACCCCGTTGTTTAAGCTGTATTATAGGGCCCACAGAATTAAAAAAACAACAACAAAAAAATGATGGAGAAAAGGTAAAGGTTTAGGGAAGTATGAGGTAGAAAAGTTGTTTTTTTTACGGGTACTATCTTATTTTTACCATTTCCCCTCTTTGAACCAAGCCACTCCTACCTAGGAACTAAGTGGGTAAATATTGCCTGTTGGATTTTGGACAGAAGATTCATTGAATGGCACCTGCAGAAGGTATCCTATTTTTAAGCAATTTGGTTTTTGTAGAATGAAGTATAAAACTGTTGGCTGCTCTCAAACTTCTCCCTTCTATTGCCACTAAAAATGGGATTCTTGAGCACTATTTTATATATTCTTCACAAGGCAGAATTCATTTGGCTCATCTGAAATGTTTCTCTGGTCTCTCTGTAGTCAATGCTCTCACCATTGTTTTATACTTTCTGAGACTGGATGTTGCACTTCGTAATACAGAATGTAACCCTCACAGCCTTAATCCTCATGTGTCTTCCTGGGGCTGTGTATCCCTCACAGGAAAAAATGGGATGTTTTAATAGTAAGGCAGGAAATGACAAAGTCCAGCATGTTTATGTGTTTTGTATTCTTGTGTATTTTAACCATGACTATAGAAGCATGTGCTGTCTTAGAAACCCCAGCCAGATTAGGAGAGTTTGACTCCACATGCACAGGAAGTATATGATTTTCCTCATAAAATTTCACTTTTAAAGAAATTATATACGTAAAATACATTTTATATTTTAACTTACTAACCAGTTAATGCATTTCACAAATATAGAACTGTCTTGCCTGATTTCATACCACTGTAGCAATATATAGAACTCATTTCTGTCTTTCTGAAATTTCCACACCAAGGGTCCTCAAACTTTTTAAACGGGGCCAGTTCACTGTCCCTCAGACTGTTGGAGGGCCGGACTATAGTTTAAAAAAAAACTATGAACAAATTCTTATGCACACAGCGGCGGCAAAAACACCCGGCAGGCCGGATAAATGTTTTCGGCGGGCTGCATGTGGCCCGCGGGCCGTAGTTTGAGGACCTCTGTTCCACACTATTAAAAAAAGAAAACAAGCGTATTTAGAGATGCAACTATTTGTGGAAAATGGATATTGTGTTAAATTTCTTGACTACCTTGCTTATCCAATCTTTTGTTTTCTCCTTCAACAAAATGAGTTGTGGAACTTGACCTTGATGTCTCCTCCACGTTTCACTTCATAGGAGGGAGCAAAGGAGTTCGCTGCTGCCCTCACTGCTGAGCGGATCAAGACGCCCCCCAAACGCCCAGGAGGTCGCAGACGAGGGAGGCTTCCCAACAACAGTAGCAGGCCCAGCACCCCCACCATTAATGTGCTGGAGTCAAAGGACACGGACAGTGACAGGGAAGCTGGGACCGAAACAGGTGGAGAGAACAATGATAAAGAAGAAGAGGAGAAAAAAGACGAAACTTCGAGCTCCTCTGGTAGGGGACCTGACAACTGGCTTTACCACTGTTTTGAAAGGTCCACATTGTGGAGAGTAAGGGCATGTGCCATACTGAATAATTTTCCTAGTTGGTTAGTTTTCAATAAAGTGAGAAATCTAAGACCAGGGCATTCTCAAGGAAGGACGCATAGCCGAGTTCTTGTTGCTGTCTTCTGCCCCTGGCCTGCCTACAATGTTTACTGTTTGGTCACTGAGGTTCGAAGTTCATCTATTTCCAGTGTGCCATTTCCTCCAGGGTGGGGCTCATGTCGCTCTGCTTAATATCCTTGATGTTCTGTCGGTCGTTTTGGTTACTTTCCTGACTGGGCTTCAGGTGTCCTACCCTGTGACTTAACCACAAATAACAGAACAGCCCCGTCTGCCTTTGTCATGAAAGCAGCCTAGGCTCCTGGTTCTGTGGGAAAAAGTTTAGTGATACTTTCTACCTCAGTTTGTCCTCAAACATGATTCACTTCCTGCTTTTTTCTTAAGCACACCCTGTTTTACTTCGTAATGCTCTGTTCTGCAGTTGTCATTTCCTGAACATTGCTTAACTTTGGTTTGTAGAAGCAAATTCTCGGTGTCAAACGCCAATAAAGATGAAGCCGAACAGTGAGCCCCCTGAGAACGTGGAGTGGAGCGGGGCCGAGGCCTCCATGTTCCGGGTCCTCATCGGTACCTATTACGACAACTTCTGCGCCATTGCCAGGTTAATTGGGACCAAAACATGTAGACAGGTAAGTATATTGATTAATAAAGACTTTCAGAGAGGGGGGAAAATATGTAATCCTTGTCCAAGTGTAAGAATAGTCTCAATTATTAACCTGATGTTCATCTCCTGGAAAGTACATTTTTTTTGTTTTCCCACTGAAAGGGAACTGAGAGAAAATTATTCTTCTGACTAGATATTTCAGGTTAGGTGACAATGGATTTAAAAAGACAGTGAGAATTCAGATTAAGCCTTATTGATCACATGAGGGATTACTGATCATAATGTAATCACAGCTGCTGTCCCTGCATGAGGGTTGAGACAACATCTTGCTTTGCTCTTTATTGTCCCCAGCACTTGAGCAATGTCACAGAAGAGACATGTTTCTGATATTAATTAGTATAAGAATGTGTAAGTTTGCTTACCACTATGATCCTCAGAGCTGTGACTGTGCCTCTTGTCCAGGTGTATGAGTTTCGGGTCAAAGAGTCCAGCATCATAGCTCCAGTTCCCGCTGAGGATGTCGATACTCCTCCAAGGAAGAAGAAGAGAAAACACCGGTAAGTCCACTTGCAGCCATTCTGAGATGTCACCAGGATGCTGCAGGCCAGGTGTGTCCAAGGGTGTTGGCCAGCCTCTACTTGGCCCATTAAGGAACGGAACTTGAGCTGCCTCAAAAGTAGACTTGTGGAGTTTTGTTTCCACGAGCAGTTGCCGATGTTCTTCTGTAAGAATACAGCAGTGTCAGTAGATTTGGTGTGTTAAGAGTCATAAAAATTATGCTTACTCTGCTGCTTTTGGTTGAGACAAACCTAGTAACTTCTGCAGTAAAGGCTAAGCGAACATTTAATTTGTTCTAAGATGTTTCCCTGAGCTTGAGTGTGATGTATATGACTTCTGCACTGGTTTATATTTTGAGGAGCCACGTTACCTTTCCCCAAGGCCTATGGCAGTGAGTGATGAGGTGACTTGGTTTGTAAGTGCAGAGCCAGAAGATGGCGGCTGGACTGTCAGCTTTAATGTCTTCTCCCCAGTTTTTCTGCAGTTGGGTGTTGGGTAAGGGAGCATCTAGAAACGTGTGTACATGCTGTTCCATTTCTTTAATTTAGAACTGAAAGAACTTAGATGTGTTCCAATAGAATTCAGGCTTTAGTAGGTAATTCTGTATTTTTTGGTTGAATTATTTCTGACCATGGAGCTCAACTGAGTGATTAAAGACATGCCAGTATTATCAACATCAGAATGAACCAGTAGGGAAATGGAACCTGCACATGAAGGAGTGGCCGCCCTCAGTCCTGACTAGGTGACCTTGCAAAGTGCACACATCAGGGCTCTTGGTCATAGTTTCCCCAGTCACCACAAATGCAATGCAAGCTGCATCTTTCAGTCACTTGGATTTAAGGCACCCCTATGTTCATGGCACAGATAGACCTGTTCAAGGAGGTTCTGTGGGATTTGTGCTGACCATTCTTCCTAGCTTCCTGGAGAAGACTGTTTTCTTTGTGTTTTTGCAGATTGTGGGCTGCACACTGCAGAAAGATACAGCTGAAAAAAGGTAGGCATCTATCTATTCATTCAACTTAAAAATGTCTGCTTATTGTTTCAGAATAGTAACGGGGTTAGAGTTTATGATACTTCTATATAATTGACTTCTGTACATTAAACTAAATTAAATGGAGGATGTCTGTTGATTATATTGCCAGTCAGTTCTCTTGTGCAGTGAAGGCGAGTCACAGGTGGGTAAAGGAGCCGCACCCTGGGGATCTGCGATGGGGGCGGGGGGTGCTTTCGGCTATCATTTTGTAGACAGGAATATGTATCAGGTAAAAAAAAAGGGAAAGCCTGCTACGCTCCAAGGTAACGGGAAGAATGTGTTCTTGTTCCTTGTGTATGATCATCTCCCACCTCTGATTGACTTGCATGCCGTTGTCTTGATGCAGACGGCTCCTCTAACCACGTTTACAACTACCAACCCTGTGACCATCCACGGCAGCCTTGTGACAGTTCGTGCCCTTGTGTGATAGCACAGAATTTTTGTGAAAAGTTTTGTCAGTGTAGTTCAGAGTGTAAGTATTTGTTGCTTTGATGCAATTGCATGAGAATTAAGTGGGCCTTTGGTCAGCTATGTGCAGCCCACAACCTGCAAAAAAAACAGTAACTGAAGTTGACATAACATGGCAGCTCTTGCGGAGCCAGTGTCCAGCCAGTGCTCAGGCTAATGGGATGAAAGGAGCTGTTTGTCTCTGGTGGTTTAAATTTAATCATAGTGACGGCACAGAATGTAAGGGGAATCTAGAAATAGCTACCCAAATACTTTCTGGGAACCAGTATTGTCAGAGTTGGGGTGGTTCAGTTTTCAGAATAAACGAACTTGTCATAAGGGTGGTGATACTATTACTGAAGCGGCACATGAAGCTCGGATACACAGGAAGTTTTTCTTCATCTGTGCAGCAGGATAGGGAGGCTGCTGTGAGGGTTCCATGAGTCCACGACGGTGACTGTCTCTGCAGGTCAGAACCGCTTTCCTGGCTGCCGCTGCAAAGCACAGTGCAACACCAAGCAGTGCCCCTGCTACCTGGCCGTCCGGGAGTGCGACCCTGACCTGTGTCTGACGTGCGGAGCTGCTGACCACTGGGACAGCAAGAACGTGTCCTGCAAGAACTGCAGCATCCAGCGGGGCTCCAAGAAGGTGGGGAAAGGGATGAGGGACATGGCAGGGCAAGGCCAGTGGTCTCACTCCATTAGCTGGGGCCAAAAAGTGATCACTGAATGAATGACACAGCTGATGGGGAGAGCCTGAGTTTCTCCTTGGGTAGCCACTCCCACCTCTGTAGCATAGGAGGAACCAGCTGTGAATGGTTTCAGGTTTGGAATAAGGTGTTTTTCTAGTTGTTTAGCAAATAGAATTAGCCATTTATTCTCCTTCCTGCAAATAAATGGTGTTCTGTCGGAATGTAGAGACCCATTCTTTCAAATAGTAGCCAATTTCCCTTTTGTGCAGAACAAGAGATAAAATTTCCCACAGTAGTTTTTGCAGACTGTTCTTTTAATAACCTTGAAAACATCACAGCCAGGAATTACATAACTGGGAAGTGCATGCAGGTGATTTTTTAAATTGTAGCAACCGTGACCTTAATGACCAAGCAAAGGAAACTAACAACGTATACTGGGGAAGGTCAGTGTCTTTTCTTTGGAGTAGGTGGTACGTTTATTCAATTAATCATTTTTATTATAATAGCTGGCATTTATTAAGATATAGTAGGCACTTGGCTAAGTGCCCTGTGTATTAACTCATTAGCCCTCATAACTCCATGAGGGAGTACCCTTATGAACCCATTTCTAAGTTGGGAATCCCAGAGTTTGAGGACTTGAAAGGAGCAAGAATCCCAGGCCCCACTATAGACCTCTGCCTTGGGTCACATGAATTAGATCACACTACTGCACTGCTCGTAGCCTTGCCCCCTCCTACCAGGAGTTCCTGTTCTGGCAGTGCCTTATTTTTTGGCTCTTATGTTTTCAAGTGTTTAGATGGCTTTTCTCTGGGTAGTTCCCATCCATTGAGGTCATCTGTCACAATGATTCTCTACTGTTTCCAATGGCAGACCCTGATGATGAACCCTAAAAAAATTTCATTTCCTACTCCCCACCCCTAACTGTAATAGCATAAACTCCTTTGGTTTAAATCTGAAAACTGTAGAAACTTTCATGTACTTAACATGTTATTTAGCTAGTTTAGTTTCTGATTTGGGAGATTTTGGGAAATTTCCCTGGCCGGTGAATCTAGGCTGGATTAGAATAGGAATAGCTTGGGTAATTAGGGGCCTTTTTAAAGGAAATTGGGGATGAAAGCATAATGAACCATGGTGGAAAGTGAGGGATTTGTTCCCAGACATACTCTAACTAGAATTGGCCCTGCTCATCATTTGGCATCTGCTAAGAACAGAATGCTAAGCTGATGAGAGAGTGACACCACCTCCTGGCAGTTCTCCATGCTGTTGTGAGGAGCTGCTGTGGAAGGAACAGCTGAGCTTTGTTTTTTGTTGAAGTGAATCATTAAGTCAAGTGCTGAAGAAATGACAGGAAGTGCAAAGGTAGCTGTTGTAGGTACCTTGTTGAAGGATGGATGGTTAGTTGATATTTTCTGGGAGGTAGATCTTATATTCTGTACTTTATTTACAAGTAACCAAAAGCACCGCAGTTTGTCAGCCCCTTTCGCAAAAGTGGGTTAGTTTACCTCTCATTACAGGCTCTTAATTCAGGGTACTTGGTGGCTACAAGGGGCCAGAGGATTTACAGGGATTCACCCTGTGATCTCATTAGCAGTCCACTTTGCTCTCCTGATTAAATGACTGTTGCTTTATTCTCTAGCATTTATTGTTGGCACCATCTGATGTGGCTGGCTGGGGGATTTTCATCAAAGATCCTGTACAGAAAAATGAATTCATCTCGGAATACTGTGGAGAGGTAAGGCCAGAGCTATCCAGCTCCGGGCTTGGTATGTAGCAACTTTGTTCTGTGTTGATCATCACTGGGTCTGATTAGAAATGAATGAACACAAAATGCCTTTTTTGGCAACTGGACTGTTTCAGTCCTAGTCACATTTAGCCTTTATCTGGAGACAAAGGGTAAGTACATGAGGTTTGCGATGAGTCTGTCCTACATAATCCACAGCCTCATTATTATAAGGACCTAGAAAGGAATGTCATTAATCTTACGCCTTTTCAGTTATAGAGTTAGGGAAAAGTCATAGGGCTAGCTTGAGTTTGGAATCAGCCCACCTTGAGTTTTTCACTCAGTAGAAAGATTCATTAATTTCTTCAAGAGTAATTCCTTTGATGTGGAAATATTTCTGAGTTGAAGTCCTTCAAATCCATTGTTCTTTGTCGCATGCAGACCAAAGAAATTGGCGTTAGTGACCCTTGATTGAGTTTCCTCAGAAAGGTCCGGTTCTTTCTCTTTTTTAATCTTCACCCAAGGATAATTCTTCCCATCCTTTTTTAGAGTGGGAAGGAGGGAAGAGAGACAGACACATTGGTTGCCTTCCGCATTTGCACCTACCAGGGCTGGGGAATTTACAACTGAGGTACATGCCCTTGACTGGGAGTCGAACCCGAAACCCTTCTGTCGAATGGTCTAACCGCTGATCCAAACTGGCCAGGGCTCCAATTCTATTGATGAACTTGTGTGTGTGGTTTGGTCCCTAATCCAACACTGTCTTTCTTCTTAAGATAATTTCTCAAGATGAAGCCGACAGAAGAGGCAAAGTGTATGATAAATACATGTGCAGCTTTCTCTTCAACTTGAATAATGGTATGTTTAGGAGTCAGAGCACTCAGTTTCTGGGTGGCACTTGGGAGCTGGTGTTTCTCATGCCCTGGCAGAAACTTAAAAATGGGCTGTTGGCATCACTTGTGGGGAGGAGCTGGTCATGTTCAAGGGAAGTGGTCTCGGGAACTCTGAGCTACACAAGACATTGGCTGTGGGACATCTCAGGGTCTGGAGTCAGCTGGGCACACTTCCTCCAGTTAGTGCCTCTGACCTGGGAAGGTACTGAATTTCAAAGCCTCTCCAACATTTCCTGGGTGTTCTCAAGGGACTGAGCAGCTAAACGGTGCTGCTTTCTTGGGAGGTGAGGGAGCGCTGTGATGAGAAGCAGGTGTGTAGTACCTAAGATATTCTAATAACCCTTGGCTGAAACAGAGAATGAAAATTAATTTTAGATACAAAAATGCTTATCCTTGAGGTTGAGAAGAATTTAGATTCCTTTTCTTTTTGCAGGGTTTTGCTCAGTAATACATATTTATAGTTAGGTAATAACATTTGAGAGACAACTCCTGAATTATCAATTCATTTTACCTAGAACGGTATTTTCTTGCACATGTCATTTGGACGAAGTTGGCTGAATGATTTACTTGCTTTTGAAGGCAATCCCTGAAGAACTAACCAATTGTATTTCCAGAATCATAGGAACTTTGTGTTTATTGATCTAAAACTAAAATTGTTCACTTCATTGTGCTTATTTTTTCTTTAGATTTTGTGGTGGACGCAACCCGTAAGGGTAACAAAATTCGTTTTGCAAATCACTCAGTCAATCCAAACTGCTATGCAAAAGGTAGGTGTTTCTGGAGTCAGAATTCCTGTTCTGATGCCAGGACCCCCAGTGATAGTGATGCACGGCATGGAGAGAGTTCCTGTGTGACTGTCCCTTCCCTGGCTGACACCAGCATGTCTCTTGCTGGTATGATGGTGAATGGCGATCACAGGATAGGGATCTTTGCGAAGAGAGCCATCCAGACTGGTGAAGAGCTGTTTTTTGATTACAGGTTAGTAACAGTGCATTTCTGGTGTGACCTGAGGGCTTTCTCCAGGACTCAGGACAGAGGCTGACTCTCTGCTCTTGCTGGGTCTTACGTTGTTGGAGCGTATAATCTTAGGTCATTCTTTGCCTTGGGTATTGGTGGGAAGTTAGGATATAGTTTCCATTATACAAGCACTGGTTATTTTAAAGATATAATGAAAAGAATGTAGAAAGCCCCATTTTTTTTTTACCTTGCTGGTAGGAGCTGGGTGTGATCATGACGCAGTCAGCGTTGCTGTCCTTGAGGATATGCTCGGGTTGTCTTAAATTGTCCAGTGCTGGAGGACTGTTGGCCAATAACCTACCTGCTCACCCTCAGATGGTGTTCACAGGTCTGGTATCAGGTTGGCCGTTTACACTGTTAGGCTCTGTGGGATAAACTGACAAGCTATTTAAAACTTTCCTGAATGTAGTCAGATGACTGTCTAGTTCAATCCTATGGCTGAATATACGTCCCAGTCAGAAGCTCCGTCTCTGAGTCCTGAGTTGTCATAAACTAGGGCCCGTGTGTTGTCACTTTGAAGGTACGACCCAAAGCAGGTGGGACAGCGCCCGAGGACACACTGTGCTGGAGTGGGAGGACGCGGTGAATGAGGCGCAGCTGGGTGTCACTGGATGTGTGTGCCTTTCTCTGCACCCACTGAAGTAAGTGGGTGGTTGTGTTCATTCTCACCTCGGTGGGCCCCGGTCATGCCTGTCTCCTGCCGTTTCAGATACAGCCAGGCCGACGCCCTGAAGTACGTGGGCATCGAACGTGAGATGGAGATCCCTTGACGTCTGCTACCTCCTCCCCGCCTCCTCCAAAACAGCTGCCTTAGCTTCAGGAACCTCGAGTACTGTGGGCAATTTAGAAAAAGAAAATGCAGTTTGAAATTCTGAATTTGCAATGTACTGTAAGAATAATTTAATAGTAATGAGTTTAGATGTCAACTTTTTATGCCTTCTCACCAGCTGCAAAGCGTTTTGTACCAGCAAGTTTTTGCAATAATGCAGTATGGTACATTTTTCAACTTTGAATAAATAATACTTGAACTTCTTCCCACTGTTGGCATTTATCAGGGAGCTTCAGCTGATTTTAGAAAAGGACTGCATCCAAGGGAAAACAAATTCTCACATTTAACACCTTTGGTTTTGTCTAGTAGCATTTATTTGCTTAGTTATAACATTAAATACAGGGGTGGGCAAAAGTAGGTTTATAGTTGCGAGTGCAGAAAAGAGTTTATTCTTGTATTTGTACTACAACTGTATGAATCTGCCTTTGCCCACCCCTGTATAAATGTAATAGAAACATGACTTTTATTATCTACCTATAATATTGTATATACTTTGCCTAGTTGTACTAATATTGCCTATTAATAACTAAATAAATTAACACTCCTTGCATCCTGAGATAGGGACTCATATCCCAGTCAGCCAGGTGAGGTCTGGAGAGCTACCTCTAAGCCTCGTTCTCTGCCTATAAAACGACAGTGTTGGCTTAGGTGAGTTCCAAGAACCTGTTGTTCTAAGGTCCTTTAGACAATCCTTTAGAAATGCAGCAGTGTGACAAGATTCCTTACCTACCCACGAAAGAGGATGCTATAATCAAACTAGTTTTCAAGGAAACCTTGCGGGTACAGTGATAGCATTCTAGCCCCTCCCAAGATACACTGACCAATACTGTGGATAACTCTAAAAACGGCTCCAGTCAGTCTGTGTAGTTGGCCTTTTCTATAGTTAAGACAAAACTACTGATTTATAACGAGAAATTAATTTAAAACTTACTAATTATACAAATACTGATAAGACTGGTTTCTGTTGCATCAGTCAATGCACAAGCTATAGCAACAAGAGTCCTAAAATGAAGTTAATTTGCCACTTAGCTTTGGCAGTGAAAAGATCTGGCTTTACGTGCTAGTCACCTATGGGTTACCCTTAGCTCTGCCACGCTTAACTATCCCCAGGAAACAGTGCCGCATGCTCAGTTGGCTGTTGCTGATGGAGTCACTTAGGAAAACTCTCAGGCTTGCCCTGGGTGCCCACGCTCCAACCTGGGCACTCAGCATGAGTGCAGCCCATTTATGCACTAGCACACGTGAGCCTGCTCAGGAGACATCCTGAGATTGCTCACCCCAGTGGTATCTATCAACAGGGCTCTCATTCTAGCCAACACTTTCCCATTGTTCACACCTCCAAACGCATCCCCAGGTGCAAACAACTGGGTGGTGGAGCCTTGAGTCCAGAGAGGTTCTGCTCACTGAATATACCACAGACCCAAATGCAGCATAAAGATAAAGAAGCAGTAATTCTTCATACGCAGCAAGTTTTTAGAACCTTCACGAAGACCGATGTTCTCACCTGTTCACTATAGCCCATGTGATGATCACCTATAGCAGAGTTGGTCAACTTCAGACTTTATACAGGGGTTTGGGGGGAGAGGGGCACAGAGATAAATAACAGTATGCTTCCCCCCTTTACTATAGACCAATTCTCAACCTTTTTCACCTCATGGCACACAAACGAATTACTTAAATTCTGTGGCACACAGAAATATATATTTTTTGCTGATCTGACAAAATAGGTTATAATTTTGATTCATACCTGACAGGTATTGTATTGTCATTTGATTTGACAATCTAAGGGAAAAGAGGTCATTGCCCCTATTGTATTGTCATTTGATTTGACAATCTAGGGGAAAAGAGGTCACTGCCCTTGTGGCACACCAGTTGAAAATCATCGCTCCTGTAGTCTATGTGTGTTCGTTTCCCTACCAGAGGAATACAGAAATAAGAGTATAACAAGTATTGTGTCAGAATACAGGTGTTTTAAATAGTTTCCAAACAGTTTAAGAATATTACACATTGTTCTCTACCCTGAGCTTCACCTAATGATCATAATATCCTCATGAAGCCCTGGCTGGGTCAGGTTCAGTTGGTGAGAGGGTGGTCCCAAGGTGCCAGGGTTGTGGGGTTTAATCCCTGGTCGGGGAACATAATGAGAAATAACCAATGAATGCTTAAGTGGAACAACAAATCGATGTTTCTCTCTATCTTCTCCCTGCTCTAAAAATGGATAAATTAAAAAAAGGGGAGGGGGTCTGTAATACTTCCAACAATAAAGATTTACAAAAACACCTTACGAAGATGACCCACAGCTATAGTCCTGACCCCAAGTCTAGGCAGCACCTCACCCACAAACTTCTTCACAATTCTTTTCAATCAATATTTTGTAATTTAGCTATCAACCCATTGCGGATCATAGTTTTACTGCTAGCTTTACCCAGTGGCCAGGTAAGTTTCTATTGAACAAGTACAAAAAACGTTTTACATAAATGTTAAAGGCATGCTTTAAAATTAAATACCCATTGCATTTTGAAGTTAGTTATTACAAGAAAGTCTTTGTATCTTACTTGGCTTTCTGGATTGAGTGCTTGATAAATCCTGAATGAATTGAATAGTCACAATCAGGTAAAGCACTACTTTCTTCATCCATTTTATTGTTTTTTCTACGGATATTACATGTTGAAAGATACTGGTCGGCAAGATCAACACCTTGCATATAATATTACATGGAACAGTGGAAACTGGCTTATTTCCTCTCCAGTATGCCAATTTGTCTTTTCTGTTTCACAAGAGGAAGCATCATGGATAGTTGAAATAATTCAAACTTCTCTTTTATCCTTCCAAATCAATAAAACGTCACCTTTTCTTCAGAAGGCTATTTCACCTCTTTTAAGTGTAGATGCTTCATCTTTCAAATATTTTAGCAAGCCTCTATTTGTTCGAATTGTTCCACAAGCTCTTGTTTTATGTAGTAATAAAGTTTCTGCAATTGAAATGCTATTGTAATAGTTATCTTGGTATATGTGATGCCCCCATTCCAGATACAGCCGAAGTAGTGACAGAATAGTCATTCAATTTTTTTCCTTGTGTGTAAATTCCCATATTGCAAACATACCCAGTCTTGATCTCACAAGTAAACCATACTTAATAATTTTAGCTAGGTTTTAAGTTCAAAATAGAAGATAATCCCCTCCAGGGAATCATGCCTTCATCTAACGATAATTCTTGCATAGGTTTATATATTGTTTGAGATTTACTAATAAAGTGGTTGAGTACAGATTGAATTTTAAATAGCCTGGATGAAGGTTTAGTCATGTTTGCATTATCATTGAAATGCCAAAAAGTCCAGATTTGTTCAAAAACGATTTCGACTTACTGTCTGAGGAAATACTGGAACGGCTAGAACTGGATTTATAGACCAATATTCTTTCCAAGTATCCTTTTGAATACGCCCCATTAGCACTATCAGTCCTAAAATTTTTTTCATATCTGTTGGAGTAATAGGAGACCACTTTGTTGCTTTCAAAATTTTGTGCTTTCCCAAATTTTGGTTATAATATATGTTCGATTGATGACAAAATAGTTCAAACAGATCGTCAAAAACCAAGTTGGGGATTTCAATGATGTTCTTAGAATCAGACGGTATAACTGTAACCCTAGAATTACCTTCATGTTTTTCTAAATTAGGTTGAAAGTCCTCTTTTGACCAATCATCTTGGCAACCAAGACACAAATTACACTCAAAATCATGTGGAATTGTTCAAATTTTCAGGTTTGGAATCACTTGAAATTACTATTTTTCGCCTTTTTGAAGGAATAACTATATCACTGCCACTGTCAAAGCTTTCATCACTTTCACTTGGAATATCTGATAAACTGTCAGCAAATACATGCATAATTTTATAAAAATATCAAATTGATATAAAAGTTACTTTTATTAAGAGACTAATCACTTTTAATTCTTTTGTAACTTTTAACTCCAGTGAATGAGTTTTCCGTTACACTGTTTCTCAATGACAGTAGAATAGAAACTACAAGAATTCTTGTGATCCATCCGCAATGTGGATAGTCTACCCAGAAACTGCTGCTTAATTACTTTTCAATACTGTTTGGTTCATTCGGCCTCCAGCCTCCCCTACATCCATTCAGTAACCCAAAAATCTTAACAGCTGCCCCCACCCTGTAAAAGTTAAGTTGTATTATGTAGATGGGTCATCAAGAAAGGGTCTGACTTTGTGAATTTTTTTTTTTTTAAACTCCTCACAGGAGGATTTTTTTCCATTGGTTTTTTAGAGAGTGGAAGGGAGGAAGAAGGGGGGGGGCATGGATGTGAGAGACATATATGGATTGGGTGGCTCCCGCATGAGCCCCAACCAGGTATCAAACCTGGAACCCAGGTATATGGCTCTTGATGGGGAATCGAACCTGTGACCTTTTGGTGCATGCTGATACTCTAACCACTGAACCACACCAGTCAGGGCCAAATTGTGAACTTTTTGAGAACCTAAGTATTCTTTTGAAAAGTTGTCTGAGCTTTGGGCTCCTGTTGGATTAGCTGAAATACATGCTTGCTATTCCCTCAGCCCCTTGTCAGAAACAACCCCAGTGAGGGTCAGCACATCAAGTATGAACTGTGGTTTAAAAGAAATCTCACCTTGACAATTGCCACTTGGTCTGCCACTGGAGAACGGAAAAGATCTCGTTTCCGTTCTAGGCATGTAAACCACCATCAGCGGAGTTATTGTGATTCCTGGAAGAAAAGAAGTCATCTTCAGAAGCAGGATTCAGTCCAAAACATCTGAGTTTTCACCTGTGTGTGGTAAAATCTTAAGTTTTTCCAAGAAATTAGATACCAACATTCAGCAAGGAGATTTGGTCATCTCAAAAGTGCTGTCAATAAAAACCCTTTAAATTTAGGTGCTTCATTCCTGAATCAACTGTTCCCCCCGTTACTGAGCCTGTACTCTAGTGACCTGGGTTTGTGTTTTGAGGCTCTTGACCATCCTTGTTAGGTGAGGATATGGTTTGGGGAATGAAGTGAAAAAGTTCAAGTCTCTTCCCGAACCTCCCCGCCCCCTCCCCCCTCCCAATTTACCTACCATGAGTGCGCAGGTACAGGTATGGAATTTGAGGATGTGGGGTAACCACCTCCTAGCTCATCCCTGTTCCTTTGCTTCCTGTTCTTAGCCAAGGTACTCACCCCAGGGCACTCCTGATCCTAGAGCAGCAGTTCTTAACCTGTGGGTCACGACCCCTTTGGAGGTCGAACAACCCTTTCACAAGGGTCCCCTAAGACCATCAGAAAAACACATACATAATTACATATTGTTTTTGTGATTAATCACTATGCTTTAACTATGTTTAATTTGTAACAATGAAAATACATCCAACATAACAGACATTTACATGACGATTCATAACAGTAGCAAAATTGCAGTTATGAAGTAGCAACGAAAATAATTTTATGGTTTAGGGTCACCACAACATGATTGATATTTATATATTTAAATGTCATTTAACAAAGAAAAAACAACCAAAAAAATGAGTTCGTGTGTCACCTCTGACACACGTGTCATAGGTTCGCCATCACTGATCTAGAGGAACTCGACACACACTAGCAATGGGGTTTAAAACGGGTTCTGAGACTCCTGGGTGTGTCTCCCAGAGGCCAATAAAGTAACTGCAGCTTTGGGCTTGGTTCCCAGGTGGACAGTCTTGGGGCCTGCATCTTTATGATGTGGGGTAGGAGGGGCAAGTCCCCTGGGTGGTCCTGGTTTATACTGGGAATCACTTGAAAAAGATACTAAATAAATGTGGAAACCATTATATAAATGCTTAGTCTTATTACTATTACTTTTTATAACCTGTAACTTTTTTGATCTTTAACTTTTAAAACTAACCTGAATGTACCAGATTATTCTAAGAAACTCTTAAGAACCTACCTTTTGCATATTCCTTTGGCTATGCCTTGTACGTTTATAACCAACTCCATTATAGGTCTACTTTGGTAAGTATGTTCAAGTCCTCACATCCTTAAGAAACCTGTGAGGTTTAGGAAGAAAACAAACCTACAAAAGCCAAGCAGCAGAGCCATACCTTCCCAGGAGGTCTTGCTACCACTTCCATTTTTTTCTGTCCTCTGGTTAGGAAGCGAATGGTGGGACAAGTCAACCGTGGGACTGACTGTGGACAAAGAACAAAGGAGTTAAGAGGATGCGCAGGCTCGAACCGGGGCTCCCAATGCTGGGAGCTGATCTCTGGGGGACACAGCTGAGAACATGCCAACTTACCAGCAGATGCCATAAAGAGCTGTAGCTTGCCAGCTGGTCTCTGGTCCTGCTGTCAGGGGCTCCTCAGTCAGGGACAGAGAGTACTCATGACCCTCTTGCTGGGATCTTGGGAATTTTCCCAGGGGCAGCCTGAGTTCATCTAGAACCATGGCTTCTTATATTTAAACAACTGGATTGAACCAGAATGAAGGAGCCACCGGGCGGTATTGCACCTCCAAGTCTGACACTTGTTCACTGGTCGTACATCACTCACTCCCAGCTCGTCCACTCACTGTGACAAGTTCCCTCTTCTCAGTTTCCCCACCTGTTTCCCAGGTCAGGTGGTCAAAAGATTAATCCCTTCATCCTTATAAGTGGCAGATGGATTCAACATGTCACTGAATCTCATAGGCCACTTCACGTCACCAGAAGAAGTCACAGAAATGAGCATCCATGTTTGAAAAAAAGTTACAAGAAGTCTTGAGGGCTTAAAATGCTAAGCTCTAGAGCAGTGATGGCGAACCTATGACATGCGTGTCAGAGGTGACATGTGAAATCATTTTTTTGGTTGATTTTTCTTTTTTTTTTTTAAATATATTTTATTGGTTTTTTACAGAGAGGAAGGGAGAGGGATAGAGAGTCAGAAACATCGATGAGAGAGAAACATCGATCAGCTGCCTTCTGCACATCTCCTCCTGGGGATGTGCCCGCGACCCAGGTACATGCCCTTGACCGGAATCGAACCTGGGACCTTTCAGTCAGGTTCGCCATCACTGATCTAGAGAATGCAGCCTGTATCACTGGGGATGTAAATTTTCACAATCATTATATCTCTCACATGTAGGAAATAGTAAAACTGAAAACAAAACCAAATGCAACTTGTACAGAAATCCTTTAATTTTCTTTATTTCACACATTAAAAAATGAAACACACTATACAAATGGTTTTCAGAGCAGATTACACGCGGGTCCATTCAGACTCCTCTCAAAGTGTGGCCGACACTCAGTGCTGCCGAGACGGAGGCAGCTGTTAGCACGTAGCCGATGTATTGATCTAGATGCAGTAGCATGCAGCCCTCAGCATGACGGTTCATTCCCCTCTGTTCTTAAATTAGGTTAAATGGCATCGGTGTCCATATTTACAGACTTGAAATGTATCGATCCTGAGCAGTTCTGATGTACATCTGAGACCGGCTGCTGGGAGTCTTGGTCTCAGTTTAAAAAGGGAGGCCAGTGGTGCAGGCGGCTGCTAGGAACTGGTCGTCATCCTGCCCACCAGGAACATTGGCCGCGGTGGCACAGTCAGACCCTCTACAAGGGTTAAGCCAAGTAACTGTAGGTGTCCTTTTCACCATCAACTCGCTCCAAATATTCTTTCTCGATCAGAATGTCAATGCATTTCTGGGTGTTATTTGAAAAAGGAAGAGGTAGTGGAGAAAAACACATTTATTAGCAGAATAGTGACAGGCACCCTCACCATGGATCCCCCACCTCTGAGAGCTCAGCAGGGAGCAGTCACCTCATATATCCCTCCAGTGTAGCCAAGCCCTTGCCTTCCTGAATGGAGTCCCCTCAGCATCAGCCCGGAAGCCACGCATGCCCATGTCTGAACTGGGTTAGGTGCTACAGAAGCCAGTTGGGCCACAATCGCCCTTTACACCAGCAAGGAACAAAGTCATGGGATGCCCTGAACAAACCGGCTCTGAATGCACCCCAGGACCCATCCTGGGCCCCCTGGCTGTCGGGAGTTGCCTGTCAACTGTGCTATCCGCACTGGCTGTCCTTTCTATTTTAAACAACCCAGCCAGAAATGAGCTGAATGGTGCTCACAGAGGAGTCCCCACATAGCAACAGAGATGCACACACACTGATAAATGCTACACCAGAGACCGAGTCTCCTAACATGATGGGGACACAGGACAGCGGGAACTCCATTCTAGAGAGCTCAGTGCTGGTGTTAGCAGTGTGTATGGTGAGCCTATGGGGCTCTGGCGGGCTGGTCACTGCCGCACTTGAGCTGATGTTGGTGGTACAACCAGCTAGCCAAGCATTTACGTCTGACTTCTCTCTCTGCATTCCAATGGAAGCTTAAAAATTAAGCCCATTTTCTTTTGTAGAAATTTGCATATGACTAACCAAGGTTCTTCTTTAGGAAACACTCAATGACCTGCTCTTAGTTCCATCTTTTCTAAACCAACTGCCTCTGCTATGCAATTCCTGTACCTTGATGACCGGGACCCGTGGCTTGAACCGTGAGGACAGCTGAGTGAGCACCTCCCCGAGCAGCTGCTGATGCTTCAGGACCTTTCGCATCTTCATGATCCTCACAATCGCTGCCTGCAGAACAGAGCAGGGAAATGACAACTTGGCCTCAGAATGAAGGACAAGCAAGGAGGCCCCCGAGGCTGTGTCTGGGCGTGGGATGGACCTGGCCTAACAGGTAGCAAACACTGCGGGTGAGCTGGCAGGGACTATGTCTGCCTGCTTTTGGTCTTATGAGCAATTATAACAACTTCATCCAACTATAAAAGCATTTAAAAAGTGAGAAAATACAGTCTTCAAGCCACAGAAGCTGCCTAACCCC
>NW_006300375.1:5130565-5132830 GCF_000327345.1 Myotis davidii
CCACATTTATTTGCTGGTATTTCATCGACCCCACCCAAAAGCATTTATCACCCTGAAGCTACCGACAAGCCACAGCCACGCAGACTGGACGAAGCCCCTCCTCCAGAGAGACACCACCCAGGTGCGTGCAGCCGTCACCTGGATCAGCAGTTTCCGGTCCTCTTCAATATTTTTGTGTGTTGTTTCTTGTTCCTGCTTCTGTTCGGTTTTCATTGGCACATTGATGTTAACCCTTAATTTCTTACTGTCAAGAAAATCAAGGAAACAATCATTATTATTTGAAAAGGCAGGCAGTCCAGGTTCCTGTCTCTTTCCAACTGCTCCCCAGACAGGGGCTGAGAGGTGACCTGGCAGCTCCCACCCTGAGCTCTGCAAGCAAGCCCTCAACCAAATACCAAGCGGTTCTACCACTGGTCACGGGACACCTGTATACCAGGTATTCAGTTCCTTCTCTGTTCTCCCAACTGTGTCAGGAGAAATAAAATCAGGACACTTGGACACAAAGGTCCACACTTCTAAATGAGCTCTTTAAGGAGACTTATTTGCCAAATGAAAACCAAAACAAAAACCAAAACAGTTAAATGGAGAAACACCTGGAATTATCAAATGCCATCAAACTCCCACCCCTACCCATCTAGCCTCATTGAGCTCACCCCTCGCCCCCAAACCCCCATTTGTAGTGACAGCAGTTAATGTGCTGGGGTGAGGGGACTAGGCTATGGTCTAGGACCATCTAATCAGATTTCCTTACTTTTTATAACCAAGATATAATTTTATTAAGGTATCTGGCTTCAATTCCACCTCATCAACATTTGCATTTTCATCTTCCAAGACCTACAAGAAAATAGCTGTTACTACATAATCTCAGAAAAAGGCTTTTTCTAGCTTAACATTAAAAAGTGCACAAACATACCAACAACTTCGACTTCAATAAAATCTGTAGGACTTGTGCCAAAATGTCCTGCAATTAGAGAGAAAGGGGTTAATAACTTAGAGAAAATACATTTTTCTTTGCAATAAAAGCCATACATACACGAGTCACCTAAACTGACAAATATACTTAGAAGGAAAAGAGAGAGAGATGGTGCTTTTGGAGGTTCCCTAAATCCATTATGTCCCCCAGCACCTGCGTCTAAAAGTGACATCAACACCTTTTTAGCCTTGATGACCCAATGATGAAAACTGATGATTCTGTTACACTTAACTACCAGAGACCACGCACAATCGATTCCTTAATTAACTCAATAGGAACCTGTCCACTTAAATACACAGCAGCTCCTCTTGGACACTGATGCCTGAAGAAACACCAGAGCATTCCAGCAGAGCGGGAAACACTCTGTCCTCGGAAACAGGGTGGCAACCTGCTGTCCACTAGCCTCTAAGCACGTGTAGCCCCTGGGCCATCTCCTCGATGGTGAACAGTGGTTGGTTGGGCACTTCATCCTTAGCTTCAAAGCTTCATGCTCCCCTGAAATAAGACACAGGCCAGCCGACCTGCACTGTGACTCAGATTGCTACACACCTACCCCTTCCCACCAAGCATGAACAGAAAGGGCCTGCCCTCACCTTCCTGGGCACCATCTGGTCAGAGGGCATGGGGCTAAGCTGTCAAAGGCCTCTAGGCCAGTCACCTGCCTGGAATCCCAGAGCAGCACTGGAACATGGCCGCCATGTCGAGCAGGCGTAGCAGGTTTACATCATGAGCCAAATCTGACTGAGCAACGAG
Organism: Myotis davidii; assembly: GCF_000327345.1. Taxonomy (NCBI): domain Eukaryota; kingdom Metazoa; phylum Chordata; class Mammalia; order Chiroptera; family Vespertilionidae; genus Myotis; species Myotis davidii. Next base: position 5,132,292 of record NW_006300375.1, read on the forward strand.
TGTCCACCGTGGGCGGGAGGAGAGCAGCCACCCCCCCGCAGGGAGGCAGCTCCACCACTAAACATTAGCCAAGACCCTGGCATAGAGTCACCCAAAGGATGTGTCAGCTTGAAAGTAGGTACCAGGGCGCAGGCCCTCCCAAGTCAGGGGGCAACCTACCTTCCACTCTGGCTTCAGGCTCCTTCTGATGTAAGGAGAAATGAGAAAAGACTCTTAAGTGCAAAGGAGCAAACTCATTTTGTCATTAGAATTTCAAGATGTATTTTGGACCATGTTGGAAGCCTAATTCCCATTGTACGAGGCCAGACAAAAATGTAGCAAGAAAACGACAAACCAACACATCTTATGAATATGGATGCCAAAAATCTGCAAGAAAATTCCAGTACACCAAACCCAGCAGAATATAAAAGGTACTATATGCCATCACCATGTGGCATTTATTCCAAGAATGAACAGTGGTTCAACACAAGACAGTTATCTCACCAGAGCAGGAAAAGCATTTTAACAAAATCCGACCCTCTTTCATGATAAAAACACTG
>NW_006300375.1:5132971-5136286 GCF_000327345.1 Myotis davidii
AACAAACTAAGAACAGAAGGGAACTCCTGCAATCTAATGAAGGGCATTATAAGAAAAGCCCACAACTAATACTGTACTTAATAATGAAACTGCTAACACTTTCCCCCAAGATCAGGAACAAGACAAGGATGCCACTTCTATCCAACAATGTACTAGAAATTCTACAGAGCAGTAAGGGAAGAGGAAGGGGGGAAAGGGCGTACAAATAAAAAAAGGGAGAAGCATAACCACTTGCCGTTGTGGATGATGACTGTATATAGATTGTTCTTATTTATTTATTTATTTTTTAAAATATTAATTAACTTTTTTTATTTTCTCATAGATTTTTATATATTTTTTAGAAATACATTTTTTACAGAGAGGAAGGGAGAAGGATAGAGTTGGAAACATCGATGGGAGGGAAACATTGATCAGCTGCCTCCTGCACACCCCCTACTGGGGATGTGCCCGCAACCAAGGTACATGCCTTTGACTGGAATCAAACCTGGGACCTTTCAGTCCGCAGGCTGACGTTCTATCTACTGAGCCAAACCAGTCAGGGCTATTTATTTATTACTAAATATATAACTTTCTATTTATGTCATGTATTTATGTGCGTGTTTATGTTACACTAAGTTTAAAAGAGGTTCTATGGGAAGTAACCTCACAAGGTGGTCTGATCACAAATCCCTAACTGGTCAGGTCGTGGTGGTAGTCACCTCCAGGCCTGTAACTTTAGTGCAAGGTTTTAAGACAGCCCTGCCCACTGTTCTTGTGCATCTAGGTTAACTCACCTTTGAGTTGCCAGAGTGATACCCTTGGAAGGGGGTATTAACTCGCAAGAGAGCACATAATCTTGTTGACTATCCTGTAATCCAATTTCCACCTCTCTTTCTCCAATCTGGTCCCTTCCTTAATTTTGAATGCATAAAAGAAGCTGCAAAACTATTATTCTCGCCCTGACGGGTTTGGCTCAGTAGACAGGGCATTGGTCTGTGGACTCAAGGGTCCCAGGTTCAATTCCGGTCAAGGGCATGTACCGAATTGGTTGTGGACACATCCCCAGTAGGGACTATGCAGGAGGCAGCTGATCAATGTTTCTCTCTCATTGATGTTTCTAACTCTCTATCCCTCTCCCTTCCTCTCTGTAAAAAAAAAAAAATCAATAAAATATATATTTAAAAACAACAACAACAAAAAACAACTATTATTTCCCAAGCATTTGAGATCTTGCTCCCCAGCTTATTATTTTTGAGTCAATTTGGCTTGAGTCAAAATAAACTTATAAAAATTTTTAAAAATTAAACTTAAAAAAAAGTGTATTAAAACCCTGGAATAAGAAAGAGCATATTTGTAGGCAAATATCTATTTCAAATTGAAGACAGCCATGCATACCTTCCCCACAATGTCTACAAGACTAAGTTGGGGGAGAAAGGGAAGAATACCATTTTGATTTGAGTGCTGTCCGTCAGCTGCTGCACCGCATAAGCATCTTCCGTGTTGTATTGAAGCAGGATTGCCATCTGGAATGTAGATGCCTTTGAAGTCCCCCACATAAAAGAAAGAGAGGCAAATTTAAATACATGGAAAACACCCCACAAACACACTGCCTAAATTTGAAGCACTTAAAACAGTGTGTGCAGCCAAGACCGGTTTGGCTCAGTGGATAGAGCGTCGGCCTGCAGACTGAAAGGTCCCAGGTTCAAGTCCGGTCAAGGGCATGTACCTTGGTTGCGGGCACATCCCCAGTGGGAGGTGTGCAGGAGGCAGCTGGTCGATGTTTCTCTCTCATCAATGTTTCTGACTATCTCTCTCCCTTTCTCTCTGTAAAAAATCAATAAAAATATATTAAAAAAAACACAAAAAACAGTGTGTGCAACTGCACTATAATGTAACGTATTCCTGAAAGACATCATTTCACCCCTTTTCAAACATTAAAATGATTTTGAATTTTCTCCTAAAGTGTTTTGCCCATGTAAATACACACAAGTGTCCACACTCATTTATACAGATAAACACATATTCACCCATCTGGTATATACAGAAACATTAAGCATCAATCTTCAAATTTGTTTTTGCACAAATGCCAAGGAAAATTATCTTTTGGTACATTACTGACACAGAACATATTGAATTACACGTGATTTTTCCATCCTAAGTACTTTGCTGTGTAAAGTCTGACGTGGTTTACAGCAAATCATGGCACTCTGAGGTAGCTTTCTGGCAACCACGTGACAGGTGCTGCTACCGGACGCACAGCAGTGAGTGACAGCCTGCCGAGGCTCTTCTCCTGCCAGAGCCCCAGTGTTTCCCAAGGGATCCCTTCACCCTTCTCTCCCATGATCCATAGCAACACATGAAAATCCAGGAGCAACAAGCCTTGGTCACTGACAGTACAGGCCTGGGTCAGAGCCTCGGGAAGACAAAGATGCTTCGGGAGACTGCTGCCAACCAGGGAATAAGCCACGGGAAGAGTGTGGTGGTGGTTCCACTGGTGCATACATCTGTCATAACTCAAACTGTACACTTACAATGGGTGCGTTTTTAAAAAAACTGGTATTAGAGAGAATGGAACATTGATTAGCTGCCTTCTGCACACGCCATACTGGGGATGGAGCCAATTGGGAATTGAACTGGAGATCTTTTGGTGCATGGGATGACGCTCAAACAACTGAGCCACACCGGTCCGGGCATAATGAGTTCCTTACATTGTTATGTAAATTATCTCAACAAAGCCGATATAAAAACTGTCTAAAGAATAGAAGAATAAGGGATTTGAAACCAAGATGGCGGCATAGGTAAACACCGGAGTTAGCTGCCTCGAACAACCACTTCAAAAATACAACTAAAAGACGGAGCGGACATTGCCCAGAACCACAGGAAGACTGGCTGAGGGGAAATTCTTCAACTAGAAGGAAAGAGAACAGCATACGAGACTCAGAGGAGGCGCAGTGCGGGAAATACAAAGGTGTGGAGGTGTGCGCGGGAGCGGGCTGGTAGCTGAGGGCACGGTTGTCGTTTTCAATCAGGAGGGAGGCTCAGGCCCTGAGCTCCAGTTCTGGGCGAGTCTCTAGGGACCCAGACTCAAACAGGAGAAGTGGGACTGTCTGGCATTGGTCAGAACGCGAGGGCAGCTTTCTATCCGAGGTTTGCAGCGGTTGCTGGGACTCTGAGAGGCAGAGCCTCTGGGGATGGGACTGAGAGCAGCCATAACTGCTCACTCCGGCCCGCCCTGCTGATCCCTTGCGACTCGCCCAGCCCAAGCCCTGCAAAGAGGCATTTGCCAGATAGCCTCAGGCAAAGGCTAGATTAGCACCTCCCCAGAGGACAGAAGTT
>NW_006300375.1:5137989-5145065 GCF_000327345.1 Myotis davidii
ATGAGGACAGCGGGTGGGGAATGAGGGCAGAGGGTGGGGTGGGAACTGGGAGGAGGGGAGTTATGAGGAAAAAAAAAGAGGAACAAATGTAATAATCTGAACAATAAAGATTTAATAAAATAAAATTAAAAAAAGAAAAAAAAAGAATACAAGAATAAAGAAAAATTGTTATCTTAAATAAAAATACAAGGGCAGTGAAGAGCAGGGTTACTGCCAGATCTCAAGCTCCCCTGTGCCACAGTGTCATGGCCAACATCATATCCCTTGCTGAGTGTCCACCTGGTCAAAGAAAGGGCATTGACACTTTAGGGACTAAAGTATGAACTCACGAGTTCTTCTATGTGTATTTGGGGATAAAGAAAACAAAATTTCAGTTGTATAGTACATTACATTCAGGTTGATCGAGACCTCTGGACCTAGTGTAGCAGACGGTATACATTTTAGCTATTTTATCAGAGTGGATTATTGAGAGCTTACTGAGCAGAGTGTGAGCCTGCAATATGCATTCTTAAGTTTCTTAACACGTAAAAACTGACCTATGAAGGTGAGACATTCTCAGAGTGTAAGCAAAGCTCTTAGTTGTGAGGCCCACGCTGCACTAAAGTTCAAGTAGAAAGAACCTGGGCTCTTTGAGGGAAAAGACCAAAACTGGAGGTTATTATTACTCAGCGCTCAGTGCTGTCATAAGCCGCGACAGTTATTATTGACGTGAAACCCCTTTGTCAAAGGAAACGAACTGACCAGCCAGTGTGGCTCAGTGGTTGAGCGTTGACCCACAAACCAGGAAGCCACAGTTTGATTCTGGTCAGAACACATGCCTGGGTTGTGGGCTTGATCTCCAGTAGGGGATGTGCAGGAGGCAGGGGATCAATAATTCTCTCTCATCATTGATGTTTCTCTCTCTGAAATTAGTAAAAATGTATTTTTTTAAAAAGGAAATTATTATCACAATTAAATACAGAAAACTCCAGCTTATTAAGCTACCACCTGAACACTTGATGTGTGGCAGGCAGGAGCTGTACCAAACAATTATTGATACATTATTTCATTTAATTTTCTGAAGCAGAAGCACTTACATCCTCATTTTATGGAACAGAAAACTGGTGAGACTTAGCATCATCAGTAAGTAACTTGTCCCTTAGCCAGAAAGAATTCAGCTCCTCTGACTTCTAAGATCCACACTGTTTCCTTAACCTCTACTCTACCTTCCCAGAAGCTTGACTCTAGCATAAATCACTGGATTCTGATTTCTACAATTTGTCTTATCTTCATTTAGACTTAAAAAACATTTCAAAATAAGAAGGTGACCTACCTGCAAAGTGTATCTGTTCTTGAAGCAGTTTGTGACCAGTTCTCCTTTGGAGAGTTGGTACAACCATGTCAACTTCCTGCCGCTATGACGACTAGCGTAGAAAGCAGTGAATCGCTGGTAGCTACGTTCCAGCTGGAGGAAGGGACAGCATTACATGAATACACATCTCATCATGTTTTTCAGATAAACACTATTCCGAGTTTACAAAGTCAGTGCTTACATCAAAGTAAAATACAAATGCCATGCGTTGGACTCTTGCAAAGCATAGGAGACTAAACATTTGAAGGTATAATCAAAAGAGGTTTCTACTTTAGACAGTGGGACCAGTCATGATGTTCGTCACAGCCCTCACTAGGTCCCACGTGCAGGAGGGAAAGCAGGCACTCTTCTGAGTGGAACAGAGGCAGCCACAGGACTGCGTGGCACGTGGCCCAGCAGGAAGGCCTTCACAGGCCCACCTGCCCTCAGCAGTGAACGGAGGAGAGGGCACACTCACCTCTGACGGCAAGGCGAACGTGCAGGACTGCTGGAAGGGCCACGAGCCGGAGCTCAGCACCTGAATACTGAAGTCCACTGGGGCGGGTGGGAATCAGGGAGACAACTCATTAGTCTTAGAAAATGGAAAACACTCTTTATTAAAACACAGTCCTGCTTCAATATAAAACTCAGAACTTAATTTCAATTAAATTATTTATTCAATTAAAATCAGCAAAAGGTGGGAAAGCCAGAAATCCTTTTCCTCTGAAGAGTTTTTTTGTTTCACGTCCAACTCAGAAATAGGACATCGGAGGCCTGCTTCCTTCATCTGCTGTCGTCGAGGCACAGATGGACACCCGGATGTACACAGCCATGCAGCACACAAACAGCTGCCACCAGGCCACTGCTTAGCTGTCAAGTCAGCAATGGAATAGTTCCCTCACTTTGGGAGAACCCCCCGTTTTCAGAAAGACAAAATGACTGATGACGTCAGTATAAGCTACACTTATAAGCCCAGCCTGTCCTAGCTCCCAATGCCCACCTGAAGCCACCTGCTCTATATTAGTTGGATTTTATTATCTATATGACCAAATCAGTTTCTTATACGAAGAAAAAAAATTTTTTTAGAATGGATCCGAACTAAGATTAAAAGGGCTGGTACAGATCAGTTGGTTGGAGCACTGTCCCAAACACTGAAAGGTCATAGGTTTGTTCTCAGTCGGGGCACATGCCCAGACTGCAGGGTCGACCCCTGATTGGGATGTGCATGGGTGGCAACTGAGCGATGTTTCTCTTTTTTTCTCTCAAATCAATAAAAACATGTACTTGGGTGAGGATTAAAAATAATCATAAAAATCATAAAAAAAGTCCTGAGCTGGCAGGTACCTGTGGTAGGGGGGCCGTGCCAGCAAATCGAAGAGTTCTCGGCTGAGGACCTGGATGTAGCTACCAACTCAGCTGCCCAAACTCCTTGCAAGCCATACTCAGTACAGGCCCCTGGGAGAGGCCAGCACGCTTCCATGGCTGTCATCGCTAATGTCGCACAGGAATCAGGAGTAGAACAGAGCATCTGGGAGGAACTCCTTGTTTGTCTATGCTTGGATTTTTGATAGGATCCACCACCCTTACTTGACAACTGCCATCTATCTCTCTCATTTGCTATAAAGGGCATGACTTTGCTCAGAACACTGCCTGTAAAAGGAGCTTGTGAACATGCAGATACTCACAGTCCAGTGGCTCTGAATTTGTCAGGTGCTTTTTGAACTGTTCGTTTAAATCTTTGCTCACGCCAATGTCCTGGAACATCCGCTGAAGTTTAGAGGTATACTCAAACCCACATGCTTGCTAAAATAGACCCAGATAATGGTCTTATTAACTTCTTAACTTATTAACTTCAGTAAACATACACAAGGGAATCTGAGAGCAATCACAGTACATGACACATGCTTCATTGTTAAATTACTACTAAAGCTTGTGCAAGTTAACTACATTTCACGGTATAAATATGCACTGGTTTGATTAATATACCATTAAATAACAGAGGTATAAACGGAACAGTTAAGTCATTATACACAGGATAACTATCACTTGAGCATCTAAGGTCAAGAATTTGTGACTCTTCGGCAGAACACACAGGTGACATAATTTGTCTATGTTGCTTAACCGCTGCTATGGAATGAACTATGTCCCCAAATTCCTATGTTGAAGCCCCAAACCCAACGTGATTGTGCCTGGAGGTGGGCCACAGGGAGATCGTGAAGTTTAGATGTGGCCGCATGGATGAACTTCCACGAGGGAATAGCCATTCTAGGAAGGCACCAGCAAGTTTACTCTCTCTGCCATGTGAGGACATGGTAAGAAGGTGACCATCAGCAAGCCATGAAGAGAGCCCTCACCAGAAACAATCTTAGCCGGCCCCAACTTCCCAGCTTCCATCATTATGAGAAATAAATTTCTGTTGTTTAAGCTACCCAGTTATGGTATTTTTTAATGAGGCCCAAGCTAAGTGAGACACCCACATAATTATAATTGCAGGTCAAAGTGAAATAGCTCTAAGACCTAACAACACTTGACAGGCCAGAAAGCCTGGAAACAAATGCAGGCTACATGCAGAGGCTGGGAAGAAAAAAAACAAACTTCTCAATAGCAAAGTAATGACTTTCTGTCCTGCAGATACAACCAAACCCCCAGAGCAAAGCCAAACACCCAATCATCCAAAGCCAACAGCAGTGTGTGCGGGCACGCCATGCTGTGCAATCCCGATGGGCCGGTGCTTGGGCTCAGGTGGTGGGCAGAGCAGTCAGGCCAGGCAGGAACAGAAGGCCCTAAGAGCCCAGCTGGCGTGGCTCAGTGGTTGAGCGTCCACCTATGAACCAGGAGATCACGGTTTGATTCTCATCAGGACACATGCCCGGGTTGCCGACTCCATTCCGTGTGGGACTGCAGGAGGCAGCCGATCGATGATTCTCTCTCATTATTGACGTTTCTCTCTCTCTCCCCACCCCCTCACCTTCCTCTCTCTGAACTCAATAAAAATATATATATAAAAAAGAAGGCCCCAAGAGTGGGGAGGTCTGAGGGAGGACCTAGACTTGTTACGTGATTCTGGCAGGTTTTCAGCAGAGCTCACCCTATACAAACTCCTCGCTATACACTGATGAATTGCTTTGCCCAACTAATAATAATATTTCTGGGGAAACTACAAACTTTAGTAATGGCTTAAGAAAGAGATTGTTTCAGGAAAAGACGAACTTTACCTTTAATTTGGAGATCATGCTTGCTTCGGCATCATCACTCGCACTGTTCTGGTGCACGAGTCTTTTGGCCAGCATCTTTGCATAGAACTTCTGGAACACATCCTTGTCCTCTATGTACTTGAAGACAACCATCTGGCAAAGCCATAGAAAGAGCACACTGAGGGCCTCCCAGTCTGATGTGTGTCAGGGCCAACACATACACTTTATCTGGCTTGGTATCATGGCAAAATAATGCTGCCCCATAGTCTTTAAATATACTCATAGACAACATAATTAAATAACATTGGTTTGGTCTGGACTTAGTACTATGTGGAATGTACAAATGTTAAAATTAATGCTGCAGCCCTGGCTGGTTTGGATCAGTGGATAGAGCATCAGCCTGCGGACTGAAGGGTCCCAGGATCGATTCCAATCAAGGACACATGCCCAAGTTGTGGGCTCGATCCCCAGTAGGGGGTGTGCGTGCAGGAGGCAGCTATCGATGATTCTCTCATTACTGATGTTTCTATCTCTCTCCCTTCCTCTCTGAAGTCAAAAATATATTTTTAAATAACTATTCTTTAATAATAAAATAAAATAAAAAGGATTAATGACTCAAATTTAAGGAGCAAACCACAGATTCAAAATAAAGTAAATGATTCCATTATTTTTCATATTTCAAGTGCCCTTATATAAATAACCTTAAAACAACTGTCAGATGAATGGCCACTAAAATGGGTATGACTATTAAGCATTTTACCACTTGATTGAGTGTATCTTCTAGTTCTGCTTCTTCTGGGTTCTTGGAACTGAAATTTAAGGAAAAGGCAATGTTTTAGAACAAATCAGCAAAGATTTCATCAACAAGCGCCACTTAGCCAAACTATTAAACCAGAATGTGGTTTGAACACTGAAATAATCAGCTTCCTTCAGACCGGTCCATTAAAGGGGAAGTCACCACTTCCTACTATGGCCGTTTGGTAATAACCTTACACTGCAACTCTATCATGGAAAGACAGATTGTGAAACAACTATGTAGAATATCCAGGATGAAAATCAACAAAAGAAATTTATTAAAAAGTTAACGAAACATTCTGAATCAAGTTTTCCTGTAATATAATCCATTTAAATATAAGGAAATACTTTTCTAATTGCCTCTACAACATGCTTTAACTTAAAAGAAAAAAAGACGTAGTTTCCTTTTAATGACCTAATAATGAAAGAGTTTAAACTACTATTAAAGTGTTATCTTCTGTTTGTAGTTATGCCTACAAAACAGATGGCTGTCCTTTAGTAACTGATTTATTCATTGTATTCTACCAAGAAATACTCATCACAAGGTGACTTCCGAGTTAGTGAAGATGTTAAGGTTTTACAAGAGACCTTTCTAAATACGCCGCCACAAATCATAGAAGGTGGCCCGGCCACCAACAAGGTGCTGAAGAGCTGTTTCCAGACAGCCGCTGGCTCAGAACCCACCCTGCTCTCCAAACCCACGGGTCAGGGCTGCTTCTCTGTCCTGTAGCCACTTAACTTAGCACCTACTCGACTCCATGCAGCAGCACATGCTCATTAATGGAACCCTCTGCCATTCTGTGTGCTTTAGTGGCCTCAATGCAGAAATCAAGAGAGTTGGTAAGAGCTATTCATCAAAAGACAACAGATTTAAAAGACAGTATACTCTGCCCAATAAACAAAATGAAGTCCTATCAGGGTACCTCCATATTAAAAATATTGAAAATTTTAATATTATATATCTAAAATATGTAGTCAAGCCGAAGAGGCATTCTAACTTAAAGTCCGTTTTCAGTCCTGAAATGAATACCCCAGAGGATCTGACTAGAGTTTGTAAGTTATATGTGAGCTGTGCAATGATTAGGAGAAAACACCACCTACTCAATCTCACTGGCCATGGCACGTGTCTTTCTGATGAAGTCAGAGATCGTGATTAACCTTATCAAATACTTCCCATGCCCACTGGAAGACACAGTTGTTCATACAGTGAATTACGCCAGATTTGCTACTGCTGAGCCATCCTTACATTCCAAGAAAGCTACACTATGTCCTAGAGAATTGTTTTTCAGTTCACAGATAAATTTAGTTTGCTAACGTTTTACTCCGGATTCCACAACTCTAAGTGAGTTTGGTTTGCTGTCTTTTTCTAGGTATGTGGAGGTATTCTTGGTTTTTTTCATAACGGGGTTATGCAAGCTATGCAACGTTTGTTGCTGTGATGACTGGAACCGTAAAACAAGAAGCCATTCAAGTGGAAGAAGCTGAGGAAAACTACACCAGAAACATGAAGTTAGTGAGAACTTCAAAAAACACAACCTAGGAGGGAACCACAGTAGATTATGATGCCTCTGGCTCTTAATACATACTTCAATAGCATAAGTACTGGTTGAGAAATAAGATGGTTAAAATATAAAGAATATGGAACCACTATAGGACAAACTCACTATGTAAAGATAAAAGTTCACAGGAACTAAAGTACCACAGTACATGGAGCACCTTCTGCTTTGAAAGCAGCCGGGGGGGGGGGGGGGGGGGGG
>NW_006300375.1:5145296-5152804 GCF_000327345.1 Myotis davidii
GGGGGGGGGGGGGGGGGGGGGTGCGAGAGAGGCTGCAGCCACAAGTTCTCAACTGGAAATAGCTCACTAGTAGAAAAGGAACAACCAGCAGATGGAAGAGAACGGCTACTTTGTACTGTCACTGCCACCCTTGCCACAGCCAGTGTTACTAACCAAATGGGCCGTGCAGCCTGCAAGTCTTCAAGACATTAGTTATATAAGAAAAAAATGACCTGGGCATGTAACAAACAGTATGGAGTTTCCTTTAGGAGACAAAGATTATTAGCTTTAAAGTATTTTCTCGAGATACAAAAATTACAATTTCCTGCATGTCAAATGTGATACAAATTTTAATGCCTCAATGAAAGCCGAGACTTTTAAGAGGTTTGCTAAGAAAAACAGGAGTCACTGTACCTCTTCTTCAACAAGGAGTCACAGTATCGAGCCAGCAACTCGGGGGACTTACTGGACGACTGAGCCATCTTGGTGACAGCGTTGTTGTTTATGAAGCGCCCACAAGCCTGCGATCACACAAAACCCAGTTAGAGGGCCGCGTTGTCGCCTCCTCCATGGAAAGCCACGTGCTGACACACCCACCTTGTCCAGGGCGGCCACGAAGCCCGCGTCGTTATTGAATGCTGACATGACCAGGGCGTTGTACTTTTTATGAACATCCAGCACTGTCTGCACGTACATTTTGGGATCCTTGTGGAGGGAAACAAACAAAAGATGGTCACTGGGGATTAAATTGATATTCTTCTTCAATGTTAATGAGTAAGATCAAGAAATAGTTTTGGTTCCATTATCAAGACACATAGGGCATTTTCTTTATGGATATAGTAAAATATACTCCCCACATCTGAAATTAAATACTCATTTCAAGCTTGTATGAAAAACAGTGATTTTTAAAATTATTTGAAAAGTCAAAGGGATCACAGAAAACAACATTATCAAAGGGATAGCTTTGCTTGCCACTTTTTGTTGTTAACAATTCACATTCTGGACTCTGGGCTGAGGAGAGCAATCGGCCAGTTACTGAGAAGTCAGCTGGCAGGCGGTGCTGAGGAATGCAGGGTTCAGAGTGGAGGCCAGATCTGGCAGTGAGGGCTGACTTGCTCACTGACCAAACAGAAGACCCCATGGACTAATCAAAGGAAATAGGAGGAGAAAGACCAGAGCCTGGGAGACAGGCAGGCAGTTGGGATCTATAGACAGAGAAACATTATACTGGAAACAGAGTGGAAAGGTCAGACACGGGATTCTGGAGCGATGCAGAAGTTGACAGGCCCAAGTGATGATAAGAACAGAGCAGCTGATGCTGAGGGACGGTCACAGCCACCCCGTGAGGTTGGTCCTATCTATACCCCCATTTTACAGATGAAGAAACTAAGTCACGATGAAGCATCTGGTCAAGGCATTAACTGGTAGCAGAATCAGGCTGGAATCCAGGGAGCCCAACTCCCAAATCAGCATCTCCTCCAGGGCTCTGCTGGGAGACACGTGGGGGACAAGTCGGAGGACAGGAGAGGCTGGTGCTGAGGCTGAGCGTGGGCAGGAGAGGCCTGAGGAGCAGGGAGCTTAACTGGTTTTCAATTTCCTGACAGATATTAATCTTGAGAATTCAGGAATGAGAAACCAGAATTCCCCAAATTTTAACTATTCTGCATTTTTGTAATGCTTTATTTACTTGTTTTTCAATAGTAATAAATAAACATTAAGAGCAAATCCCTGTTCTGTGATAAACTTACAGTAAGAGTTTCAGAGGTTTTCTATTATAATAAAAATGCAAGGTTCACTGTTACTATGAACAAATGTATTGTGACAAGATTAATCTCAATATGTACAGTAGCCTCTACCTGATACAGACGTTTGAGAAGAGAACATATTAGAAGGGAACATACACAAAATAATTGCATACACAAAAATCATGTGAGGTATTGGAAGCTACCACCACTTGTATTTACTACTTAAACGTTGTCTATCTTATAAAGCAGCAGCATTAACTACCCCATGTGCTCATCTTACTCTTGTTTGATGACAACTACTCCAGACATGGAAAAACATCCTCCATTCACAGAGCACCTCCCAAAACACCTCCTGGTGGGCACACATTGCACTCCATGTTTCTTTAACCTGAAAATAGTGCCTGCTGGACTCATTTTTGGTTTTGCTTTGAAATTACTAATGCTTTTTAAAAAAAATATATTTTATTGATTTTTTACAGAGAGGAAGGGAGAGAGAGATAGAGAGCTAGAAACATCGATGGAGAGAAACATCAATCAACTGCCTCCTGCACATCTCCCACTGGGGATGTGTCCGCAACCCAGGTACATGCCCTTGACCGGAATTGAACATGGGACCTTTCAGTCCGCAGACCGACGCTCTATCCACTGAGCCAAGCCGGTTTCAGCTACTAATGCTTTTGCCAATTCAGATTTTAGATCGCTTTCTGAGTTAATGTCTATTTATTTTACAACATTCACATATTTTATTTTTTGCATTTTTGTTATTTACAAAGAACTTTATCCTACAGCAAGTATCCAAATACTAGCATTATTGGGGAGTATTAGAATAAGGTAACATTCAAGGTCACACAAAACCCAGTTAGAGGGCACGAGCTGTTGCCTCCTTCAAGGTCAAGGTCAACACATTACAAAAACTGAACATCAGAATCACCAATCTAAGGACTTGTTTTGCTTCCAAAACTTGCTACTTCTCCCACGATCTCACAGGATTTATAGAACGTATATTATGTACATCAACATATTAATATTTATTTTATTTGCAAGAATGATTCACCCTTAGCCACAGAAAGGGCCACTCACATCTCTAACTTGGCATCACCCACAAGGCTGAATGGCTTTCTAGCACATGCTCCAGTCCTGGGCCCTCAAGACCTTCAACTTCCATTGTACACACTGGTGCCCCTGCCCTAGCCTTGGACTGTCATCAATGGAGTCCTCTGAACCAGGAATATCTGTGTTGACTATTATACTGGCAGGAGAATTATGCTGCTTTCCCTTGTTTTCTTGATCAATTTTTCTTAGATTCAGGATTTAGAAAAATATAAATCCCTCAAAATATCTTCCCCAAGAGCATAGATGTCTGCAGACTCCAATTTCAAGATTCCTTCTAATACGTGTGGAGATGCAGCCAGAAGTCTGGCTAGTGAGAAGTCAGAGTTTGAATGGAAACTACTAGGGGAAGAGTGTGCGGCAGCACTGAGCCTTGGGAATCTGAATTCAGCACTTGAGATGCAGACAACAGGCACTTAGGAACCTGACAAGGGCAGATGGAGGCCGGCACACACTGGAATAACACAGAGGAGAGGATTTTAAGGAAGGACAGTCAGCAGTGCCCCTTAGAGAAAAGGCGTTCAGAGGGCGATTGACTATCTTGTGGTAGACGAGGATCTTCAGGTGTTTCAGAGGGCACCACTGCTTGGTTATATAGGCAACAAAGGTAAGGAGCGGGAGGGAACATCGTTTGGATCAAATGCGTTGTCAAGGAAATGAGGACTTTCAATGTTTAAAAAGTGAAGGGAGCAGTGACCATTTGCTCATGACCACTCTGTATTCAGTATACAGAGCTCTCCATGTAAGAAACCTGACACCACTCAGGGGTGACCCTGAGGGAGGCTGTTCAACTCCCCACTGAGCTCACACCCCTGTCCTGGGGGCGGGGGAGGGAGCCTCTTGTCTCCCAGCTCCTGAACCTCTCCTGGATTGCTCTCTCTCCACTTTCCCTTTCCTTTTTTTTGTTTTTGAAATTTTATAATAGTTTGAGTCAAATTGACAACATACTAGTACACTGGGAAGAGAGATCTCAACTGGTCTGCTTCCACTTCTTTTCTTTCAACTGCACAGTGTGGGGGAAAATTCCAGTATGTTCACAACGACAAAGGATAGTAAAATGCACCCCTGTGCTCCTCACCCAGCTTCAATGAACAAACACAGAACCCGTCCACTACAAAGTCTTTCTTGCTAAAACCCTCTCTTCCCTCCACCTCACCACACTACCCCTATCATTCTCCATCTCAACTACCTACCAACCTAACAGGCATACTCACAGCCGCTTTCATCCTGTCAGTCCATTTCTACACAATACTGAGTTTTAGAAACAGAAATCGGCCTGGACCCCAAGGTTTCAGGTTTGATCCCTGGTCAAGGTGCATACAAGCATCAGCCAATGAATACATAAATAAGTGGAACAACAAATTAATATCTTTCTCTCTCCCTTCCCCTCTGTTTTGAGGGGGGGGGGGGAGAAAAAAGATAAACAGAACCTGACCTTGTCAGTTTCATGCTTATTCCCTCCCCTGGTTTCATCTGGACTCAAGATCCAGAAGGTACCATCAATATGGCTCTAAGGTACCACTTCCCCTCCTGTCAGCCCAGACCTCTTGGTTCTTAGAATAGGTGGTGTTTACCATGCAGTGTCTTTGCTGTGTAGGCCCCCGTCCCCACCTGCCCTTGTCTTATTAGCTCTAACTCTTCTATTGGTTTTGAGTATTTTCTCAGGGAAACTCTCTGAACTTCCAAGATAGGTTAGGCCACCCTGTTACATACCAGACCTAAACCCCACTGAACACCAATCACACCGTGAGTCGTGGGCTAAGGGCAGCCTCTCTTGCCAAGACCCTGTCCACTCCACTGACACCTGCTATGGGTAAGCCTAGGGTAGTGACACCCACCAACTCTCTTATGACACTAAATCAGAAACCTAAGCGTTATGGAATCATTACCTTTTATTCCACACACTCCCACTAAAAGGATGAAGCCTCACAGAACTCACCTATCTGATGCGATTTTAGACAACGAAGTGCACATGGCACTTGAAGAGGTCTGTGGGCCTGGTCCCCCAAGAGCTGGCAGGTCTCAGAGCAGACTCTGCGGATCACTGGGAACCCTAAGTAATATCCTCACTCAGCCAGAAGAGGTATGTCAAGGTGCAACAGGCTTGAGGGGACACCCTCCGCATTGCAGGCCTGTAAGGTGGTGCTCTCCAATGACAAATCTGACCATTCCTTGGAAACCTGCTGTCGCCCAGAGCCACCTGAGGTACCACACCTCCTGTCCAGTCAGGACTGAACAAAGCTCCGTTACAAAGGAGCTGAAGACAGTCCTTGAGGACTATCAGTCACCATCACAGAGCACCGCAGGACACGGGCCTCGCTTGATGCTGATGGCCTTCCCTCGAGGCCACTTTACTTTGAGGAGGAAAAGGAAAAAAATGAAATCCACCGATTAACAAAAATACACCATGCAATTCTTTGGGGGTGGCACAAGACTTTTCCCCATAAGCACTAGCACTTGGTCTTTGGAGTAACATTATCTCCGAACAAAACAGAGCAGAATTTCAGAGAAAGAACAACCACAAACCATCAACTGCAGAAAAAACAGGTAACAATCCGCAGGCATACACATTACACACTTTGACAATGACCTGTGGAAATTTTAACCTTGGTTGGCTTTTCCCATCACTCAGTGTGTTTCTGAGCCGTTCCCCCATTGCCAGCCTGTATGCAATAGGGAATAAAATTAATTGACTTTGATATTAACTAATAGAAAAACCCCCACACCAAACTGGCAGATGAGAGGGCTCAAATACTAATACAGTCAAACCTCGATTCTTGAACGTCTCCCCATCTCAAACAATTCACTTCTCAACCTGACAACCTTTCATGCTGAGAGCTATATGATGTCACAAGGCTCTCAGGCAACAAAGGAGCATGAGTCAGTTTACCGCTGTTAAAACCTCAGGATATTGTGCTGTGAATATTATTAATTTTTCATTTTTACTGTACATTTCCTTTATTAAATTTTCATTTAAATTTCATGTCCTTTTTGTTTTTAAAGTGCTTATTTATAGGTTAAACAGTACATTAGATGTGTACTGTATATAAGAAAGGTTAAAATGGAATCATTTGGGGGTCTGGAATGGGTTAATTCAATTTACATTATTTGCAACGGGGGAAAAAATGATTCGGCTTTCGAACAGTCATGTGGAATGAAGTTCGAGGAACGAGGTTCCACTGTACAATATTCTCCCATTTTCTTATGGGTCTTTCTACTCCACCATCCAACCTCTTTCTATCCGCAGAAATCAGCTGTTTTTCTGACTGAGAATGATTTAAAGTTTAAAATGCCAAGACAAAAACGTAACAATTTTCCCAGCACTTTCTATTCTCATCCTTTTATCCTCTGTCCATGGGCTACTTTTTACTTAGTCTCAGACTATAATTAATAAATCTTTACACTGATTATTACCTGTGGATTCTGATAAACCTCTACAAATTCCTGGTCTCAGTCATGGAACTCTGGGCTTTTATTTCCGCCCTTGCCCCCATCCCACCCTGGTTATCGCCTGCGTTCTCGCTCACACAGACGTCGCCCTTTAGTACTACTCTATACGTGCTGAGCTCTAAGTTGACCACACACTGAGAGATCAGAGGTGAAAACACTAAACTTTTTTAAAAAAAATTGATGTCAGAGAGGAAGGGAGAGGGAAATAAAGATACAAACATCAATGATGAGAGAGAATCACTGATTGGCTGCCTTCTGTACACCCTCTACTTACTGGGGACTGAGCCTGCCAAGCTGTGCATATGCCCCTGACCAGAATTGAACTCGGGACGCTTCAGTCTGGAGGCTAATGCTCTATCCACTGAGCCAAACCGGCTAGAGCTGAAAGTGGAACTAAGTTAGACTTGCCAGGAAAAACTGTGACTTCTTTAAGAGGAAGAATGATGTTTCTGCCCTAACTGGTTTGGCTCAGTGGATAGAGCATCGGCCTGCGGACTCAAGGGTACCAGGTTCGATTCCGGTCAAGGGCATGTACCTTGGTTGTGGGCACATTCCCAGTAAGGAGTGTGCAGGAGGCAGCCAATCGATGTCTCTCCCTCTTCTATGTTTCTAACTCTCTATCCCTCTCCCTTCCTCTCTGTAAAAAATCAATAAAATATGTATTAAAAAAAAAAGAATGATGTTTCAGAAGTGAGCTCAGGAAGAGGTGCAGTGCACACAGGAGGTAAGAGGGAGGCTGCTTATCTCAACAGGTGCTGCTGGTGAGACACCAGGTCAGGGGCTGTCTCTGGTCTTGAGCTAAGCAGGGGCCAACTCAGAAATTAAAAATATATGGCAAAGATTAACCCAAAATTTAGTCTGATGTGGGTATAAAGTCAGATTTGGACAAGCAGCGGCTCCCATAATGGGCTTACTTGTGAAAGGATTAAAGTCTTCCCTACAGATGAAAGAAAAACAGAGTTTATCCTGAATGTAAATATGAAACAATGAATTTTTCATAGCCTGATTATCCTAGAATACAAATGGACACCTGTGTGCTTTTTCTTCTCAAGAAAATGATCATTCTCTCCACTCCAAGGCAAGACAGAAAATAAACTCACCAGTTTAGCGCTATGCCTTCCGAACCATTTACACATCAGCTTCCACTAATTCTTTGTGTAATTAGTCTTGAGTTGCGTACAAAACGGCTTCTTTTACCCTCAAGCAGCTCCTTCCCTTTCTGCC
>NW_006300375.1:5152827-5155288 GCF_000327345.1 Myotis davidii
CTTTCCCTTTTCTACATCCACTGCATCCAAACTGGCAACTTCTTTTTTTAAAAAACTTTCAAACATATTCAAAATAAAAAATAGTACAATCAGCCCCACGGTTTAGGATTTTCTCACCCCAGCCTCTTCATACAAGTTAAAATTTTATGGATGTGTGTTTCATCTCCTGTCTTCAAGGCCAAGTTAGATGCCAATGTGAGGTTCCCTTGCTGATTTTAGCACTGCACGAGTAATCTCCCTTATTACCATCCACAGAATGGTTAAAATCACAACTGCTGGGCCTTTTCACTTTCTTGGTTGAACCCAACACCAGTAAGAGATAAGCCATTTTCACCCTTTATGGGAGTAAGTCTCAAATAAAGCTATTTATACTGGAGAAAAAACTTTTTGCAAACACTCCTTGGGCCCTATCACAGATCTAGTAACTCTTCTAAGTCTTGTAAAAGGTTCCTAGGCTAAAGAAACACTGTCCTGTAACAATATTAGCCCTGTAACAATACTTATATACCGACATAACTTTGAGTACATTAAGTTTCTGAAAAAGTGTTAGTTTTTGCTTACAAAAGAAAAAATAATGAAACATATAGAATTTGTTTATTCTCCCACTCATTTTTTGAGCTCCAGTGAGTGAGCTCAAGAGAGAATACAAAAATAAATTTGACAACTGAATCTTCACAAATATCTTGTCACCTACTGCATTTGGAGTATTTTTATGGCTATATCTAATGTATTTATATCTGGCTGCTCTAGATTGAAAAAAATATATACAACATTTACACAAAAAAGGTAGCACTATTTGTGAATTCCCTAGGATACTTGCAACAGTCAAGGTTCAAATGAAGGCACTGTCCTGTGATATCTGAAATTCAAACAACTTTTATTTAAATTGGAAAAAAACACGCAGTTAAAACTCCATTAATAGTCAAAACCCTTTGTTATAAAAATCCTAAAAACTATTTCTATATAAGGCAGAAGTAATTCTAGGTTAATACGACCAGATTTGACTTGAGACTATGCTTTCAATGGTAAAGAATGGAAAACAGGTTATTTACAGAAAACATTATCTACATATGCACTCAGGTATAAATTTGGTGACAAAAGAGACTTTTAAAAGCATGTTGAAATCTCAGAAGCAGTTCTCAAAGAGCTTAGTTTTGTTTTCTTGGATTTTAAAACCGCCTAAGATCCTTCTTCATCTTTGATCTTGGGAGCCAGATAGCACTTTAAATGTCCCATATCAGCGATTTTATACCCTACTTTTTAAAAATATATTTTTATTGATTTCAGAGAGGAAGGGAGAGAAAGAGATAGAAACATCAATGATGAGAATCATTGATTGGCTGCCTCCTGCATGCCCCCTACTGGGGATCAAGCCAGCAACCCAGGCATATGCCCTTGACCAGAATCAAACCCCAGACTCTTTAGTCCGTAGGCCAACGATCTAGCCACTGAGCCAAACCAGCCAGGTTGCAATCGAGCTTTTACAATGATTTCTAACTCAACTTCTCAATCCAAACCACACAACTTTCCCCTAATGCTGATAGGGGCCTAGGTTCACCGCTTAGTGTTCTACTGAAAACTATGTTGGTCAGAGCTCCCCGATTTTACTTCTGCCTGTGAAACTCTCCATTTAAAGTGCTTCCTCTCATAAGCAATAGCCCCAGCAGCTCCTGAGATGCCCTTCCCATGTTGGCACCCAATTTCTCTCAAAGCTGCAAATAAACTCCTTTGTTCCCTGTCTCTGCAGCCTAGCACCCCCACTGTTAGACTAACAGCCTTCTGGACATCCAAGCGTTCACAAGCCCACATCTGCTGATGCTGGCTTATATCTCAGCCCCAGTAAACCTGGGGCACTAAATCAAGATGCGGTTTCATGTCCCCCTGAGGACAGGGAGTGATGGAACACGTGTAACCTGATTTATGTTTATTCACACAGCTCTCTGTAGGGAAGTATGACAACCCCCATTGCTGTGGAATTGTGTGTTAATTAAAAATTCAATATGGAATCAACTGTGTCACCGAGCACTCATTAGCAAATATTTACAAGTGTGCATTATTTGGCTGTTCCTGAGCTTTATTTTGGCATTTTGCTATAAGGGATGTCATGGAAAATATAAAGCCATTCCATGATCCGATGCCATATTTACTTGTAAGTGTGGCGCTGATGACTGTCCACATTACTGGGGCAAGTATCCTGTTCTGAATCCAGGAATCCATTCCCAAGTTCCAGGCCCACTCTTTGTGACCACTTTGAGTCGCAGAGCTGACTGTCCTCCAGTGGCAAACTCTCTTACCGACTGGTTTCTGGAGGTGCATCTGTGACCCGCCACTAATGAGCACCAGACTTCCCCCAAGCATTTCAAGCACTACTTCACACTTAGCTCCGCTTATTTCCTATCACTTTTGCTACTCTCTAATTTATTTCACCTTTCCCGCTGTCTTTTATATATTGTGTATGCCG
>NW_006300375.1:5155327-5180900 GCF_000327345.1 Myotis davidii
TTCCTGCTGGACAATGAGGAGTATAATTAAAACCTAAGTATATTGAGACACTATTCTGTACATGGCATTGTGTGGAGTCCTGAGGACACACAGATGGATGAAGCCATCGCTATAGAGGACTCTTACACAGACTTCAGACATAGAGTGTGAATGTCACATAATAGTCTAACATGCTATTATTATTTCAAAGGGGTGATAGAGAAAGGTTATATGGAAGGAATGGCATTTAAACTGGATCCTGAAAGATAAATAGGTATGTAACAGGTAGAAAAAAAGACTGTGTCTAAGCAGATAGAAGAAATGGCAGGCACAGAGGTGTATTTTTAAAACAGTGAGGATCCATCCGTTTAGGTGAGGGAGAGGATGTGAATAAAGAGTAATGGAGCTCTGGCTGCATGGCCTGGTTGGTTGGTGTATTGTCTTGTATACCAATTGGATGCAAGTCTGATTCCCAGGGCACACACCTAGGCTGCAGGTTTGATCCTCGGTCATGGCACTAATGGGAGGCAATTTATCGATGTTTCTCTCTCTCTCTGCCTCCCTCCCTCTCTAAAATCAATACACATATCCTCAGGTGAAGAGTAAGTAAGTAAATAAATAAATAAATAAATAAGGACAAAGCTGGAGAGGAGGTGGTGGCCACATAGCAGTTGTCTCCTCTTTACCACCACCACCACCACCACCACCTTCAATACACATTACCTCGGAATGCTGCGAGAGGCAGGAGCACCGTGCAGGCCACGTGACGGCATGAGGGGAAACCAGAGTGGGTGGTGCTGAGGGCACTGGGAGCTACACTTCTACTGGAAAAAGAAGCTGATCAGAATGAGGCAACTTAGAAGACAGTTTTGTTTAGTATTATAGACTTAATATGTTATCGTAAGGAAGAGGTTGTATTTTGCCTTGTTTAAAACAAATGAATGTGGAATAAAATTGTTAATGCATTAAGTAGCATTTTTGAAAGATTAAACTGCTCAGTGTTATGAGGAATAAATGGGAACTGGAGAGATGAAAGATCATTAGCGAGATGAAGTAATGGGGCCCAGCCTGAGATGGCAGCTTTGGGACTGGAAAGAAAATGCTCAGAGAGCAAGGAAATGCAATGTCTATGCTCTGACTCCTCAGAAAGGGCAGACTTGAGACAAGTCACTGTTGCCGCAGGTGATGGGCCAGCTGCCTCCTGATTTGAGAGAATTCTGACTGGTATCCAGACTCAGTAGGAAATTATCCCGTATTAGAGACCCAGTGCATGAAATTCGTGCACCAGGGGCGGGGGAGGTGGGGGGAGAGGGGCTCAGCCCAGCCTGCACCCTCTCCAATCCGGGATCCCTCTCACAGTCCTGGACCGCTGGCTCCTAATCACTTGTCTGCCTGCCTGGTTGCCCCCAACTGCCCCCTCCCTGCCGGCTTGGTACGTTGCTCCCCACCAGCTTGGTTGCCCCATGCAGCTTGCTGTTCCGTCCTTTGGTCGTCCCTCACTAACCCCCTGACCGCCTGGTGGTAGGCAGCCATCTTGTGAGGGTCAATTTGCATATTACCTCCTTATTATATAGGATTACATTATTAATGTTGCCACAGGCCAAGGAGAAGGTGGGCGAGAGAGGGAAACATACTACCCAGTTGCCACCTTTGTGCTGAGAATTAGAGGAAGGAAGACGTGTGTTTAAAATGAACCAGTCAACTAAATACAGCCAACTGGAAATGAGGTCATGGGAATTCAATGAAAGGCATATCAATGGAGAATTCACATTAAGGAATGCCATAAGTGGTTGTTGAATGAACGAAAATAATGATTTCAATTTTATCTGTAACATTTGTTGGCCCTCTGAGTTGCAACACTAGCCAGCATCATGTAACTAGTTGTTTTGGGGGATAAAAAAATCTATATCTAATCTATATATCTAATCTCTCTCTCTCTCTCTCTCTCTCTCTCTTCTCTCTCTCTCTCCTCTCCATTTGTTTGGAAGAAAGAAGGAAATAATGAAGACCACAGATATTGAGACTAGGCCAACCATACCGGCGCTTCCATTTTTTAACATGAGCACCTGAAGGTGTGAGCTGTACTTTCAAGATGCCCCTAAGAGTTTGAAGAGGATGGAGCGCACCCTCCTCCTCCATTTTAATGACGATTATTTTCTCACTATTGCCAAGGACTGAACACATCTATAGTGCTCTGGCCCATTCGTGCAAGCTCGCACCTTCACAATCTGACTTACAAAAGAGTTTCAATGAAGAGTACAATGTGCTGATGTACCATGCTGCCCATTCTCTGTTCAGTCCAGAAGGCACACACAGAGTAACCTGCCTATGAAACTCACCCACTAAAAAGTTACTTAACTGCTCCTTTGTTTAGCACTCACCCAGTTCTAAATCGCACCTGTGACTCTTTCTCTGTGTACAAGGTTTCCAATGTAATATGCCAGTTTGTCCTGTAGTACCTCAGTGAGGCAGGAATAACTGCGACTAGGAGGGTCTGTAAAGCTGAGAGAACTCTTCCAAACACCTGGCACCCTGCACAATGAAGAGCAGTTCTCAGGTCAAAGCACCTGAAAGGCACAGCCTGTGGCCTGTGAGTGACAAAGCCTGTTCCTTCTATGAAAGAAATCTTCTGTGTACAGAATGTAATAGAAAACATAAAGGAAAAATATATATAAAGAAATGACATCCTTAATGCCTAAAAAGCGCCAGAGAAGAGTTACTGGAGGCGTTTACTACATAGGTGTTGTGAACCGTCTTTAAAAAGCCACACGAGGTTCTCTCTGGGAGTCTAGTGAACGAAGACACTGCACACACCTGCAGTTCACACGTAGAGACGCTTAGGCCCAACTGCAGTTGCAGTTAAATAGTACTTACATTTAGAGCAGCTTCTCCACACTTTTCAATTGCTGCAAGACCCTGATTATGAATATGTGTCTCCAAAAGTTTTTTCAGTTCTCCTAGGCCGTCCTGGATTCGAGATACAAGATTATACATGCGACCCAAATCTGAAAGAAGAAGGCACCACCTTTATGCACCGAGGTGAACTGTGCATATCCACCCCACCAAGTATGTGTTTATACTGAGATGTACAATACCCTGAAATAAGTTAACTTACTAAGTTAACTTAATAAGACTTAATTACAATAAAATATTTTGTATTTAACACTTACATATTTAACTAGCAATAACAATGAAGTCATGCTTTTATAAATTTATATTCCCCCCTTACTATAAGAATCCACTAACATAATAGACAAAAATCTTTTTGTCAGGAAACATCTGATGCTTCCTAAAGCATTGAAATAAAATTTATGCCTAGCACATAATAGGCACTCACACATTTGTTGTACAAAATGAATAATTAAAGAAGATACAAATATCCATCTCAACTATATAAACAGATGAGTCACAAAAGGGCCCCAAAATTCCTCATTTATTGTATGTATGGCATGTGGTTAGTTTATGACGGCCAAGGAAGAAAAATCCCAAATCCCCAAATCAATCTTTTACTGAGCTCCTAATTCATCCCAGTAAAACATGGGAGGGATAAGAGAAAGCCAAATTAATCAATCACCTTTTCATCTTGAAGAATTTTCAAAAGAAAAATATTCAAGAAGAAATTAAGGGTGATATTATTTAATGCTGAAGTCGTAGATCAAGCTATATTTCAAATTAAACATGAAAAGATGTTCTTCCCCAAGTCATACCCAAAACACTCTCCAGAGGTCCAAAATCAATACAACAAGGTAGACACTCAGACATTAATCTTTTAAAAACTGACTGATGGTTGTAATGCTATTAACTCTAAGTCAAGAATTCCACTTTCAAAACCATAGATCGTAATAAGGATCTACAGGTTTGGAGTCGCAGAGGCTCACCTTCATTTTTATCAGCATCCAGCAAGTTCTGAAACTCTGTGTGAAAAATCTCCAGGTGCTTCTCGATGAGCACCTGCTCACACTTCCTCGCTAGCTCGTCCTGAGTGCTTTCGTGGAGGTAGACCTGCACTCTCCGTTGCTCCTCGAGCAGACGGGCCTCTGCCTGGAGGAGTTAATTCAAGTGAGAGGTCTGATTTCTTTTTTATTTTAAACTATTAAATGGAAAATGGCAAATTAAAACTCACAAACATACTCTAATAAAAAACTATTTAAAAAAAAGGGGAGAGGTACTTTGATTTTAGGATGAATCCCAGCCATATTTAAGGGGTCCCTGATGTGTTCCATTTTCTCTGCAATATAACATTTCCCCTTCAAACTCCTCTTTTAATGACTTAATGAGGTTATAATGATCCATTTTCTTCCTTTTATGTGTGGCATTTCACCTTTGGGGGTAATACCTCTATCTGACACTGACAAACCTATAGACACTTACTATATGTAGAACACCACGAACCACTACTTTTGACTGGAAGCTACTTGGAGAAGAAATGACCACATGGAAATAATTATTAGTAATTACATATTTTTTTAAATTTTAAGAAAAACATTATGGCCAATCTCTGACCAATCATTAAATTTATGCATCTCTGAAATATACTGGATTACTTATCAGTCTCAATTTCTCACACTGCCCTTCAAAAAGAAAAATAACACAAAGATACAATTTAACAGAATAGCAAAATTAATCAAAGTAATAAATTTTACAATACATCACACCAAAAAAATGTGTGGTGTAAAGTTTCACTGAGAACTACTAAATTACTAAAGCAAAAAAGATATTTTAATGATAGTCTGAAATTATTCAGGTGATCTGAAATAAGAGAGACAAAAACTATATTTTGTAATATAAGAATGCCAATACTCTCTAAATGACTTTTAAATTTGGCATAATTTTGGAGAACTCTGGAGAAATTCAACTGGAAGAATAAACACCCAAGAGCCAAGAAAACATAAAATAAAAAAACCCCAATTAGAACTTGAAACTCTCAAGACTTAACAATGAGACAACTGTTTAAACTACAGAAGTTAGATCCACGTACATTCTAAATAGTTAATTGTGAACAATAAATAAACTTGAAAAGTATCTGTAGTATGTATCACAAGGTCAATATCCTTAATATATAATCTCTGAAAAAATCAATGAGTATAGCCAAATAAAAACACGGAAAAGGAAAAAAAACAATTTACAAATGAAGAAATAAAAAAACTTGAAGTTTTCAATAGGAGCTAATTAGTTAAATTACAGCGTCCCAGGCTTATATGTTTGTTTTACTTATATTTTCCAAAAAGTCTATAGTTAACGTGTATTTTTTTCTGATTACAAAGTTATTTTAAAAAACAGTAAGAGATCTTTCTGTGCTTGAACTCAGAAGTTCTATGTTAAGAACCTGCTGCTTCCTATCTAATATTTCATTAAGCCGGATACTTTAAGAGTCAAAGCTGATGAAATATAGAGCATGTAAACCCCCAAGTGCCACTTTCTGTCTTAAGTTAAATCATTTCCTGGAAGAACGTAATCACTTTGGGCAGCAAAAATTCATCTCTTAAAAACTTTGCCTTCTCCGGCAGCAAGCTTTTATCCCTTCCCAAACAGGGCTGATTTATTCTAGGGGCACAGGCTCTCCACCTCTTGGTCTACAAAGTAGAAGCATTCTATAAACCCTTCCTGCAGCAGCCCAGAGGGAAGGGAACCGCAACTGGTACCTAAGGGGTCTCAGCAATCACCTATTTTACACACAAGTAAAGAAACCAAGGTCCTAGGTGTTACATTGTTGTAGTATTAGGTTTCAGGCATGACATTCTTTGTTGATTTTAAGCCAAGCTCTTGATTGTCACTGTACTTGGAGGATTGGAGGAAAGTATATTAGAATACCAAGATCAAATTCAAAATGACTAAATATAACTGTCCTATTCCTAATAATTCTATTAGAATCAGTTTGCAGTAAAAACAACAACAACAAAAAGGTAAGGAAACAATTTTCAACCTGTGTGCTGCAAAATTTTAAAAACATGCAATACTTGCCCGCTGGCATGGCTCATTGGTTGAACGTCAACCTATGAACCAGGAGGTCACGGTTCAATTACCGGTCAGGGGACATGCCTAGGTTGCAGGCTTGATCCCAGTGAGGGGTATGCAGGAAGCAGCCTATCAATGATTCTCTCTCATCATTGATGTTTCTATCTCTCTCTCCCTTTTCCTTCCTCTCTGAAATCAATAAAAATATATTTTAAAAACTAACAAACAAAAAACAACATGCAATACTTGACTTTAGTCAAGGGGACCAACCTCTTTTCCCTTCGATTGTCAAATTTTTAAAAATGACAACCAACACAGAGATAACTGCCTGGTGTGAATGAGTCAAAATTATACCTATTTTATTGTGTCAGATCAGCAAACAAATATATTTTTTTGGTGTCCTGCAGAATTTTAATAATTAGTATATGTATGCCACGAGATGAAAAAGGTTGAAAATTGCTGAAGACATAGTTTATTTTTAAAGTTTTTAAAATGACATTAGAAACCTAGAGTAGTCAGATATTTTTGTAGCTTCGATTAGTCTCAGTGACAAGACTGCAAGATACATTAAAATACTGATGTGGCACCCTAGCCGGTTTGGCTCAGTGGATAGACCATTGGCCTATGGACTGAAGAGTGGGTTGGGTCCCAGATTCTATTCTGGTCAAGGGCATAGGCCTGGGTTGCAGGCTCGATCCCCAGTAGGGGGCGTGCAGGAGACAGGTGATCAATGATTCTCTATCATCATTGATGTTTCTATCTCTCTCTTCCTTTCCCTTCCTCTGAAATCAATAAAAATATATTTAAAAAAATACTGATGTGGCTCAGGGTTGCTCATTCACTGAAGCCTCCTTAGAAAGAGAAGCCAAAGATCCTCCAGACCTTCTACTCATAACACAGAAATAGGGACAGAGACCCCTAGAGTATGTGGATATTCAGTCCAATTTGGCTGCTGAAAGCAGAATACGAATTTCTCGATATTCATGCTTTATCTCAGTATTGTTCATGAGTTTTGTATTCTATTTCCTGATAACATGTTGTAATATAAACATAATTCCACCTTAAGTCACTGAATAAAATGGGCCATCTTTATCCTATGGTGTTGCACACACCCAGACATACAGAGATTCTGATCAATGCACAGGTATAGTAACAAATACATCATGCTTTGCTGTTTGTCAAATATATCATGTATATCTACAATAGCTTATTAGTCCCATTTTACAGATGAAGAATCTGAGAAACAGAAGATTAAGGTCAATCCCCTAGTAAATGGTGGAGTGGGGATTTAAAACTAGACTTATAGCCTGGTTTTGAGATGCAAGGTTATGTGTAGGTAAGAGCAGAACTGTTTGCATGGTTAATTGCAACTTTGTGCTCATAGATTCTATGCATAAGGACCTCCTGAATGTGATGAAAATCATGTATGATAAGATCCAATCAATTTGGACCAAACCTTTAGCCCTCTAGAAAGAAATCCACTCTAGGAAAACCAGGATGCAGGAAGCATCCTGCTCCCTGGAAGGCAGGCCCATACTGGGTTGAAAACACCCAGACCATTACAAATCTTTGCTCTTCACATTGCCATTGGTTCCATGCCTGATTTTAAAAACAGACTACCGCCCAAGCCAGCCTGGCTCAGTGGACAGAGTGTTGGCCTGTGAACTGAAGGGTCCCAGGTTCAATTCTGGTCAAGGGCATGTACCTTGGTTGCAGGCCTGCTCCCCGACCCCTGGTCGGGGTGCGTGTGGGAGGCAACCAATCAATGTACCTCTCTCACACTGATGTTTCTCTCTCTGTGTCTATTCCTCTCCCACTCTCCCAAAAATAATTAAATAAATAAATAGATAGATACATAGATAGATAAATGAATGAATGAATGAATGAATGGAAGAATATCCTCAGGTGAGGATTACCAAATGTTCTGCTTGGGGCGTGCTTATGGTCTAAAATAGGGGTCCTCAAACTTTTTAAATAGGGGGACAGTTCACTGTCCCTCAGACCGTTGGAGGGCCAGACTATAGTTTAAAAAAAAACTATGAACAAATTCCTATGCACACTGCATATACCTTATTTTGAAGTAAAAAAACAAAACGGGAACAAATACAATATTTGTATTTGCATGTGGCCCGCGGGCCATAGTTTGAGAACCCCTGGTCTAAAAAGCTGATTTCCTTGCACCAAGTTACTACTAGTACACTTTCCTCAGGGCGGGTGCTGGTAGGACCTCAGTCCACATCAAAATTCATGGAAAGAACAGGCTCACCCACTGCTTGGATGTGCACCTTGACTAAAGTAAATGGCCCCACTTTTAAAACATGCACCATTTTAAAAGACTCACCATAAATAGAATTCCATAAAAGATGTATTTATAAAAACTACACTGCCAAACTAAAATTAAATAACAGGCAATGCTAAGATTCAAAACAGATTATGTTTCAAAAGTCCATTTGTAGGCAGCTGTTTGAAACTCTGGACAAGCTGGTTAGGTTCCAGGTCAGCATACAAAAGCTGACTTAACCCACAAATATACACAAAGAACTATTACAATTCCAAGTACAATACTTTTCAAGAGTTCTGTTTTTGTTAGGTTGTGAGATATCAGAAATTTGTTAAGGACTTTCAATGTCAAACTTCTAAAGTCCACTTATAATCACAACCCTATGGGAAATACACCAAGAACATCACAAAAATGTGGTTCGAGAGGGAGCTTCTGGTCTTATTAAGCTGCCTTACTAGCTTTCTATTTCAGTTTGCAGAAAAATTGCTTCTATAGTCCACGTGCTCTCCCAGGAAAAGAGCACAAGGGGCAAAGCACACAGCAGGCACAGTTGGCCTCAGATTCCCTGGAAATCTCGTTGTACATCTCGTACATATTGGCGGACCCAAACCCTGCCCTTAAGTCTGATTGGAACACAGCCACACCTATCTATGTAGATGTTGCCATGGCTGCTTTCCCACCACAGCAGCAGAGCTGAACAGCTGCATGGAGGCCACAAGTTGCACAAAGTCTAAAACATTTACTGTGTGGCCCTTTGCAGAAAGTTCGCTAACTCTGGACCTGGGTCACTCCTCAGAACGTTAATCTAAGATACCTGGATCACCAAGAAAGAGAACAAGGAACCACCACACTAGAACTGCATCATAACCTCACTGGATACAGAGAAGGCTCATGATCAGGCCCATTCTGACCTTCTGCACAAGGACGGGGTCCTGTGGTGTTAGGAAAGTCTCTCTCTAACATAGACTAGAAGCCTGTGTCGCAGATTATTAGGGGATTTAAAAAAATTTCTTTATTGATTTCAGAGGGGAAGGGAGAGGGAGATAGAGACAGAAACATCAATGAGAGAATCATGATTGGCTACCTCCTGCACGCCGCCTACTGGGGATCAAGCCTGCAACCCAAGCATGTGCCCCTGACTGGAATCGAACCCGAGACTCTCTAGTCCACAGGCTGATGCTCTAACTACTGAGCAAAACCAGCTAGGGGTAGGAAATATTTTATAAACAAAAATGCAAAGCTTAAAGTCTGCAAATTTGAGACTATATGTTTAAAACTTATTTTCTCTCAACCTGGTGAGACTGGTTCCCACTAACGTCGAGATACATTCTAGGAGAGACAGTGCAAAACATACAAGTCATACAGCTACTATGCTTCTCTCTTTAGAACAGTGAAGACAGCACTGAGTTTTGATTATTAAACTAATTTACAATAGCTCCTAGACCAATCAAAACCACTTGCACCTGCTATAGACACACAGTCACACTGCCCGCGAAGAAAGTTGCACATAACATACTAAAGAGAAGAATTCATCTGACAGCAGTAATTTTCATTGAAGGGCACTTAAGGTACTGTGTTGAAGCTCACCTTTTTCATGTATTCAGTAACCGGGTTCTGCTGCAAGAATTCAGTACTCTCTCTGGTATAAAATCTCTCTGTATCAGCCAAAAACTGAGACTCAAAGGATTCTTTATACACTGTTAACGTAGGACCCTTCGCAAATGCATCATCTTCATTCAGCCCCAATTCCACTAGAAAGAAATATAAAGTGTATTTCAATTACCCTATTTTATATTTTACAGAATATAGTTAGGTGTAGCATCCAATTTAAGTTATGCTTAAAAGGTAAATGTGAAATGGCAGGACATAAAGTCTGTTATTCACTAGTATTAAAGTACATTGTTTCCATAAAATAAAAAATGAAAAACCATACAAGAAATACAAAAGGAAGTAATTCTGACCAATGGCCAGGCATGCTTCAAAGTTATCATGAAGCTTCTTTAGAAAACTTTTTATATTTCCTCACAGTGTAGAAATAACAAAAATGATTTTTAAACTTAAAAAACAAAAACAAAAAACAAACAAACAATGCTACCCACATTTTAAAAAGTGTATTACTTTACTGGTTTTTCCATCTCAATTTTCCAAGCTGATATAAATTTCTGGTTATAATTCACCTCCATTAATGACACTGGCATATTATATATCCAGTAATCCAGCATGAGACCAGAAAAGAAAATATTCAAATGTCTATAACACCAAATTTTCCTTAAGGTATAAGGACCAAACAATTTTATAATGGGTAATATCAAATAGAATCACACTAACTTTAAGAGAATTATTAAGTACCCTTGTAAATTCTACCTGTAATCTTGATAAAATATTTTAAAATAAATCTGTTGGAGTACTGTTATAACTGATATTTGATATGACAACAATGAATAAATTAAAGGAAAACTGTTTACCATAAGACTGTACAACTCCACTAATCAGTCTTGTATTGATGGTTTCACCATTTCTTTCCTTTTCAATCAGTTTTAAAACAGCATTGGTTACCTTCAGAAAGGACACAGGAAAAAGATGTGTAGATTACAGGCTACGTATGTATTGTATTACTACATATCTTTTAAACATTTAATTCCATTAAACAGTGCGAAGATGAGAGATACTATTGAGACGTTCCAAAGGAGATAGGAAGACAATGGCTGAGAGATGAAATCTGTAGGGGTTTCATAAGGAAAGTGGCACACACACTCCAACAGTACCTGTTTGTTCAAGGGCCTGAATAGACAATCTCTCCAAGTCACCAATGCGAGCTGGATGAAAAGAAAAAGGAAAGTGTAAAATGTCTATACTTTCATTGTGTTTTTCTAAGACTGAAGTCACAGCAACTAGCTGGACCTTAGGTCATACTGATCAATAGTTCTAGATTATAACTCAGTAAATCTGTCATCACGATGAAATCAGAGCCACTCTGAGTTAGCACCTCCACGAGGCATCACAACACAGCTCTTTATCAGCACACACTTTAGAAAAAAATTGAGATTAAGGAGAACATACGTATCAGTTTAAAGGGTACCTGTAGATGCAATCTATAACATTCCCTAGGCCAAATTTAAGTTTTTACCTGATAACACACTTAATGAAGATAATTTTTAAACTTTTAAAAATGTCCACATGTTATATCAGAAAGTTACTATAAAAAGGCTCCTCCCCCAAATGTTATAATTCATGCATGACTTTTAAACTGTTTGTTGAGAGCAGTATTATTCAGCTAAAATAATATTCACATTTAAGACAATGTAACGCTCATTTACACTGTTGAGAAACTCACTTAAACATAAATGTTATCCGTCTTATTATCCCCAAATGCAACCAAAGATAAAACTGGGTTTATGTAAGACATCTTTCTGAATTATATAAAAATTTAATTTGTATACTGAACTTTCACAGGTGGTACTTACACACACACACACCTGAAAGTGATATTTAAGATAAAAGTATTTTTAATAAAGCATGAAGAACATGTACTCTAGTGTTCCTCTCTGATGCAGAGAGTGAGGCCACTGGTGGGCAGTGGGGAAAACGCAATGTGGTGGCTGAGAATTTACAGGAAAGACATACTACACCTTTAAAAATAACTTTTTCCAAACATTTTTTCTAAATTAAGACAGCCTTAGAGGGAAGGGAGAAAGGAAGAAGAACCAGGCAGCGAAGAAAGCAGGACCAGCATAAACCAGAGGAGACTCAGAGGAACAGATGGGAGGATGGGGGGGAATGCTTGCTGGATCACTTCAATATGTCAGTAACAAAATTAATTTATTTCCGTGGTTGACTTGAAAGGAAGCCAACAACGTTTTTGTTCATGTACAGTTTATGAAACCGACAACTTCTTACAATTAAAAAGGAAAAAAAGGACGGAAGAACCAAGATGGCGGCATAGGTTAACGCCGGAGTTTGCCGCCTCGAACAACCATTTCAAAAGTGAAACTAAAAGACGGAAGGGACATCATCCAGAACCACAGGAACGGTGGCTGAGTGGAAGTCCTACAACTAGGAGGAAAGAGTAACGCATTCGGACACTCAGAGGAGGCGCAGTGCTGAAGGCAAATTCTGAGGTGCGGAGTGCGCGGAGTGGGGAAAACGCAATGTGGTGGCTGAGAATTTACAGGAAAGACATACTACACCTTTAAAAATAACTTTTTCCAAACATTTTTTCTAAATTAAGACAGCCTTAGAGGGAAGGGAGAAAGGAAGAAGAACCAGGCAGCGAAGAAAGCAGGACCAGCATAAACCAGAGGAGACTCAGAGGAACAGATGGGAGGATGGGGGGGAATGCTTGCTGGATCACTTCAATATGTCAGTAACAAAATTAATTTATTTCCGTGGTTGACTTGAAAGGAAGCCAACAACGTTTTTGTTCATGTACAGTTTATGAAACCGACAACTTCTTACAATTAAAAAGGAAAAAAAGAATAATTAGGAAAAAAGTGAAACTCTACATTTGGTAACAAAGCATCCCCATCCCCACCCTCTGGAGATTCTGGAAGACAAAACAAGAGGTTAATGTGCAAGAACTGTTCAGTGTTGACTGACACTTGAACTTTAAATGAATTAAACAGGCTCATCAGAAGAGCTTATACAGGAAATACTGCTTCTACCCTTTCCTAAAAACTTATGGCTGTACATTGTATTTCCAAACAGTAATTGTAGCATTTAAGGATGTATTAAGTATGAATGTTGAAAGTAATTTTTTTAAAAAGCAGCTGAATCTTAAGAAACATACTCTATAAAGTATATTTGCACTTCTTTATATTTGCTTTAACTGCTACTAAATATGCTAGAAAAAAGTTAAGAAAATTAATGATTTTTAGGACTGTATGATGTTAACAGAGGGTGGATATATTGTAGGTCAAGCAGGCTTCCAAGAAGAAACTGACTCAAATCATGCCGATTCCTACATGGACAAGAGAGCATTTTGTAAGTGGAAAATAAAGGGGGAAGTACAAAAAGCTCAAATGAACACACTGAACCCAGCAAGTTTTGTTAAAACCACATAACTATATAACAAAGCACAATTATGGAGCGATAATGCTTTGGTATAGAAATTGAGCTGTACATATAAATGATAAAAATGTGCCACGAGTCTGTGATACATTGTTTTACTTTCAACTACATTTGTGAGGGTAAAGCAACCCTGCTATCACACAACATTCTTGGACATAGGGATAATCTAATTATGCAGAACTTGACATTTTCACATTACTGGTTCTTAAGGGGTCCTGTCTGGCTACCCAATACCCCATCATCAACAAACAGGCCATGCTGCTCTGAGTCCTCCTGTCAACAAGTCACAACAGAGTCTCCAACTCGACTATGCACCAGAGGGCTTGCTAAAACAGACTGCTGGGCCCATTTCCAGAGCTTCTAATTAAGTCTAGGCTGAGGCCCAATAATTAGCACTCCTAACAAGCTCCCAGGTGAAGTGATGCTGCAGGTTTGGGGACTACACTGTGTAAACCAGTGAGCCTAGCAAAAACTTCCTTGACTGAAGAAACATATTAATGAAGGTGATTTAACAAATCAAATTCAAAATTTATTTTCACGCAGTCTTAAAAAAAACAACAACAACCCTCAATTGTAAACTCTATAACGATCATTCTGGATATCATGTTACTGTATAAAGTAAGGGGAGAGGGATTTCACAGTCCTCTCTGCGAAGCAGTTTCCCAGATCCTGGCTGGAGTGTCAGGGAAGGGCCCTGATGGGCCTGACTCAGCCAGGGCTCAGGCTTTCAGTGAAACCTGATGGCTGGTCAAATAAATGAAGAAGGAACTTTTAATGAGAAACCGCAGAAGTGTGCAGGTTGAATTTTAGATCTCTGGTTTACTCACCCTTCTCCCTACTTGCCACAAACTACGGGTCATTTATTGATAAATTAAAACGAGGGAAATTAGCCTACTATTCTGAAAATAGCTTAACATTTGCCTAGATTCCCCCAACTGAAAAGATGACACATCACTAAGAAAACAGACATTTGAAAAGGTGTTCTAAGAAGTCTTACAGAATAGATTTCATATATTCCTTTTCGTCCTTCATCACATTCACGGCGAACCCAATGTCTATTGAGGTAGGCACAGATTCCATTCAGAACTTTGCTGGAAAACCGGTAATCTTCCCACTGCTGAGTGTAGAACTTCAGTACACTCTCATCCATCAAGTCTTCTCCATCCTGAAAACAAGGGAACTACAGCTTTAAAGGTGACTACTGTGTCACATAGTAAAAGCTAACTAAAACAAATATATTGTTTTTAAAACACATTAATGGATATGGTTCTAGATGGGTTCTTTAAATTATTCTGTTTACAAAAACATGCTCATTAATTTGAATTTTCACAAGGATATGGCTCATGAGGACTAAAAAGAGGATTTTATTTAAAATTATTTCATCTCAAACTGGCACTTTTTTCATGGTGTTATACACACTCATAAAAAGAACCCTCAATTTTAGAGTATGAGAGTAATTCCTTTTTGTTAACAAACAAGAATTCACCTCAAAATCATCCTTTTGATATCTTTTGTCTGTTAGAAGATTAACATGTCTTGTTCACAATTTAGATCATGGGCCAATACCATTTATTTTTAAATTCATCTTCCTTCTTCATTAGGTTTACTTAAAAATTTAAAGCTTTTTGCGGTAATCTGTTACATTTTTATAATAAGTATAATTTGTTAAGAAGACTTCATGAGGAAACTGTACATTAACCAAAATTATTTTTACTGAGTTGTAACTTAAATCACAAATTTTTATTTGAAGAAAACTAACTTGAAATTTTTTCTTAGGTATTAATAACATCTACAGAGTGTTATCCCTTAACACGGAGCATGAAATGGCAGAATTACAGGGAAGTGCTGTACAGGAGAACACAGGAGGTGGAGCCAGAGGGAGGGCGCACCTCCGTGAACGTGCACAAGAACGAAGGGCCTGTGCGAGCCCAGTCACTGCTCTCAGACTCAGGGTCATGTAAAACAGCCCCACACTATATGGTCCACAGCAATCCAACAGCCCCATGAAAACCTGATCATATTGTGATACAACCACACTTTAGTTCATTTAAATTTACATAATAAGAAATCAAATGTAAAGTTAAGCTATTCTGGATTATACTATTCCACCTTTTAAAAAAAACAATCTCACTGATAGCATGGCTATAAATACTTTATACAACACAAAATACGTTCTTTACTTTAATACTAAAGAATAATTCCAGTGTTCATTTTACAGTGTTCTTAATAAAAACAAGGAGGACACAGTAGCTTCAGTAAGACATTAGAAACAGTTTAGGGAACATGAAAAGGATACTATCTAAGTCATAACCTGTGGTCAATCTATTCTGTTAGAATGCTTAAAGTTTCCAATTAGCTTGTAAAATATATTTAAAAAACAATTTTGAAATATGCTAAAATTTTTGCCTATTATCTGTGTAAATAAAAAAATCTTTAAAAATATATACACAGAACGCCAATTCCCAGAGTAAAGAGTAGAGATGTCTTCACTCACTCTATGTAATACGTGTAGCACCAGATGCAGGAGCCACTGGCCCATCCTGTGGCTGGATGGAAGGCATCACACTGCCTTTGCTACAGAGGATGGAGACTGGGGAAGAAAAAGGCAGAAGATGAAGGGGAAAAACTCCATCGCTGCCCAAGCGAGAAGCTCAGAGCAGGAGGAACCCACACTTGAAGGCAATGGTGTTCTAGTGAAACCCATCCTAGCCAAAGGCACAATTTCACTGTAGCTCGGAGATATACCATGTGATTGTGTGTAAAAGGCAAGATTCATATTGGGAAAATGTGGTTACTAGAGGTTGGAAAACCTCACAATCACACGTACATTCTGATTCAGAACAGCACATTGGGTTCCAAGTACAATACAGGTCATTTGAATTCATAATTATATGCTTTAAATTAAACAGTTCATCAGTTTCTAACAACCAAATCACAAAATGGTTAGCAATTTAAGGAAAGCGTATTACTATGATGTAAGGATATCGAAAACTCCTAACAAATTAACAAAACACCCTCACGCAAACTCAATGATGAAAACAATGAACAAATGACAGTGAAAGATTTAGCACTGAAATTAGATTTATTATTTCACTATTTTTTTAATGTTCTATTGGAAATGCTCAGCATATTTGTCAAACGTCTTACCTTAAGAAGATTTGTCAAGTAATTCTTCAAAAATTCTTTAAGTCGTTTGTATAATTCCAAGCCAACAAATTGCGCTCCCCCAGGCGTTTGCCCCTTTTTCGATTTAGAAGGAGGGACGCCAGCCCCTCGAGTTTGGTTTGACTGGTGAACACTCGTGCAGTAGTTATAAACATGACTTGGAGAAAAGTTAAGGAAATCAACACGTACCCTCGATAATGAACAGTGATCAATAGGAATGTATTTTCTTATAAAATATCTCAACATCAGTACATTTCCAATGTAGCAACAAAGTCTATTTATTGAAAACTAGAGTGGAGAAGAGACCCCATTATTCACATCCCAATAAAGGTAAAAGTGAACCAGCCCCATTCATATGTTTGTCTGCAAGGCTTGCAAGCAGCCAGCCCAGGAGGAAGAGAGAAAGTCCAGGAGGAAAGGCGCCAAGAAAACACTGGACCTCCTAGATCAGTGGTTCTCAACCTTCCTAATGCCGCGACCCTTTAATACAGTTCCTCATGTTGTGGTGACCCCCAATTTCATTGATATTCGCCTAGGGCCATCGGAAAACACATATATAATTACATATTGTTTTTGTGATTAATCACTATGCTTTAATTATGTTCAATCTGTAACAATGAAATTGGGGGTCACCACAACATGAGGAACTGTATTAAAGGGTGGTGGCATTAAGAAGGTTGAAAACCACTGAATGAGACTCTCTCTAGGAAAACTGTCCTAAGTATATGAGAAGGCAACAGGTACAAAGGAAAGGTTGCAATTACCTACTTCAATAAAAACAAAAAGGTAATAATCACAGTCTATTACAATGCTTAGCTATATTTCCAGAAGCATACATTAAAAATATAGAAATAACCAAGACTTTATTTTAAAATGATTAGTAGTAGATTTAAACAAAGATATATTTTGAGAGTGAGGGACAAAAAAGCAGAAGAAATGGCAGGCAAGAGACCAAATCCTGTTATTCCAATAGAAAAGTTGCAGGTGTCAAACATGATTAACCACAAGAGCAGTGGACATGCACTACTGAGAATTATAGAGATGTGTAAAAACAACAGAAGAAACAGCCAAAGTCTACAATAGCTGCCTCTGGGGAGAGGTAGTAGAGAGAATGGGAATGGGAATGGGGGTTGGTGAGGCAGAAAAGGCTATCCTATACAATAAAAGGCTAATATGCAAATAGACTGAATGGCAGAACAACCAGTTGCTATGACGTGCGCTGACCATCAGGGGCGCACGCAGTACATGGTGAGCATCAACAGCAGGTGGCAGAGTGTGGAACATGGAGGGCGTCGGTTGTTGCAGGATGGCGGAGCAGGTGAGCAGGGGTGCCAGACCAAGGTGGGGTGCTGGTTGCTATCACTGGGGCGAGCCTCTGGTGGTTACTGAAAATCCTTTGCTCCCACATGCCGCAGTCCCACTGGGCACTAGCACCCACTGCTGGTGCCCGGCGGCGGGCTGAGACCTGCCCCTGTGCCCACCACAGCCTCACGGCCCAGTTCCTTTCAAGGTGCACGAATTCATGCACTGGGCTCCTAGTCTATATATATAAAACCCTAAGCGACTGGTCAACTGGTGGACTGTTTGACAGGTCACTATGATGAGCACTGATCAGCAGGGGCAAACGCTCAATGCAGGAGCTGCCCCCTGGTGGTCAGTGCACTCCACAGCGGGAGCGTTGCTCAGCTGACTGACAGGCACCAGACACAGAGCTCAGAGCTCAGGTGAGTGGCGAGAGCCTCTCAAGCCCCCACCGCAACACAGCAGGGCCTGGAGCAGCGCAGCACCAGGCTGAGGTGCACCAGGCCTCTAGTTTCGTTATAACCTTTAATACTATTTTAGTGTAT
The DNA here is from genome assembly GCF_000327345.1 of Myotis davidii. Taxonomy (NCBI): domain Eukaryota; kingdom Metazoa; phylum Chordata; class Mammalia; order Chiroptera; family Vespertilionidae; genus Myotis; species Myotis davidii. The sequence continues at coordinate 5,173,622 of NW_006300375.1, forward strand.
CAGCATGTATTTTACTTGGAAAAAATTAACAGAAAGACACTGATTCAGGTAGAAAGAAATATCAACAAAACAGAATATTCAGATATATATATATATATATTTTTTAAATCTTTAGTGGTATATTTTAAGAACTAATGGAGTTATTTCAAGCCAGTGAGTAAAGATAGATTATTCAGTAAGAAACATTATGGCAAGCAGAAATTTAAAAAATAAGCCATATTAAAAATATAAGTAGACTAAGAAAATATACAGACTGGAACCATAAAACAAAGAAAATATACAAGTATTATATTTTTTATCTCAGTTTGAAGAAGGCCAAAGTCGTAAATACTTAATCTGAAAATTTGTAAGTATTTTAATAAAAAAATATTTTAAACTAACGGAGTTACTATCTTTAATAAATTAGGGTGATTTAAAGCAATATAGAAAGTTAATCTCTACGGAAACATGGGCAAAATATTTCAACAGAAAATCCAAAAGCTAAAAGAAATATGTATTAATGGCCTCCTCCCCCAAATTCCTCAACCTTAGTAATAATAAAAAAAAATATGCCTTAAAACAATGAATCATTTTATTAAATGTTTCCAATGCAGAGAGAATCACAGATTATAATACACAATGAAGCTCATGACCCAGTTGGAAAAAATCTTACTATTTCCCACTCATCTCATTCCATCCAAAACCTCCCTAATGTTTTAGAAAATGACGTGGTACAGATTATGACTGATTATTAATATGTACTGCTCCACAATCCACTCCTCCTTCCACTGTTCCTAGGGGCAAAGATACCCTGATTTGGTGCCTATCATTCCTATGGAAGCTTTTCTATTTTACTGGGTAACTATATATGAAGTTACTTTGTTTTCAAACTTGAGATTACACAAGTTGTAACATGCACATTTGCTCCTGTCATTTGCTTCTGTTAAGATGAGACAGCTCCATTTGTATGCAATATACCACATAGTACAGATTTACAAGTTATCCACTCTCTTGTTGTTAATGACCATTTGGTGGGTTCAATTTTTGGCATGATTCTACCTTCTTTTAAATTTGATTCGCACATTGAGGTTTCTAATCTACCTTGAGTACAACTGTATATGATAATGAGAGTCAAGAGTCACACACAGTGTATTATATGGTCTATCCTTTCCCACTATTATGTATTGCTATTTTTAGACTGCCCATTTCATTAAGTTTTTAAGTAGACTGCCCAGTTGTTTAGTCTTCTCTTTTTTTTAAAAAAAAGGCCTTATTTATTTTAAATATTTTTTATAATTAATTTTGCCAGAAGCTTGTCTATTAGTCTTTTTAAAGAACCGGTTTGCAACTTATTAATTTTAATCACTGTATCTTTATTTCTGTTCTTTTTATTTCTTTACATTTGCTTTCTATTTTCTATAAATCCTTGCTTTGGTTGCTTAGCTTTGCAATTTCTCCACTTTGCTCTTTCTAATATAAGCTTTGAAAACTACATATTTTCTCCTCCATACCACTTTGGCTGCATCACCAGGGTCTGATATGTGTTTTCCTTATTAGTTATATTTTCTTTTTTCCCATTATTAGTTCTCTTAAGTGATTTAGAATTTTTTAGATTCAAAGGTGTATTTTCCTTTACCTTAAAAACCCGTAATTTCATTTTTAAATTAAACAGAGGATGCTATCTTTTTTAGTTTTTTTGAAATTTGATGAGACTTACAGCTGAATATGATTTTCTTTGTATGTGCTTGAAGGCAATATCCATTCTCTGACTGCTGGGACCCATCAGAGCAAGCTGGTCTGTTTTTCAGATCTTTTATACTGGCCCGGCTGGTGTGGCTCAGTGATTGGGCATTGACCTATGGACCAGGAGGTCATGGTTTGATTCCCAGTCAGAGCATATGCCTTGGGTTTCAGACTCGATCCCCAGTATTGGGCATGCAGGAGGCAGCCGATACATGATGTTTCTCTCTCATCAATGTTCTGATGTGTCTATGCTCACCACCATTGAAAAATTCACTTAAAAAAAATTGAGTCTAATAATCTCTGATGGACAAGTTTGGTTTTAAGATTTTATTGTTTTATATTGCTACCTGGATTAACTTCTACCATATTTTGCATTTCCTATTTTTAATTATTTTTCCTTTATGCTTGTTTTCTCCCTTTGCCCTTTCTAATGGGTCAATATTCCGTTACACTATAGTTTTTATTATGTTGACATTACACATTTTATTTGTATTCATGTAATGGTTACCTTAAAATCTGGTGTGCCTATTTTGCTTTTCAGCAATTCTGATAAATTCTTGGGTTATCTCCTCTGATCCCCTTTCCACCTTTTCCTATCTTTTCTACTACATGTATGTCGGGCATATTCAAGTCACCTTCCTTCCCTATCTCACTTTATTTCTTCAGTTATTCGCCATCACTTTCCCTCTTTGTCCAAACTTCCTTTTTCCTTGATCTACCGTCTGATTAAGTGATTCTCTCAGCTGTGTCACATTTGCTGGTTACTGTTAATGACTGTATTTTATATTTGTAGGATTTCCTGGTCCTTTTAAAAATCTTATTCTCCAGTGTTTTGTTCCTGTACATTTTTGATTCTGCATATCACTAATTGTCTTAACATACTTAAGAGGTGCTCACTCTCTAAAGATCCTATTGTTGCAGTTCCTGAGGCTCCAGTTCTGTTCATTCTACGTGCTGACTTGTTCCTGTGAACTCTCTCCTCTGCTTCATAACTTTATATACTTTCAAATCTTACTTTCAGTGGTTTTCACATTAATTTCGAGCTTGAGGAAATCCTGTAACAAGTTGGTATACAAACTCAAACTCCAAACACACTTGAAGTGACAAAAATTCCCAAGATAGACTTTCCATACTACCCTCACATCCAGAACTCAGCTCAAACTGGTTTCCTAGTTGCCTTCCTGGATCAGGGGATCAGTAATTTTGTTTTCCAGTTCATTTCCTCACTAAAGATTTCTAAGGTCATGGGGGCATTACCCCCACCATTTGCCTGAGGCTTTATCTCCTTTTCCGTGTAGCCACCATCTTCCAGCCCACCTCTCATCCAAATCCTTAAAAGCTGCCACAGAGGCTCATAATTCTTACCTAGCACCCAGCTCTAGTTTGCATCCAGGGAATTTTTTTGCTTATTTGGTCCAGCCTGACTTCTGTTTCTTGGCAATATATTAATCTGCAGCTACTAAATTAACAAAGGTTTAAAGAAAAAAACCCAATGACAGCCAAAATGCAGGAAAATGGGAGCTTCTATCCACTGGGGGTCGGAGTGCACACAGTTACAATTTCTCTGGAATAAAATTAGAAAATATTCAGAGCCTTCAATTACATCCTTTCTGATATGGTCATTATACCCATAAGCATTCATCATAGAGGAATCATGACTGAAGCATACACTCACCTAGCACACTCTCAGAGCGCTGCGCAGTTCTGCAGGCCGTTAGTCCAAGACCAAGGTGCCATCAGGGCTCGTTTCTGGTGAGGACTCCCTTTCTGACTTGTACACAGCTGCCTTCTCCCTGTGTTCTCGGAGAGTTCTCTGGCGTCTCTTCCTCTTCTTATAAAGACACCAATCCTATAGTACTAGTAGGGCCTTATCTTATGACCTCACTTAATCTTACTTCTTTTCCCCCGCCAAAGACCACATCTCCAAGTACTATAAAATTGGGTTTAGAGCTTCAACATATAAATTTTGGGGGGCATGGAATTCAGTCCATAACACTATATCATGATTATATTTATACAAAATGTTCTGAATAAACATATCTATAGAGATAGAAAGTAGATTGGTAGGAGGCAGAGAGGTAAGCATATGACAGTTTAAAGGGTACAAGGTTTTTTTCAGATACGATAAAAAATGTTCTAAAACTGAATGTAGTAATAGCTGAACAGGTCTGTGAATATACTAAAAAACACTGAAATGTACACTTTAAATGGATAATTTTGTGGCATGTGAATTATATCTCAATAAGACTTACTTTTTACAAAATTAAATACAATCCCAATTATAACCCCAGTAGTTTTTAGGCTAGAAATTTACAAGCTGAAAATAAAATTTAGAAAAATGCAAAGAACCTAGAATCAAAATAATCGGGGGGGGGGGGGGGGCAGGAGAGTAGAGAACAAAGCTGGAAGACTTAATACCACCTGACTTCAAGGTTTTTCATAATGCTACAGTAATTAAGAAATGACAGCAAAAAGATTTCCATGGACATGTGGGCACTGCCTACCACCACTTGCAGAAATACTTTACAAATTAGTAATCATTCCTTTAGGATGGATAACTAGATCAATGAAACAATTCTAGAAACAGAATCACTTACATTACCAGTTATTTTAACAAAGGCACCAAAGCAACCAATTGGGGAAGAGTCTTTTCAACAAATGACACTGGAATAATAGGATAGCCACAGAGAGGAAAAATGAACCTTGAGCCCTACCTTACACCATCCACAAAATTAACTCAAGATGGATCCTAAATCTAAATGTAAAAGTGCAAACCATTAAGCTTTAAGAGGGAAACAGTGTATTTTTGTGATCTAGGCAAAGGTTTCTTATAGGTCACAAAACTACAAAAGAAAAATAAAACAAAGTTTTCTCAAAATAAAAAATACCTGCTCACCCAAGGACTCCAGTAAGAAAAGGAATAACAAGCCTCAGACTGAGAAAAAATATTAGCAAGACATATCTGACAAAACTGGTATCCTAAATAAACTCCTAAAACCCAATAATAAAAAGTATAGCAATCCAAAAATGGGGGAAAAAACCCCAGTAAGACTAGAATACTTTATTAAAAAAAGACTTACAAATAATCAACTAGCATGTGAAAAGGGACTTGACACCATTAATCACTAACTAGGAAAACCCAAATTAAAGATACTATCATGCACCCACAACAGCAGCTAAAACCATAGGAATGACACATCAAGTGCTGGTGAAACTATCACACAACTCCAAATGTCAGAGTAACTTTGTTCATTATACCTAAAAATGGAAATACCAAGTATCTATTATTAAAGAATGAATTAAAGACCTGCCATATTCATAAAACAGAATACTACTCAGCAATAAAAAGGAAGACCTAGTGATACTTACAGTAAGATGGGTAAATCTCAAGAACATCCTGAATTAACCCCTTCCCCAATAATTTTTTTGTTAAAAACGTTTCTTTTTCAGACTAATTTTTTTATTTTGGTTCTATATAGTATTTTTGATGCTGGTTATGAAAACAGTTTGTAATTATTTTTTCTTCCCATTTTTGTGGTTAAGAATAGTATTTCCTCAGAAAGTTTCTAGATGAAATTATTTAGAATGGTACGTATGTAGCTGGTTTTTGAAGGTAAAGTTTTTAGACGAGTATACTCGTCGACGACTGAAAAAAGAACATTTTGTGAAAACGTGTATACACGTTTCTGCCGGGGAAGGGGTTAAAGCAGCCCTACATGAAGGGGACATATGCTACACTCTCCTTTCCATGAAGCTGCTGTGGGGAAGGAAGCATGCAGAAACTTCTGATACCCTACACATTCCTATTGGTACCTTAAGGCTGAGTTTCACTTATCACACCCATGGTCTTAATTCTGGCAACAATTTCCAGAGCTCTCCAGTCTTGTGGCTCCAATGTGGACTGGCTGCTCTCCAGACCTACTGGACAATACTAGTCCAAAAACTAATCTGCTCTCTTTACTTCAATCGTAGGTTCTGGCATCTTTCTTAACCCTTTCTGAACAGAAATGTCATTACTTTGTTCCTGGTAATGCACTTTTCTCTTCATTATCTTGTCACTAGATTTAGCATGTTCAGTTATAGGAAATTATTTTATAATCTCTACTAGAGGCCTGGTACACAAAATTCGTGCGGGGGGGGGGGGGGGCCCTCAGCCCGCCATGCACATGCACCCTCTCGAATCCGAGAGCCCTCTGGGGACGTCCTACTGATGGCTTGGGCCCGCTCCCCATAGGGCTCTGCTCTCTGCAGGGCCTGCCTGCTCCCCACCCTGGTGATGGGCAAGCAGGCCCTGCTGGGTGCTGCCTGCGGGCCTCACTTGCCTGCTGGGCTCACGTTGCTGGGGTGACGCTGCCAGCGTCCTGCCCCGGCTGCTATGGGCGCCACCATCTTTTGTCGCAGAGTGATGGTTAATTTGCATATTGCTTTTATTAGATAGGACAATATTATAAATTTTAAGTCTCCTCCATTTTTCTCTGGAATTCCTTCCTAACAGTCATATATTGGGTCTCTGGGTTACTTCTTGGTCTTCTTGTTCTTTTACTACTTTTTTTTTTTAGAGTCTCAGTTACCATTTCAGATGTGAGTTTTCTTACTGTCCTGTTCCTCCTAATTTAATGCTGTATAAGGAGCTTCTCATATCTGACAATAATTTTTAAAACATTTTCTTCTGTGCCCTGTATTATTCCATCCTTCCAGACATTTATTAATCCTTAGTGATAAGGTGCTAAAAGCCCACTGGAAATGCCACTGGCCTGAGTGGGGATGGTGGGCCACAGTTTTGTGTGACTCTTCCATCTGGGAGCTGGCCATTGACTGCCGTATCTTCCCATGTTAATAAATCGGTTTATTTTTCAGGGTCTTCAGTTTTTCCAGAACTGTTCTGTCTCCAGCATCACCCCCGGTATTTTGATATGGGACTTGAGACTCATCAACTGTGATCTTTCTACCATAAGCACTGTTTATAGTTCCTCTATTTATGCACCTCTGCCAGGCCTCCTCCAAATTTCTAAAATTGGTCCCTAAATACAAGCAATAATTCTGCTTGGGATGTAAGCTCTTGCTGCCATGTGTTCTGTGCTTGAGAGTAGAAGGAGATGATTCTGAATTTATATCTCACCTCTCAGGCACTGCTCAGTCTCACACCTCGACCTTCTGTCCAACCAGAGCCTGCAGATCCCGATTCTCTGGTCTTGGAGGCCCAGCAGCTGTCTTGCTAGCATCCTCCTCTGAGTATCTTCTAAATTGAGGCTTCCTATGCCTCAGTAATCAGTACCCTGCCTCCATCAGCTTTTCAACTTCCAAAAAATTGTTGCATTCTTATCTATTTATAATGTCTGTTCTCTCATTTTTTAAAAATATTTTTTTTATTGATTTCAGAGTGGGAGAGGCAGAGAGAGATAGAAACATCAACGATGAGAGAGAATCATTGATTGGCTGCCTCCTGCACGTCCTGAAACCTGGGTACATGCCCCAACTGGGAATTGAACCGTGACCTCCTGGTTCATAGGTTGACTCTCAACCACTGAGCCATGCTGGCCGGGCCACTCTCACTTTC
>NW_006300375.1:5181511-5185376 GCF_000327345.1 Myotis davidii
CTGTCCTGTTCCTCCTAATTTAATGCTGTATAAGGAGCTTCTCATATCTGACAATAATTTTTAAAACATTTTCTTCTGTGCCCTGTATTATTCCATCCTTCCAGACATTTATTAATCCTTAGTGATAAGGTGCTAAAAGCCCACTGGAAATGCCACTGGCCTGAGTGGGGATGGTGGGCCACAGTTTTGTGTGACTCTTCCATCTGGGAGCTGGCCATTGACTGCCGTATCTTCCCATGTTAATAAATCGGTTTATTTTTCAGGGTCTTCAGTTTTTCCAGAACTGTTCTGTCTCCAGCATCACCCCCGGTATTTTGATATGGGACTTGAGACTCATCAACTGTGATCTTTCTACCATAAGCACTGTTTATAGTTCCTATTTATGCCAACCTCTGCCAGGCCTCCTCCAAATTTCTAAAATTGGTCCCTAAATACAAGCAATAATTCTGCTTGGGATGTAAGCTCTTGCTGCCATGTGTTCTGTGCTTGAGAGTAGAAGGAGATGATTCTGAATTTATCCCTCACCTCTCAGGCACTGCTCAGTCTCACACCTCGACCTTCTGTCCAACCAGAGCCTGCAGATCCCGATTCTCTGGTCTTGGAGGCCCAGCAGCTGTCTTGCTAGCATCCTCCTCTGAGTATCTTCTAAATTGAGGCTTCCTATGCCTCAGTAATCAGTACCCTGCCTCCATCAGCTTTTCAACTTCCAAAAAATTGTTGCATTCTTATCTATTTATAATGTCTGTTCTCTCATTTTTTAAAAATATTTTTTTTATTGATTTCAGAGGGGAAGGGAGTAGGAGAGAGAGATAGAAACATCAATGATGAGAGAAGCATTGATCGGCTGCCTCCTGCATGTCCTACAACGGGGATCAGGCCCATAACCCAGGCATGTGCCCTGACTGGAATTGAATCGTGACCTCCTGGTTCATAGGTATACACTTAACCACTGAGACACACTGGCCAGGCTAAAAATTATTTTACTATCATTTTAGTAATATCACAGATGGGAAAGTCAAAACACAAATTTCAGCAGAAGCCCAGTATTATGCTCCTTTTGTGTTCCATTTCTATGGCCACTATCTTAGCTCACCTTACACGTCACACTTGGATTACTCCTCCAAGAAGTTTAGAAGTTATTTTCTTCCTGCCTTTGATCTCTTTCCTATTTCAATCCCATCTGTTTCCAGATTAATCCTCCTAAAATTTGTTTACATGAAGCCCTTAATTCTCAAGTCATATTCCAACTCTATGGACCTACGACTTAAAAAAAAAGTACAAATTCATCTGATTTTCAAGATTCACAACAACCTGGCACCATCCTTTATCCAAGCCAGTTAAACTGCCCAAGTCATCTAGTTCTTCTTACAGAGTTACTCGAGCTACCAAAGCATGTCCTGTGAAAGTGCTGCTTCCCACCTTCACCTTCCTCCCTCCAGGAAAACTCTGCAAGACTTTCCTTCTTCTCTTCTTACCTAGTCACCCTTTGAGGTCCACAAACCCTACTAGTTCATGAAACTTTCTAACCATCGCAGCATCGAAACCTTTCTCCCTCCTCTTAGCATCTCTGCAATGTCAGCTGTCACACTACCCATCAGATACTTCCTAACAATGAAACGAGACCATCAACATTCATCACAAACATTCCATCTTGCACACGTATACACCCTCAACTTGACTTAGAAGGTGTCTGAGATAGCTTATAAGAATACCTGAAACATAATAAAGACTAGAAAATATAAGCCAGAATAAATATCTACAGAACAGGGAAGTAAAATAGGATGGAAAATTCCAATATACAAGTCAGAATCCTAAAATTTACCAACAAAACAAAAACAAAACACACACACACACACACACACAAAACAAACAGAAAACTGACCTACCTATGAATTATTAGGAATAAACGTATTACACATTTGGAGTGCTTTCTGCCAAAAGTAATTTTGGTTTCCACATTTCTAACAGCATGTAGGTAAGAAGACCAGCCATTAAGACAATTCCTATTCTGACTAAAGTTCAAATATTATCAAAGCCATCAAGAAAAAATGAACTTTTCTATTGGTCCTAGCAGAGACACTTGTTTCTGGACCACACAACCACAGTTACAAGTGATTAGATATAAGCTGAAAACAGCACGAGGTCAGGAGACTGTTGCTGTTCACTCACAGGGATGTTTCAGACCTAGTTCTCTATCAGAATCAATGACCAGGGAACCATTTCTACAAAAAAACAACAAAAACCCTATAGATATATGTTTACTTAGATACTTACAATTGGGAAGTTGTTTGTGTTAAAGATTAATTTAAATTGCATATAGCACTCGTTTTTGTACCCAAGCGAGCAGCCATAGGATGCCTGCTGCTCAGACGTTAAGTAAAACATGGATGGAAAGGACATGGACCTGCACTGTGTGCCTTTTTGGATTCCTAATATTTTAAACAGGACAACTTATAAAACAACAAAAATTACATGTTATAAAGCTCCCCAATGGATCTACTCTTCAGTTCATGCAGTTTTTTCCAGTAAACAGTTTCAACCCACAAAAGGAATAGCTGTGTCCAACTGTGGAAGACTTCACAACTGTGGATGGGAGAGTTGAAAGAACAACCTCAGCGAAAATACCTCAATCAGACTGAGGACGTTTTTAGCAAAGGCCAGCTTAGGAGTACCCTAATTAAGTTAGTAACAAGACTTCAGCCTAAGCCTTCTTCTCATGCGAAATGCTGGCCGGGAGAACCACACTTGCAGTTTTCTTGAATAGAAAGCAGACACAGAGTTGATATACAAACAGGAGGGGAATACTTCTGAGGGAGCAGTGAACTACCTTTTACAAAAGAATGGCACTGAAGAAAGAAGCACAGCCCTCCTCCCTCCAGCCCGGACAGACAGACAGACAGACAGGGCTGTGCCAACACACCAGCTTCCGTTCAGTTTTTCATCAACCACACTGTGGGGGAACGTTATCAGAAAAGAAAAAAGCACAACTCAGTGAGCTGCCAGAGAAAGCACCATGACTGTTGAGTGCATCGTCTTGCAAGGAGTGATCCATGTCTAAAGGACTCTGAAATGGGCGCACTCCTAACCCCTGGTGCCCTTTCTCCAAGTCAGGAAATTCTCAGCCTCTGGCATCCAGCTGCTCTGTCTGTAGGAATCGGGGCTCCTTCTGTCCCTTCACATACCATACCACCCACCATTCCAACACATGCTCAATTATGTGTTAAGTAATCATTTTTTTACTTTCTATGATGAGTATAAAAAGTAAGTATGACCAATAATTAGGAGAAAAATGATCAAATCTAAAATTACTTTTAAAGCAAAAACAAAATAGATTCAGAGGAAAGATTAAATATAGAAGTTAGGAGGAAATAAGAAAACGAAAATCCACAAGGAGGTAAAAATAAATTAAAAATCTACAAGGCAATAAAATAGAGGCTTCATTCAGCAGTCAATGGGTTAGTGTTTTGTACTAGGGCAGCCAGAGTCTAGCAAACCCACATATTTGACTTTTAAAACTTGAGGTTATTTCAGAAGGTTCCTGGAAGACCTCTTTGGAAGGAGACACTTGGCCCTCTTGGGATCTGCCCAGGTCCCCTCACAGGCAAGCGGGACGGTTCTGTAGGTGGCAGTAGGTGGTGAAGAGCCAAGTCTGCTTCTGCTTCGGAGATAGGCCGCACACCTTGTCACCCTGGAACTGTTCAATCACTTGCCAAGGCACACCTTTTGCATGACTGGTAGGGACAAGTCACTGTGAAAGGGTCACATCAGATGCAAAGAGGTCTTAGGCAAAGCCACACAAGCTCATCTTTCTGCAGACATTTCCCAAACATCTCCCCCTACCTCAGATGCTAGGAAAAGATAGGCC
>NW_006300375.1:5185421-5203359 GCF_000327345.1 Myotis davidii
ACATACCTGATGTGACACACAGTGGCTACTGTAATGCTGCGAAGGTCTGGATGTCTCTGTGACTCTACAGCACCAGGCCTCATCTAAAGGGGAGAAGGGGAACCAATTTGCGACTTTTGGTTACTACCAAACTCAAACCACTTTCACTTTCTAAACGGCAATTCAATTAAAACAAAACTAAACATAATAGAACCATTTTCTACTGCCACTTCCTAACCAACAGAACTAAGAGTTGAAATTCCAACAATGAATTTGTTATAAGATCATTTGCAAAGACTTTCACTACAAAGTGGCCAGAGCAGCAGGCCTACCATCAGCCAGTACAGTCTGTCGGCAAAATTATGAAAGAACTAAGTCCTCTCCAGGCTGTGGTTAGACAGAATTCGAAGGGTGATATCACAAAGCAAATCAGTTTGCATCTAAAAGCATATTCCAAAAGCAAAGATTGCTTATAACTAACGTAAGGTTTATTTACAAATATTTGAAGTGCTCTTATATATATACACCATGAAGCACACACAAAAAAGCTTAAAGTACCATATTCATACGAATAAAAAATAAAAATTCAATTCTAGAGGCAACAATCCTATACAATAAAAGGCTAATATGCAAATTGACCAAACAGGGAATGACCGGTCACTATGACGCACACTGACCACCAGGGGGGGGCAGACGCTCAACGCAGGAGCTGGCCCCTGGTGGTCAGCGCACTCCCATAGGGGAGTGCCACTCAGCCAGAAGCCGGGCTCACGGCTGGCGAGTGCAGCGGTAGTGGCGGAAGCCTCTTTCGCCTCCATGGCAGCACTAGGATATCCGACTGATGGCTTAGGCCAGTGGTCGGCAAACTGTGGCTTGCGAGCTACATGTGGCTCTTTGGCCCCTTGAGTGTGGCTCTTCCACAAAATACCACGTGCGGGTGCGCAAATACAGTGCAACTGAAACTTCGTGGCCCATGCGCAGAAGTTGGTTTTCAGCCTAGGCAAGTCTATTTTGAAGAAGTGGTGTTAGAAAACGTGGGGGATGTCGGTCAGTTGGGCGACGGGAGACGCAGCGCAGGGGAAGTGCACGCGATTCATGCACAAGTTGAGCAAGCTAGTCAGTCAGCAGTCTCATTGTGCAATGGTTAATGCTAGTCACGTCTGCAAATCGTGCGGGTGACAAAAGTAAAGGCTATTAAGTTAATTTTAGGGAACGTTGTGGACTGAAAGAAGATGTAGTGTCAAGGATTGAGAAAAGTCTGTTGAGATGGTTTGGACATATGCAAAGGATGAACAAAAGGAGATAGACGAAACAAGTATACAAGACGAGTGTGGATGGGAGAGTTGGAAGGGATCGACCTCAGCGAACATACCTCAATCAGACTGAGGACGTTTTTAGCAAAGGCCAGCTTAGGGGTACCCCAATTAATAACAATGTACCTACCTATATAGTTTAAGTTTAAAAAATTTGGCTCTCAAAAGAAATTTCAATCGTTGTACTGTTGATATTTGGCTTTGTTGACTAATGAGTTTGCTGACCACTGGCTTAGGCCCATGGGAGTAGGCCGAAGTTGTCACACATCCTCCAAGGGCTCCCAGACTGCGAGAGGGCGCAGGCCAGGCTGAGGGACACCCCCCTACCCCCCCCACACCAGCCCGAGTGCATGAATTTCGTGCACTGTGCCTCTAGTCTTAAAATAAAAGCATCCAACGCAGGTGATGCGGGGTTCTGTGCAACAGTGTTATGAATTCTGTAGGTTCTTAAGGATAGATACAATTTCTCAATCCTAAAAACTACTTTAATAGTACAAGCTCAATAGTGAAAGGTAGAGACAATTTTCATTTGGTTAAGGAAAACTAACAAAAACTAATCAAGTGTATTTTTAAATGTATGCTATATACTGAAAATCTAGAAAGCACAGATCATTTTTTAAAAAATCATCATAAGCCCAATACTACAAATAGCCATGTTCAATAAGGGTGGTATTTTTTATTTTTTCAAAAATAGGGTGTGCCAGGGGTTCACAGTTCACATACCACTTTAAATCTTGCTTTCACTCTTACTGCAAGCATTATTACATGTCAATGAATACTCAATATATTTTTAATGGCTATTTATGGTCATTAAATACCAAATTCTTACTATTAAAGACAGAGGCTGTTTCCAACTGTTTCCTATTATTATTCTGAAAACATTGCACATACAATTTGAATACAACTATGTTTTTGGGATAAAGTTTAAAAAAAAGTCACTGAACCAGGGTACATTTTCAAATTTCAAATTTAGAAATATAAAGACATATTGATATTTCTAAATTTCTCTACAAAAAGATACTAGCAAACTAACATTCGTACCTGACGATGGAGGTGCTCTGGCTCCCCAACTCCTGCCAACACTGGCTATAATCACTTCTTTAAAACTCTTTTCAATCTGACAGGTTAAAACTCTTAATTCTTCATTTCATTAATAATTATGAGGTTGACCATTTCCCCATATGCCTACTGACAATTTGCACTTCGTTTTGTGAACCAGTTACAACCCTTAGCGCCTCTTTCTGAGTATAAATACATGAGAATGGCAGCTCACATTTGAAGAAAAAATGAACTGTATCTATATGTCTAGATTTGATGTATGCCATGCTCATTAGGTGAGCAAAATAAGATTAATATAAGATCCTGAATAAAAAGTACAAGATAAAATACCCAAGTACATTCTTCAAGCTATATGGTTATTTCCAAATGGACATGGATCATCTCTAATCAATCTACTGTGAGAACAAAATGTTACTCTTTCTATTTGATCTGTTTTTCTGAGATTTTGAGTTTCTATAAAGGGAAGAGAATTCTGTAGCTGGAATCTTCCCTTTGGACCCCCAGCTCCTTCAGAAGAACCAGGGAGGGTAAACATGTCAACTTGAGAGAGTGGCAGCGGTAGCTGCGACATGAGCATACAGCTGGCAGGTGCAGCGAGGCAGTGGGACCAGCATGTCTTGGCACGTCATTCCTGTAGAGCACCTGCTGCGGCTGCCAATGGCTCAGCAGGTCTACTCTGGGTGAAGCGAGCCCCGCTCCAGGGACGAGTTGTGTCACAGAACAGTGGTTAAATGTGAACTGTGAATATGCTGATATTATAACTTACTAGGAACACTGAACGTGATCCTTAGTGTATTGTTGGGGAAAAGATTTTTAAAAGAATCTTTATGGTTGAAAGTATTGCAGCTGTCCCCTTTTTTCTCCCCAATGACCTCTTCCCCCAGCCCCCTACCCCTCCTTCACCAAACTGGGGGGAAAGATTTTGAAAAAACAGGCCAAGAAAATGGAATGAACTAATTCAGCTCACAGAACTACAGGGAGAAAAACAGAAACTTTAAAATTTATGAGAACTAATGCAGACAGAAAGACATCAACATGGAAGTTTAAATTGATTCCCAGGGAAGCTAAAATGATAGTTTGAGGAGTATAATGACAGCAGAAAAACAACAACAAAAAAACCTGATTTTGACCTGAAAGTGAGGGAAGGTAGACCTGGGCCTCACAAAAACAAAGAGAAACTTCAATCGGACAGCCTAGTGCCTAGACTAGATATGACTGGGTCTGTCAGCTATGCCATATAGGAGATAAATTTGCAAAGCATTCCCTTCCTAAGTGCCTGTTCCACTAGCAGGACGCTGGCCTGTCCTCTGAACCAGGCATGACATGGGAATTATAATGTTGCCCACAAATTGATAAGAAACTTCATTTCCTATTCCAAGTTCAAAAGAAAGGAAACGGACTACTATCAAGGAGTACTGGATAGGAGAGCTCCTGTATTTTACTGCAAAAAGAAAAGTCCTTATTTAACTACATATATGCATGTGGGACATCCCAGGAAACTGGAACTGCATGGAAGTGCTCAACAAGACACAGAGTGGGGAACAAGGGCTCAAGGCTAAAACATCAATAGAAAATGAAGCCTCTGTGAAGTGGCTGGAAACAAAGGAAACTGAACTAGATCCTTCTGACTCAGATGCTCTGAGACCTATTCTTTCTCCGAATTCCCTTCTCTTTCCTTTGCCATTCTGAGCTGGAAAAAAAACAAGAAAAACGTTTATGCTGCCTAACAGCCCAAAGTCCTATTACATCGTCCTATTCAATACTCCACAGGTTCCTAAGGGCTCTAAGAATATCACTTCACATCTAGAAGTAGGTTCCTTTTTCTAGAAAACATGGCAGGCCTATCTCCAGAATAAATAAAAGTGAACAAATTAGCTTTATTTGATTGTTCTAATCTAATCTACCAGTTAGACTTATGGGAAGAAAAGGGTTCCTCCATTCTTTCTCTCAACCAGTTTTTCAATCCTCTCTTGCTTAATAAGGTTCTTTACCCTTTGAAGAGTAACCCCAGAAGAGTGAGGTGCAGTCTGCTCCTTCTTCCCGGGACCAAAAGTGCCTGCTAACTTGAAACGTAACCACACAATCCCATGTGTCAGATGTCACTGTAAACCAGCCTATAGCAAAGTATTTTTAAGGAGCGATACAGTTAAGTGGGTCCATGGGAGACTGAATATACACCTGGAAGAAAATAATTTAAACAGAAACAAAACTGTTATGCAAACTGAGCTGGCATAAAACTGTAGTCATAGCAACACATCATTTCAGGAAGTACTATATATCTTAAAATGACTTAAATGGAAGTGAAGATGTGCTCTAGAAAAATGTGTCAGATAACTCAAAGTTCTACTTATGACAATAACACTAATACTAAAAACGCAAGTGAAAGGAGGAGTTCAATTCTAGGATTTCAATAATCAAATTAATACAAGTAGACATTCTACTGTTTCATCTGTATCCTAAAAGTTAATATAATAAGATTTGATCAGCCTGGCCGACGTGGCTCAGTGGTTGAGTGTCAACCTATGAACCAGGAGGTCAAAGCTCCATTCCTAGTCAGGGCACATACCTGGGTTGTGGGCTCGATCTCCAGTGTGGGGCGTGCTGATGGCAGCCTATAAATTAAAAAAATAAAGAGTTGATCAAAACACCCTTCTTTGGAACTTCATAAGGAAAATACAGAAAATACTTTGAGAAATGCGATTCATCCAAATATAAATCCTGAGGCATATAGGAGATAAAAGGCAGTTTCTATATTTAGACTACTGAGAATTTTAGTTCTGGCATCATCATTTATCAGTAGTTGTTACAACAATTAGGTGAGTTACTTGAGGTTTTGGAGACCAGGTTTCTGACACCAAGGGTTACTACACCAACCTTCCTGGGTGACTTAAGCCTTAAATAAGATGTAGGTGGTCCCTAGCACAATGCCTGACACACAGGACTCAAACTGTGGCTATGATTTCATAAATAATATCTTAAAATTTAAAGTTAGATTCTCCACTCTTAATTAATTTACGTAACTGTTAATGTCTTAGACCAAACTGGAAGGCAAAAAAATAGCACTCAATTTAAGAGTATTATTCCTAAAATATTTAAAATTGTAATTATTATAACAACTACAAATTATAATTACTTGTAGAATAAAAGAATTCAGTAATTGCTACAAGCAGACAAAGTCTACTTTCTTAGAGAGAATCCTAAAAGCAAAACATCCTATTGGGTAAAAGACCAATCTGATTTAGTAAAAAATTACACATTAAGAAATTCCCCAGAGATAATAAAAATTCCTTGATCTCCACATTAATGCTCCCCTGCTTTTTTTTTACAAGCCAGAAATCTAACCAAGTGCCTTGTCTAGTCTCTGGAATCACCTCTTCAGCTCTACTACAAAAACACACACACAAAACTGTCATACCCAGAAGGCCACAATCCTCTTGAGTGGAATAATATCCTTTCATTTGCAAAGATTCTATCATGCTTAAAAGTGTTCCCTGTATTATATGATCTAGCAATCCCACTCCTACGTATGTACCCAAGAGAAATGAAAACACAGGTGCACACAAAAACTCACACAATATTCATAACAGCCGCATTGTTCCTGACAGCCCAGAGTGGACACGACCAGATATCCCTCACTGATGAATGGAAAACATGCGTCATGTTCACACAGTTAGCCACTAGAGCAAATGAAGCACCAACCCTGCTACAAAAAGGATGAGCCTGGAAATGTTATCTTAAGTGAACGAAGTCAGTCATGAAAAGCCACATCCTGTGTGATTCCATTTACATGAAGCATCCAGAACAGGCAAATTCTTAGAGACAGAAAGTAGATCAGGGGTTGCCAGAGGATGGGGGAGGAGAGAATGGAGATGACTACTAATGGGTTCAGAGTTTCTTTTAGGGGTGATAAAGATGTTCAAAATTAGAAAATGGTTATGGTAGCACAACTATGACTATACTAAACACCGCTGCATTGTATACTTTTTAAAAAGGATGAATTTTATAGTATGTAAATGATATTCAATAAAGCTGTTATTTTTTTAAAAAATATTCTACAGAAGTGTATACATATACACATTATGAGTATGTGTACACACCTATAATAAAATTTAAATTTAGAAAGGAACATACAGTTTTGTATCTACTTAAATTAATGTAAAAGTTGTAAAGATTTTAAAATAGTAGCATAGTTGTGGGTATACTGGAAAATCATCTAACCAAGTTTGACAATCATTGATACACATTAATGACAAACTTAAATATCCATTAAACTAGAAACTTTAAACTCCTAGAACCAGCAAATCAGTAGCAATCTGCTATTAAGTTAGCTTATATTTCAATTTCTTATACTTAAATGGCATCAAGAAACTACAAGTTAAATAGTCTATCACTGAATATATAATGGAGATGGGAGCTACATCTTTTGCCCTCCACCCCACATAACCTCCATAGCACACGGCACAGTCCCTTGCACACATCATGCACTACGAAATGAATGAAATACTTTTTAAAAATATCATGTTTGTAAAAACAGAGCATAAAGTAGAACTTTTGCTCTGTGTAGTAACCCTTTAGATGGGTCAGCAAACTTTTCCCATACAGGGCCAGAGAGTAAATGCTGTCAGCTTTGTGGACCAGACCATTTCTGATGCAACTATCCAACTCTGCTCCATCTACCCCATGAAGGCAGCCACAGGTAACATGGAAACCAACCCCCAACCCCCACAACCAGTGCTGTCCAACAAAACTTTCTGCCATGAGGGAAGTAGTCTACTATCTATCTACAGAGCACTTGAAACACAGCTACTGCACCTGGCCAGTGTGGCTCCATGGTTGAGCATCAACCCATGAACCAAGACGTCACTGGTTTCTTTCCTGGTCAGGGCACATGCCCAGGTTGTAGGCTTGATTCCCCATGGGGGGTTGTGCAGGAGGTAGTAGATCAATGGTTCTCTCTCATCTCTCTCTCACCAATGGTTCTATTTCTCTATCCCTCTCCCTTCCTCTCTCTAAAATCAATAAAAACATATTTTAAAAAATGCCCCTACTGCAACATAAAAACTAAATTTTTAAAAATATATATTTTATTGATTTTTTACAGAGAGGAAGGGAGAGGGATAGAGAGTTAGAGACATGATCAGCTGCCTCCTACACACCTCCTTCTGGGGATGTGCCCACAACCAAGATACATGCCCTTGACCGAATCAAACCGGGGACCTTTCAGCCCACAGGCCAATGTTCTATCCACTGAGCCAAACCAGTAAGGGCAAAACTGAATTTTTAATTACATAATTTAAATGACTTGAAATACAGACACATGTAGCTTACAGCCACTGTACCGAACAGCACAGCTTTAGACTACCAACAAGCCAATTTCACCTCTGTTCAAAAAACTTAAGAGTGACTTAATTTTTAAAGCTAAAATGAACTCATGGATGAACTGAAAGAGAAAACATGTCAAATTTCTAATAATTTTCAGATCATATTAGTAAACAGGCTTCTAAGCAAATAGCTCTCAATGCAGGCGGCAGGATACGTGTAGAGCTCCATGTATCTGGATTTTGCCATACTCTGTCTGGTGTACACCTGCTGGATTCCGGCTCTGAGGTCATCCCAGATCTGGTCAAGGCCAATCTGCTTCAGTCCATGGGGATTCTGACTCCTGTTCGATGACATTGTGAGAAATATTCTGAAGTTGTCCAGTGCAGCAATCCTTATTCAAAGTACAGCTAATCCTCCATTAGATGAAAATATACAGTATCATTCCAAATTTATTCACAGAGCTCAGAAAGGATGTCCTTTAACTGTAGAGAGTGAAATCTCATCGCAGGCAAACCTGAAGAAGAAATAAAGGGAATTAATTAATTCTTTTTCAATACCCCAGGGAGGTACTGAAATACTCACACACTGAAAGAAATAGTCTGTAGGCATTTGCAGGCACCACGCTAATCCAGAGATTATTTATCTTTGTATGTGGAAACACTCCTATTATGTATGTGCATAGAAATATGCTTATTTTTACCAACATTTGCATCATGGGGGTGCCAGAAGAAGAGAGGAAGAAAGAAATTGAAAACCTATTTGAAAAAATAATAGAAAGTTTCTAGATGAAATTATTTATAATGGTACGTATGTACCTGGTTTTTGAAGGTAAAGTTTTTAGACGAGTATACTCGTCGACGACTGAAAAAAGAACATTTTGTGAAAACGTGTATACACGTTTCTGCCGGGGAAGGGGTTAAAGACAAAGAGAGAATCTTAAAAGCAGCAAGAGAAAAGTAAGGGAGTGCCCAAAGGATTGTCAGCTAATTTCTCAAAAGAAACGTTGTAGGCCAGAAGGGAGTGGTAAGAAATATTCAAAGTGATGAATAGCAAGGACCTATAACCAAGATTATTCTACACAGCAAAGGTATCATTTAGAATTGAAGGTCAGATAAAGAGCTTTACAGACAAGAAAAAGCTAAAAGAGTCCACCACCACCAAACCAATCCTATATAATATATGCTAAGTGACTGACCGTTCGACCATTTGATCAGTTGCTATGATGCACACTGACCACTAGGGGGCAGACACTTCAACCAGTAGGTTAGTTTGCTGCTGGGGTCCAGCCAATCGGGACTGGGTGAGACAGGCCCAACACACCCTGGAGCCCTCCCACGGTCCCTCCCCGGCCCCAATCATGCACTGGTGGGTGCCTCGGCCTGGCCTGTGCCCTCTCGCAATCCAGAACCCCTTGGGGGATGTTGGAGAGCCAGTTTCAGCCTAATTTCCCGCAGGCCACGCCGAGGGACCCTACTGGTGCACGAATCCATGCACTGGGCCTCTAGTAATACATGAAATGTTGAAGGGTATTCTTTAGGAGAGGAAGGAGAAGGTGGACGGAGAAGAAAAAAGACCAAAAAAAATATGGACAATAAAATGGCAATAAATACATATCTATCAACAATTGAATCTAAAAACCAAAATAAATGAACAAAGAATCTAATTAACAAAATAAACTAATTAATAAAATAGAACCAGAGGCATGGAAACATGAAACAGATTGATGAGTCTCAGAGGGAAGGGGGAGGGAGATTAACCATAGAACTTATGTGCATATATGCATTACCAATGGACATAGACAATAAGGTGGTGAAGGCCTAGGGTGGGCCAGGACCTGGGCAGAGTGGGGAAATGGGGGGGAAGGGGGAAGCGCGGACATCTGTACTATTCTCAACAATAAACATTTAAAAAAGAAAAGAAATATGCCCACAGAAAAAGCTGAGTAAAACTTGCATAGAGACAACTAGCATGTTGCCTTTTTTTTGTCTTCTAAAAGTACCAAACTTCAACTATATTTCTTGACCTGTATAACAACCAAAAAGAGAAATTCAAAGGAAAAAACAAAGGAAACTCCCAAAAAAGAGAAACACAAATAGCTTATAAATAGGAAAAAAAAATCCACTTTCACAAATTAGAAGGCAATTTGGCAAGGCTGAGCAAAATTTAAAATGTACTCTGAATTCAGAGACCTGGGTTTGAAGCTCAGCCCCACACCTGCTAGGTACGTGGTCTTGGGTAACTTACTTAACTTCTCACTTCTCTAAGCCCCCATTCCCTAGTCTGCAAAGTGGGGTAAAATCATTTTCCTAAATAGTTGTGAAGTTTAAGTTAATGTATATAAAATATTTAACAAATGGTAATTGCTATTATCTCTAAGTGTCCAAAGCTACTGCAAAATACACTTTATAATGCTCCAGGATGTTGGATCCATAGGTAAAGGGACTTTGCTATGCAATATTGTATTAAAACGGTACTTCTCAATATGGCACATTATAGACATACTTTAAGGATTATCTATGTATATCACATCACAATATGGAGGTTTTTAAACCACTACTCCTCATGTTAATTAACATTTAATTATTGTAATGGCGCCAGAAAAATGGTATCTGGTACAATAAGAACAGGTTGTCAAACTGCCAGGGCAAGTTTGAGTTAGCCCAACACGTAACTTGGTGCATCCCGCATCCTCAGTGGCATTATAGCTCTTCATAAACTTGGGCATAGTAGATCATGTTTATAGAATAAGTCCAAACTACTGAAACCTAAATCATCTCTACTATTTGTCATCTAAGCTAATGACTTAACATTTTATGAAGGCACAATACTATTCCTGATCCTGAATGTATTTTATGTCATATCCTATATAATAAAACCCTATTATGCAAATAGACTGAACGGGGGAACGACTGGTCGCTATGATGCACACTGACCACCAGGGGGCAGATGCTGAACACAGGAGCTACCCCTGAGGCAGTGCTAAGAAGCAGCGAGCGGGGAGCGGGCCTAAGCCGGCAGTCGGACATCCCCCGAGGGGTCCCAGACTGCAAGAGAGCGCAGGCAGGGCTCAGGGGATCCCCACCCCCACCCCCCAAAGTGCACGAATGTCGTGCACCGGGCCTCTAGTATTCACATAGATATGTTTGAATGTGGGACAGAAAAATGCCCAACAAGAATTCCCTCAAGTTTTAAGAAAACTAACAACTCAGCAAATGTTTCCTAAATATAATTTCAATCTTGAGTTTCCTTTCATCTATCTTGAGAAGATCATACCAACACCCCACCTGATAGTCATTGGGGTGTTTTGGATGGGTGCTACTACCACCTGATAGCATCACCTGTTTAAACCTATACTCTCTTCTCTGGCACTTATTTAATTGTCCCCTAAGTGGAAATTACCACTTAAATTCTCCAGTCCAGATTTCTCTGAACTCCAGGCCTGTCTATATCCAACTGCCTCAGTAACATCTGCTGATGTCTCAAGCCCAACAGGTGTACAGTTGAACTCAGGCTCTAGCCCCAGACTCCATTCTCCACATTGTTGCATCTCATTAAGTGGCAACTCCATGTATCCACAAATCAGAAACCTATCACTTCCCCATGTATTCCTCACACAGCAGCTGAGTCTAAGACTGCAGATCTGATGAGATTGCTATCCTGAGAGCAATGAGGGCAGGAGGGGGCAAAGTAGTTGGAAGCAGAGAAATCCTTACTGCAGCACCATCAGATCTTTTCTATCTCCTCACTTACCTCTTACCAAACTCCCCTTCATCCCCTCGGTACAGCACAGACTCCTCCCTTTCTTGGGCACTCTGGTCTCCTCCCCACTCCGAGGATCTTTGCATTTGCTGCTGTTTCTGCCTGGAAAGTTCTCCCTCTTCATCAAGTTGTTTTCCAGCTACACTTCCAGCCAGGTCAGATTCACTAGGGAGCTCCCAGACAGGTCAGGTTTGCCCATTTCACAGGACTTTCCCTTCTTAACTATTATTCAAGGTCATGATTCCAAGCATCAGTCTCACTTCACTGGTGAGAAGGATCCCAGGCACAGATGCCGTCTCTCCCGGTCACCACAGTAACTTGAGAACCTAGGTCAGAGCTCAGTTCTAAGCTCAATCAATGGTTTGCATAAATAAATATAAGAATGTTTTGTTTTTACAGTTGTAAAACCATTTATTTCAAAAGAATTTACAGGTCAATTATTAAATTATTAAGAAGAATTAATAAGGTCCCTGATACAATATAAATACACAAAAATCAACTGTATTTTCTATATAACTCACAACAGTTAGAATATATAATTAGCAATAAATGTCATCTACTGTAATAACAATATAAAGTGCTCGGAGACATCTATCAAAGTATTATATAGGAGAGACATACCATGCTCATGAGCAGGGATTAATTAATGTAAAGAGGTCAATTCTCCAAAAATTGATTTAACGCATTTACAATTAACATGTATTGTTCTTTGTTAGCTTTGAGAAACCGTGCAAACTAAGTCTAAAATGCACATGTAAGAACAAAGGCTTATGTGCCGTGTCACATAGAAACTTTTTGATATTTGCAACCATAGTAAAAAAAAAAATGTATATTTTTGATATTTATTTTATATATTTAAATGCCATTTAACAAAGAAAAATCAACCAAAAAAATGAGTTCGCGTGACATACGTGTCATAGGTTCGCCATCACTGTGCTAGGATAACTGTGCTAGGATTTCTCATACAGAAAATAAAAAAGTCAGAATCAACACAATATAAAGCAGATTAAATCCTGAAATATTAAAAGACCAAAACCTATGGCAAATAGACTCTAAAATGACCCCCACTGTTACGCCTGGTATTCGTGATCTCAAGTAAGGACCTATGACTTGCTTCTAACCAAAGCTGACTAAGTGTCACTTCCAATTGAGCTACATTGTTAGTAGTTTCTCTACTGATTTGCTCCCATCCTGGCTTTCATGAAGTAAACTGCCATATGAAGAAGTCCATGTGGTCATGACTGAGGGTGTTCTTCAGCCAAAAGAACAAAAGCTTTTAGTCCAAGAACCCACAAGGAACTGAATCTTGCCAATAACCACAGAGCTGGGAAGCAGATGCTTCTCTAGGTGAGATCCTAGTGCTAGCCAGCAACCTGATGGCAGCCTTGTGAAAGACTGTGCACAGGACCCATGGATTCATACCCACAGGAACTCTGAGATAATCAATGTGTGTTGTTTTAAGCCATTAAGTTTGTGGTAATTTTGTTATACAGCAATAGACATCCAATAAAAGTATTAAAAGACTTAGAGGAAAATAGAAGATAGTTTTAGTGACAAGACTGGAAAAGATTCTTTAATAAGACAGAAAACTATTTATACATATAAATATATAACCCTAATATGCAAATAGAATGGCAGAAAAACTGAATAGCCAAACAACCAGTTGCTATGATGTGCGCTGACCACCAAAGAGCATGCGCGGAACATGGCGGGCATCGGCAGCAGGCAGCAGAGCATGGAACAAGGCAGGCATAGGCCGTGGCGGGATGTTGGAGGTGAGTTGGGGCACCAGTCGCTGTCATAGGGCAAGCCTCTGGTGGTTACTGAAAATTCTTTGCTCCCATGCGCCGAGGTCCTGTCCAGCACTTGCACCTGCTGCTGGCGCTAGGCGCCATCAGTGGGTGCGAGCGGCAGGGCCAGTGGGAGGTGGAGAAGCCATCACTTGAACTGCTGCTGGCACTGGCCCCAATTGCTCTGCGCTGTCAGTGCGTGGGAGTGGTGGTGGTGGGAGCAAGGCTACTGGCAGGAGGGACCAGGCGGGGGCACAGAGGATGGGCCGAGACCTGTCCCTGTGCCCACCACAGCCTTGCGGCCCACAGTTCCTTTCAAGGTGCATGAATTCATGCACTGGGCCCCTAGTAAATAATAAAAGAAAACACTGACATATTTGCTTACATTCAAATTAAGAATACCTGAGTAGCAAAACAGATTACACAAATGGTAGGACAAAGATCATGAAAATAGAAAGAATATGTTTTTAAAGGATTTGGAAATAATGAAATACCAGTGCCACCGAGTATCTGAACTTGCCCCAAATCCCCCTTTAGAATCTCTACAGAATTCTATCTTGTTTCTTCTAAACTTTTTCCTTCACATACTAAATTTTAGACTATAAATTTATTTCTTGTTTCAATTATTAATGTTTTATGTAATCCTAGTCATCACAAATGAATACATATTTTAACACAGTGTTTAAGCAGACTTATGAGAGTTACAGAAATTCAGTGACCAATATTATTTATTTGGCAAATATTTAGTAGGGAACTATAAGTACCAGGCACTGTGGTGGGCTCTGGTCATGTAGAATCCTATATAATAAAAGCCTAATATGCTAAGTGTCCAGTCATCCATTCAACCAATCAAAGGGTAATATGCTAATGATATGCTAAGGCAGCAGTTCTCAACCTGTGGGTTGCAACCCCTTTGGAGGTCAAATGACCCTTTCCCAGGGGTCGCCTAAGACCATCGGAAAACACACATATAATTACATATTGTTTTTCAACCAATCAAACCGTAATATGCTAATGATATGCTAAGGCTGCTCAACCACCTGCTATGATGTGCACTGACCACCAGGGGGCAGGTAGTAGGCCTCCCAACTGCTTGCTATGATGTGCACTGACTACCAGGGGGCAGTCTACCAGTCAACCAGATGGTATGACGTGCACTGACCACCAGGGGGCAGACGCTCTGACTGGTAGGTTAGCTTGCTGCTGGGGTCCAACCAATCAGGACTGAGTGAGACAAGCTGGACGTGCCCTGGAGCCCTCCCACGGTCTCTCCCCGGCCCCGATTATGTACCGGTGGGGTCCCTCTTGCAATCTGGGACCCCTTGGGGGATGTCAAAGAGCTAGTTTCGGCCTGATCCCGAAGGCCAGGTCAAGGTACCCCACTGGTGCATGAATTTGTGCACCGGGCCTCTAGTAGTTTAATATTTAAGAAAGTTAATTTTTTAAAAGCCTGATATATATATATATATTACTGTATTTTATTTATTTATTTATTTTTGTACTTTTTTAACAGCTGTATTGAGATATTATTCCTATACCATACATTCATCCATTCACAATACAGAGGTGGGCAAAAGTAGATTTACAATTTTAAGTACATGAAACAGAGTTTATTCTTGTATTATTAGGTATTAATTATTGCCTTATTTCCAACTGTAAACTTACGTTGCCCTCTATGTATATAATTAGTGGCTTTTAGTATATTCATAGAGTTATGTAACCATTACTACAATCAATTTTAGAATATTTTCTTCTTTTTTTATGTTTTTTTTTTTACATTTTTTTCCCTTGATTGAATAAGATATTACAAATGTGACCTTATCCCCCCAATGTCCCTTCATCTCCCCAATTTGTGCACTGGGCCTCTAGTAGTTTAATATTTAAGAAAGCTAATTTATTAAAAGCCTGATATTTTTAAAAAACTAAGAATGCTACAAATATCTGATTATAAACTGATTGGAGTAATAAAATATAATATAGGTATGCCCCCAAAAGACTAGCTTATCAATGTTGAATTTTCAGAAATACACCACTTTACAAGCTATAAATCCTTCATCTCATAACTGGGACACCACAAAACTGTCAAAAATCTTATGCAGACTTCATGAACAGTCAAAGAAGTTCATTCGAATGTTTTTTTAGGTAAGGGGTAAAAATATTTTCCTAAGAAATCACATGTCATAGCCAAAAGGCTTAGGAGGGCCAAAAAGCCAATAGATGTTAAAAACAAAAACTAAACAAAATATATACTTAAGAGATTAGGCAGTTTTCAAAAGCATATAGACCCTGGCATTCCATGGTGCACGTACTGTGGTCACAGGCACCCAATAAGGAATACTGAAATTTTCTGACACAATATCTGCATTATTTGATACTTGGATGCACAGGAAATTGAGGCACAAAATGCAACTAACCAAGTACAGGAACCAGGAGCAGAGCCAAGTGGTACCTTCATACACCAGCCACTGGCCATGAAGCCTGAATAAATTACCTCACATGCATGCCCGCACACGCACACACAATTACACTTCACCTTCACCTCTCCCTAAGAAAGTAAGATAATGGACAGGCATACAAAAGTCAAAGTAAGCAGGTCTAATGGAGAAGAGAAGTTATATGTTTAAGAACTTGTCTCCAAGAAAAGTCTTGTTTCAAAGGGTCATGAAAGCCAACATAATCATATTAAACAGCCTTCAAACAATTCAAACCATGTGCTAATCAAACAGCCTGTTTCTCAAGATTTTAACAGTATAAACTTCCTTCACTGAGTAGAAGCATGAACTACTGACAATTCTGAAAAACATATCCTCTCTGATATCAGTAATTCAGTTTCATTAGCAATGAAAGGACTGTTTTAAAAGAGCCTTGTTAATCTTGTACTAAACACTAATTGGACATAATCTAAACAGAACATAAAGGGAGTTTGGAAAATGCTAGCTCTAGTGAAAAATATTTTATTTTGTTTGCTACAAGACTTCAGAGGACTTAATCAGTGAACATATTTTATAAATTTCTGTCAGAAAACCAGTATAAAGCATCTTCCTCTTAAATTGACTTGGCTGTAGAGTATTTTTTCCTAAACATATTGCAGGACTGGTGTTTTAAGAAAACCGTTTCCAAGAAAAAACATATTAAAAGAAAAAGGAAAGATACATCTGTACTGATCCCTACTGATTACTAACTCTTGGGATCAACCACACACTGTTCTGCAACTTTTGTCACTTTATAATGAAATACTCCTAACTTCACTTAATGAAATACACCTTACTGTTTTAGTGAGCTATGTAATATCCTACTGCTCATCAAAGAGCTAAAGAGCTTCTGGCTGTATACTTTTTAACAGCTGGAAGTCACACTGCAACAAGCAGCCACAGAAGCATTTCTTTCTTGCTGACTTGAATGGAATGAAGAACACTTACATAAAGCTAAGATAGAAAGGACTATGGGACCATCCCCTAGGACAGAACACACTAGAGGAGGGACAGATTGGTAGCAGGTGGTCTACCTCTGCGCATGTGATTCTGTGGTGTGTGTAACCATACTAGGCAGCTGGGCTGTGCGAGTTCATCTCTGACAGGCACTATTTGAATCTGGAGCCAGAGTGAATCAGAGAAATTAGAGAAAGATGGGCCCAAAACGAGTCCCAAGGAACACTTAGAAACTGACTTAAGGGGAACCATAAAGTTTATATTTGCAAAGTTAAAGCCCAAAACAATGAGAGCCTTCCCCGCACCTATCCTGGAGACTTGGGGGAAGAAAAGGCCATGGTTGGCTGGACCTAACAATGGTCACTGCCATTATTTCTTGTATGATCTTGGGTAAACTGCTTAATTCCTTTGGGAGTCAGGATTACATAAGGCAGCATAGGGTTTCAAAAATGCTAGGTATTATTTTCATTATCATGATAATTTCTGAAATGTAGCTTTTGGCTTTCGTTTCATGTAAGTCACTGGCGACCTCAGCAAGGACAGTTTCACTGTGGTTTTAAGGGCAGAAATGAAACTGGAACTGGCTAGAAGGGACCAAAATGCTTAAAGACTATCTTTAGGAACCTTGGCCATGAAGGAGTGAAGAAAGTTAGAGGCGGATCTCTGTCTCCAGAAAGAGTGAGGGATAAAGGAGAAGTGGCTGTGGTTAGAAGTGTGATTGGTGACTCTGGAAGTGGTGCAGGCTGGGTCAGGTCTAGGGACAGAATGGAGTTCAAGGAGCAAGAGGTCAAGGCCCTGGGAGGACTGTCCACGCTGAAGCCAAGTCCACTCAGATAACGGGTGTTGGAAGTGGAGATGAAGGCTCTGAACTGGGTGTCAGAGTGTCCACTTAATTTCTGAAATATGGTGGCGAGCAGATGACAGGGAGGGAATGAGCAGAGCCCCCAATGAGCCTGTGCATGGCTGCAAACATCGCACAGGCCCACCTTCAACATGGAGGCTAGTAGAGGAGAACCAAGATGGCGGCATAGGTAAACACCAGAGTTTGCTGCTCGAACCACCACTTCAAAAATACAACTAAAAGACGGAACGGACATCATCCAGAACCATACGAAGGCTGACTGAGTGGAAATTCTACAACTAGAAGGAAAGAGAAAAGCATATTGAGTCTGGTAGGAGATGCAGAGGTGTGGAGGTGCTGGTCTGTGGAGGTGCATAAGGTATGGAGGCCCGAGAGAAAGGTGCTGGCAGCTGGGTAGGTGTCATCTTTTTCAATGGGGAGGGGGAT
>NW_006300375.1:5204667-5208792 GCF_000327345.1 Myotis davidii
GGGAAGAGACTGGACAAAAATCGTGCACCTATGGATGAGGACAGTGGGTGGGGAGTGAGGGAGGAAGGTGGGGTGGGAACTGGGTGGAGGGGAGTTATGGGGGAAAAAAAGAGGAACAAATGTAATAATCTGAACAATAAAGATTTAATTAATAAAAAAAAAAAAGCAAAAAACATGGAGGCTAGTGGGATGTGGAAGAATATAAAGAGCCACACCTTGGCTTTAAGGAGTCTTTGAGGAAGAGGCTGTAGGTTGAAAGAATAGGACTTGAGAAAGCTCCCTAAAGAACTAAGTAGGGATAGGAGGGGTGGGGTAGGGGTTTTGATCAGAGGATGACAAGCAACTATAGGGTGCTGGTTCAGAAAATAGAGATGATCATGGGACAAAACAAGGGGCTTTAAGCCTCTAGTGCCAGGAGGAGGATGGCCTTGGCTTTACAAGACTGGGCCGGGGATCCTTGGATAGGACTACGGGGCCAAGCATTTCTCACCACATGCCTAACCAAGTAAACTTTATGCATCCTCCTCATGTATTATTCCCCTGACACAAAACAGACAGAAATATAAATTTCTAAGGCTTTAATGAACATAACTACATTTCTACTGCAGGGGAGGAACACATAAATTTTAAAGTAATAAGAGAATTGTACCCCCTCAATTTCACTTTAAATACTCAAAAAATTCACATACCACTTTTGCCTATTAATGACATTTATTTCCATTTCTATAAATTAAGAACAAACACACCGAGCAAATGCTGTTGCAGAAGCCAATGCTGAGGAGTGTTAAGACCATTCAAATCAGAATTGTAACAGGAATGCAAGAAACAGGGTTTCTCAAAAAACACTATAGCTGCTTGAATTAGGTTGATTGCTTAAAAAAAATGTAAAAAAGCTGAAAGAAAAAAGATAAAAATATTACAATATCGTCTAAAAATAAAGTCTATATTCAAGCTAATGAAAATAGTTAAACTTCACTGTTAAAAAAATAAAACACCCTGGCCAGTGTGGCTCAGTTGGTTGGAGCATTGTCCTGTGTACCAGA
Source organism: Myotis davidii (assembly GCF_000327345.1). NCBI lineage: Eukaryota > Metazoa > Chordata > Mammalia > Chiroptera > Vespertilionidae > Myotis > Myotis davidii. The sequence continues at coordinate 5,205,711 of NW_006300375.1, forward strand.
AGGTGGTGGGTTCAATTCTCAATCAGGACACATACCTAGGTTTCGAGTTAGATCCTGGTCAGGGAGCGTGAGGGAGGCAGCCAATAGATGTTTCTTGCCCTCCCTCCGTCCCTCCCCACCCCCATAACCAATTTTTAAAAATTATGAAATAAACACATAACACAAAACTAGATTTAGCCTTTCTAGTTTAGTGACATTTTAAACCTGGTTAAAATAGAAATGATCCTGGGTATCACTCAATAAAGCCATTAATTGTTTTCTGAGACTAGGTTAGAAGTGTGAACACCACCAGCAAAACAAACGATTTAGACCAAGGGTGGGCAAACTTTTTGACTCGAGGGCCACAATGGGTTCTTAAACTGGACCGGAGGCCGGAACAAAAGCATGGATGGAGTGTTTGTGTGAACTAATATAAATTCAAAGTAAACATCATTACATAAAAGGGTACGGTCTTTTTTCGGATTGCCCAAGGCTGATTTAGACCCACACACTTTGCATATGTATACCAGGAAATATGCAAATACATGAATTTGCGGCACTATTTTATGAGAATGACAACAAAAATCTCAAACCTGGAAACAACCCCACATTCCACTGACAGAATTGACCAATAAAAATTGTGGGAGAGTCACAATGAACCACACACACAGTGCTTCAACCTCAGATCTATTATTTCAACATGAATTGTAGAAAGAGTTCTTAGTGAAAAATGTGACAGAAGAATCAGAGTATGATACCACTCTTATACATAAGATTTAAAAGAAAAAAACAGTTCTTCTATGAGGGGAAAGAAGGCTAGCAATCCCCTAGATAAAGATGGGAAGACACTGTAAATGACCATATAATACAGATTTGGGTAAGGCACTGGCCACCATGGTTTTCCTGTGCTTATGCTCAGAAAATTCAAAACCCAAAACACCATACTTATTAGATATATACACTCTTGCGGGTGAAATGATAGCTGGGATCTCTCACCTGGGTCACTAGCAAGTCTCTTCATTGGTCTGTCACCAGTCTCACCTCCTCCAACCCATCCCCCACATTCTGCCCAGGTTAATTTCTAAAACACAAACAGCTATTCATTCTATTAAATGAATAGACTCCATGACCACCTTATATACTTTCCCACACCCATGCGCACCCACCCCTAAGTAGTGTCCATCAAATAGAACTGCTTGCTCCATGTCAGTTTACCAACTCTGTAAGGAAAGGGTGTAATATTTACTAGAGGTTAGAATGCTAAACTCTGTGCCAATAGGGGCTTTAATACTTTGTCTCTCTGAACACTTACTGGTACAATAACCTTATTATCTGTATGGTACTATCTACTTCTTACAAATGAGGAAACTCTGGCTCAGAGATATTAAATAATTTGCCCAAAGACACTCTACTAATACATGGTAGGGATTCAGACCCAGACCCAGTATTTGGGTTCTAAAGCTGTGTTCTTTCCATCAACCACTCCCCACCGCAAGCTGTTTCCACAGAAGGTGATGGTGTGCTACCTTACTGTAAAAGGCGCTAGCTACCAAGACTTACTCTTGAATTTGCAATTACAACAAAGACATTCGAAAGATTCAGGACATGACTATTTAATGACAAGTCCAAATGACTGCAAATCAACAGGACAACGAAGAGTCAGCAAATTCATGAACTGGAAGTTTATTTATACTTACATTCCCAAACTATGTAAAACTTTCTACTTCATTTGAATATTCATTAATTAGTATTTGAATGATACTTATTTTTAAATTTCATTTAAAATATTTTTATTGGCCGAAACCGGTTTGGCTCAGTGGATAGAGCACCGGCCTGCGGCCTGAAAGGTCCTAGGTTCGATTCCGGTCAAGGGCATGTACCTGGGTTGCGGGCAATCCCCAGTGGGGGATGTGCAGGAGGTGGCTGATCGATGTTTCTCTCTCATCGATGTTTCTGACTCTCTATCTCTCTCCCTTCCTCTCTGTGAAGAATCAATAAAATATATTTTAGAAAAATAAAATATTTTTATTGATTTTCAAAGAAGGGAGAGGAAGACAGAAACATCAATGATGAGAAAGGATTGGCTGCCTCCTGTACAACCCTCCAGTGGGGATTGAGCCCACAACCTGAGCATGTGCCCTGACTAGGAATCAAACTGTAACCTCCTGGTTCATAGGTCAACATTCAACCACTGAGCCACACCAGTTGGGCAAATTTCATTCTTTTAATCAAGAAGGAATCTAAACTTAAAAACCCTGTATATGGAGCCCACTTGGTTGTGCTTCAATAATGAGGGTTCGTTCTATTGCACATCTACCAGGCTACCTTTGATAAGCCTATGGGACTTCATTATGAAAATTCAAGGCTTGCAGAACTTATACTTACTTGTAACATTTAAATATATCATTCCATCCCTATACAAAAGAGATTCATTATAATTAAGTTCAAGCAATTACAGGTGGCAAGTATAAAAAATTCCAATTAATATCTTAACAGATGGCTTTCCAGAGATAAGAGCTGAGTTTGTCTCTACTTAAAATCATTCAAAATCTTTAAATCCATGTCTATAAAGTAAGAGGAGCAACAGAAACATGTGCTCAAATTGGAAATGGGTTCTGCTATTTCTCAAACAACCAAGCCAGATTCCAAAGACTTGAATGTATCAGAATTATTCAATTTGCTTTGTTTATATCTTTTCTCAAAGTTAATAATTAAACATTTGGGGTATTAAAAGACCACCTTCAGTTAACATAAACTTATCTCATGACCCATCAATTTCATTACGACATGTCTACCTTTCCAAACAAAACATATGTCCACCCAAATATGTGCATAGCACCATATTTATAATAGCCCAAAGTGGAACCCAAATGTCCACTAGTGGGTGAATAGATTAGCAAAATGTCACAGTCCTACAAAAGAATACTATTTGGCCCTGGCTGGTTTGGCTCCGTGGATAGAGCGCCAGCTTGCGGACTGAAGGGTCCCGAGTTCGATTCCGGTCAGGGGCACATGCCCGAGTTGTGGGCTTGAGGGTGGGGGGTGTGCAAGAGGCAGCCGATCAATGATTCTCTCTCATCACTGATGTTTCTATCTCTCTCTT
>NW_006300375.1:5208885-5212409 GCF_000327345.1 Myotis davidii
TTCAATTCTCAGTCTGGGCACATACCCAGGTTGTGGGTTCGATCCCTGGTCGGGGCACGTAGAAGGCAACCAATCAATGTTCTCTCTAACATGGATATCTATCTCTCTCCCCCACCTCTTCCCCTCTAAGAATCAATAAGCATGGCCTCGGGTGAGAATTAAAAAAAAGAAAGAAAAATTAAGTAATGACACATGCTACAGCATAGATGACCCTCCAAAACATTACACTAGTGATAGCCAGATGCAAAGACCACATATTACATGATTCCATTTATCATATGAAGTCCACAGAGCAGGCAAACTACAGAGACAGGAAGTAGATTAGTGCTTGGCTGGAATGGAAATGGAGAGTGACTACAAACAGGCACAAGGATCTTCTGTGGTTGATGGAAATGTTCTGGAACTGAAGTTTGAAGGCTGCAAAACTCTAACTTTACTAAAAATCACTAAATTATGCATTTAATAAAACTAGTTAATTTTATTGTATGTGAATTATACACCAATAAAGCTGTTAAGAAAAAAAAACAACCAGCTTTAAAGCATGCCAGCTATAAACATTTATGGGTCAAATTCAGGTCATTCACAGAAAGACATGTATCTCTACAAAATAACTAGGTTCTGCATACTGAGGGGGCCTTAGCACAAAAGGCTGTTGTATCAAGTGTTCTGCTGGACAGAAACTTTAAGAGCTGCTATTTAAGATGTTACTGATAGAGGGGGGCTCATACTCTACTGCAACATATATAAGCAAGTGACAATGTAATTTAGAAGATTTTGCTGAAGCTACTAGAGCTGTCAGGTGGCATATAGGATTTACTGCCATATTAAAGGTACAGACAAAAACTGCAATACAAGCTCAAAGGGTCTGAGAGAAATCATTCCAGGCCACAAAGATCAAGAAAGCTTTAGGAACATTTGTCTGAGAGCTCTGTGGAATTGGGATGACTGGGACCTGAGAGCAATGAAATTAACCGGGAGGTTATTAGGGTTGAGATACAGGCTCAACTTAAATTCCCAACAATGGGAAAGGAAGGCCAGATGCTTAAAACCAAACCCAGTAGGAATGATGGTGAGTGGATGGGATATGAGTGGCATGGGTAAGGAACAGATTAAGGATGACAAGGGCTCTCTCTCAAACTTATACTTTCAAACCTCCAGAAATTTATCTCTGGGTTCCAAAATTTCAGACAAAACAACTTAACGATTGCTGGTGGGAATGCTCAATGACAGCAGTAACTGGGTTGTATCTAAGGACATTACAGATGCATTTACCCTTTCACCGAGCAACCTCACTTCCAGGAGTCTCTCCTCGAAAAACAAACTGGCCCAAAACCACATGTAATAAACTCAAGTTGAATCAATGCAAAGACTGGAAGTCAACCCAAAACCCATCAAGAGGGATAGAAGGACTAAATTATGCGTGTCCACAAAATGAAGCATCGTGCAGTTAAAAAAAGATGACCTCTTCTTACTGATAATAATACAGTGATTTCTTAGTGGAAACATTAACTGAAAAAAGCAAGGTTCAGTGTGTGTGTGTGTGTGTGTGTGCGCACTGCTGGTGTGCACTGTGTGTGTGCACTGCTGGTGTTGAAGTGGGTAAACCCTAACACATAGGTATAGCTACATATTTTGCTTTTTAAAAAGAACAAAATGGGAGGACAAACTATAAATTAAAAATGGTTACATACCTAAGGGGAGGAAGAAACAGGGTTAGATAAGCTGGGTTCAAGTGAGACTCCAGTGGGGGCCCAGGGACAGAATTCAGGAATTGTGAATATAGTTGGGGAAAAATTCCATCTTGTTTTTCACTAACCTCTCACTGAAAGAACAATCCCTCCAATCATGAATGAAGGTAACAGAGCACAGGAGTCTTAGCAGCACCTGACTTTGCCACCACGAAATCACAGATATCTGCACTACTCCATGACGGCTATTACCAGTATCATTTATGCTCAGCAATATGTTGTAAGTACAGACAGTATAAAACCCACTCTAGATCTGAAGTAGGTAATACGTTAAATGCGTTAACTTGTAATTCTCAGAGGTGGACATGTTTGCTCTACTTTATTTGACATCTTTTATGGTTATTAAAAAAACAAATATTACACTGTAAAAGCTATAAAAGTTATTTGTGAGCCCTGGTTGGTTTAGCTCAATGGACAGAGCATCTGCCTGGGGACTGAGGGGTTTCTGGGTTCGATTCCAGTCAAGGGCACATGCCCAGACTGCAGGCTTGATCCCAGTGGGGGGCATACCGGAGGCAGCTGATCACTGATGTTTCCCTCTCTCTCAATCCCTCTCTGAAATCAATAAAAATTCTATTAAAAAATAAAGTATTTGTGAGCCATATTTAGCCAATAGTATCTCAAACAATTAACTGTACCCTCTGCTTTAGGTAACACCTGGCAATACTGTAATAGTAAATACCAACTCACAAGTAAAATTTCATGGGCAGTTCTAGGTTAAATGATGATCATCCAGACATTCCTAAATCTGTCCATATAAAACCTTTATATCACTAAATTGAACAATCTTTAAAAATTCTCAGGCTACCAAAACCCCAGGGGTAAAGGGCGTTAAAAGAGAACCCCAAAGAGAAAGGTGATATTTTAAAGAGAATTTCTCTTAAACAAGTTATGTGAAGAAGCCTAAATCTAGAGGGAAGATGAAGAGCTTAAATTAATTAATTGCTATTAATGAAACTAAAGACTTTATGTAAATTTCACCAATGCTTTTCTAGGATCTCACATAGTTATTCCTCCTTAGTCTCTTGAAGTCTTTTTATTTTTTCCCATCACCTTTTATCCCCCTACTAGAGGCCCGGTGCATGAAATTCATGCATGGTGTGGTCCCTAGGCCTGGCCAGCAATCTAAGTGCAAGTGTCAGGTGTGGAAGGGCAAGTCCCAGCTGACCTCTGGGCCCTGTTCCCCTGCGTGTGACCCCCTCCACCTGAGTCATAAGGCCCCTGCCTGACTCCCTTGGTGCCTGGGAGCCGGGTGGCAGGCCTGCTCCCCACTGGCCTATGGGGTGATCGGGTGCCACCCGCTCACCTGTTCCACCATCCCGCTCTCGTCGGGGCCCATTGGGGCTTAATATCCAAAATATATAAAGAATTTATACAACTCAACACCAAAATAAAACACAAACAATCCAATTAAAACCGGGCAAATGACCTGAATAGCAGTTCTCCAAAGAAAGACATACAGATGGCCAATAGACATATAAAGAGCTTAATTTTAGATAGGGTAAATGTGAAGTGATTAAAACAAAACACCAAAATGAAAATGTCCAAGCAGGCAATTTAGAACTCTAGCCCAAAGAAAAATCACACCTCAAGTAATGCATAAAAAGGCAAAAAATTGATTCGGAGAACCGAAGATGGCGGCATAGGTTAACGCCGGAGATTGCTGCCTTGAAAAACCAATTCAAATTAAGCCTGAAACAGGGAACGGACAACATCCAGAACCACAGGAGGGCTGGCTGAGTGGAAATTCTACAACTAGGAGTAAAGAGAATATCA
>NW_006300375.1:5213997-5221153 GCF_000327345.1 Myotis davidii
TAGGGGTGGAGGGTGATGTGGGGACAGGGACACATATGTAATATCTTAATCAATAAAAAATATATTTAAAAAAAGGCAAAAAATTGTTGGCAGCAATGCAAATAAAATTCTCAAAGTATAAAGAAAGAATTTAATAGAGATGAGGACTGAAATTTACATTTAAGGGACACAAGAAAATGAGTTCCCACTTCCCATCAAAGAGAGAGAAACCGAGAGAGAGAGAGAGAGAGAGAGAGAGAGAGAGAGAGACAGACACTAGAGACAGAGACAAAGGTAGGAGCACCAGGCGGCCAGAAAACAGAAGCCAGAGGAGAGTAGTTTTTTGAACGTTCCAGTCCTTGACAGTGTCCAAGTTCTGCAATAAAATGTAAATGAAAGAGAAGGTTTATGAAAAAGTCACTGCCAGGAGATAGTGGCCTTGGAGAATGTGTCTCCAACAGAGTGGATGCCAGGTTGTACCCCTGTAGAAACGGCCCACTCAAACAGTGCGAGAAGATGCTCCATTGGTCACTGATGGAAACCAACAGGAAACTGACGTCTGTGTCACAGGAGGATTCCAGACTGGCTAGGATAATATGGTGACTTATCATCCCCATTCGCCATTTTACAATGAAAGTATGAGTGAGACTTAAGTTTCCTTTTAAGTTCTAAAACTAGTAGATTACAATCATAATTATTATAAGCTTATAATGGAAGCATGACAACTATCATGCTTCAACTTCCAAAATAAACCTTATTCAAGAATAATATGCCACCGATAATTATTTACAGTAACAATCTCATATGAAACTTTTGTGCATCCAGAAGAGCTTTGAAATTAGTACTTACACTAAATAAATTAATATAGCTGCCTTCCACTGGAGATCAATCTTTGTCTTTCTAATTATATAATACAGAAACATGCTATTCTAACTCATTCCCCTAAACACATGCATATTGATAGTTATGAGAAATTTCAGATGTCATTAAGCATAGAATTTTGTTTTATGAACATCTTAGTATTAGGAAACTGTTTTCATTATCTTAGATTTGGTACTTGAACAATTAATAGAAAAGGGTCATTTTAAAATCCTAAAATCCACATACGAGCACTCAAAGCCTTAAATATTGTTTAATTTGTAACTGATTCTTTAAAATAAATACCGTGTGTGTATGCATATTCTAGTATAAATTATTTCAAAGAGGAAGGGAAAGGAGAGAGAGACAGAAACATCAATGATGAGAGAGAATCATTGATCTGCTGCCTCCTGCACGCCCTACACAGGGGACTGAGCCAGCAACCTGGGCATGTGCCCTGATTAGGAATGGAACCGTGACCTCCTGGTTCATAGGCTGACGCTCAATCACTGAGCCATGCCAGCTGGGGACATAAGTGATTTTTAATTTAGGCAGCATATAAATTCTTTGTTTTAATTACCATGTGACTTTCAAGTAGGGTATCAAGCATCACTAATATACATTGCTTTAAAAACTTGCAGATGACCATGGGCACTTAGTATTGCACTTAGTATTTAACAGGTGCTATAGATAGTTTATCCACATAAACTACTTTTAACTGCTAAGGACCAAATTTCAAGTCTTAGTTTCAGCACAATTTTATGAACACGTTTTTCAATGATCTAGCTTGCACATATTTTATTACAAAGCATTTTCATTCATGTTAAAACAAGGAAAAGTAATATTAGATTTGATCCTGATTATCTACACTATGAATGTTTTTCAAGTTGAGAACTGCAATCCATGTGGGCCATAACAGTAACTCAGTAAATGGCAATGGAACATTTCAAACAGTCAAACTGAAAGAATAGAGCTCACAGAACATAAAGTGTTCTTCAGTGCATCTTTGATTTCAGTTATGTTTGTGTGTGTTTGGGGTCATTTTAAGGGCCCAAAGAAACACACTTACAAATATAAAAAACAAGTGGGTTTTTTCCCCCCTCCAGAGATGCTAGTGATGCAGGAACATCCTAAGGCCACTGAGGGTGGAAATCTAGGCCTTCAGCTGGGGAGGCACAATCACATGTTACATGCAGGCGGCAAGTCCCGCTTCTGCTGGCGAGGTACAGCCAGGAGGGCTGCTGACAAAGGCAGCATTATCCTGCTACAAATGCTGGAACTCTTAAATGAAATGAGCTTCAACTCACAGGTCCCAAAATTCATTTCTAACTTGCCCGCGTGCGTGGTGAAGTCTGTACATATCAGTAGATGGTGAGTGCTGAGCCTCGAAATAATATCTGCTAAGATTTGGAATGCTACCACATCTCTAGGGAACAAGGTTATTCACCCAATCCAGGTTTTCAAGCCTTTTCACTCCACTAACACAAATAAATTAACCCTAAGTTCAAAAACTCCAATCAGCAATTTTCCCTACCTAATTGACCTTTCAAAGACACTTCCCATTTCACTACCAATTGGTTTAAAAAGGATATTGTCCTCCTCCCACCATGCTCCTTTTCTGATTTGGAGCATTTATGTTTTGATTTGATTTGCATACAATTTACCAGTACTCTCCCTATTGAAGGTACCTAGGGTAATCAAGTGGTGCCCTCTATTTAGGTGGATGGACAACAGTCCTGACTACTCAGGGTCACAACGAGCTTGCTGCCTGCTACCTACTACTGCCCTTGTTGGTCCACCTGCCAGAGGTCTGCACCCATTCTGTGCTCATGTTCAGTGCTGCACTTGACAAAAAGCATCTTGTTGCAAATATCCTTAGCAACTACTATAATAACACAAAGTACTTGCAAACTTAGTATTTTCAGACATCGTACACATTGGGGAAAAGGTACTGGAGGTATAGAATAAACAAGTGTGTGTTTAAACCTGGGCTCAGATCATTAAGAATCATTAGATTCAGTCTCTCAATCATGTAAATAAACCTTCTGCACTCATGAAGGTATGCCATTTGATAACCTTCAAGAGGTTTTCTGGAAGCAGGTGGGGGGGGCTTTTAAAAAAAATATCTATACAAAGGCGAAAACATGATAAAACCTGCAGCATCAGTTTCACCTTAGAAGATGATTCTACCACAGATTCCAACTTCTAGCATTTTCTCGAGGTTTTCCATTGAACAGTTTCTAGTCAAGACGCATTAACTGTGTATCTTCTCAGGCAAGGCTTTCACGCTTATGCTTCAAATCGCTTATTTTGAAAAAACTATCAAACTATGATCCCAGTTGAAAATGTAGCTAATGTTTTTTTTTAAATACGTTTTTATTGAGTTTTAGAGAGAGGAAGGGAGAGGGATAGAGAGATAGAAACACCGATGAGAAAGAAACATGAATGAGAAACATCATCTATAGGCTGCCTCCTGCATATCCCCCACTGGGGAAATGCAATGAACTATACAAAGCAGCACATTATAGGACTCACTATTTTCAGATTACACACTGAGTAGGCACTCAGATTCAGTCTACACCAGATTGTGGACAAAACAAACTAATGCTCTGCATTTTGAAAAAAAGTTATTTTTAATGTAAACACTGAAGTTCTTGATTCACTGCTGTCAAAAGGAATCATCAGAATGTGTTTTTAAAAATCACATTTCAGCCCAGCCCTCGTGGCTCAGTGGTTGAGCATTCATCTATGAACCAGGATGGTTCAATTCCTGATCAGGGCATATGCCAGGGTTTCAGGCTCAATCCCCAGAGTGGAGCGTGCAGGAAGCAGCCAATCAATGATTCTCTCTCATAACTGATGTTTCTGTATCTCTCTCTCCCCTCCCCGCTTCCACTCTGAAATCAATTTTTTAAAAAAAATCACATCTCACTACAACTACTAAGGGAGCCTACTGTCCTAGTTACACACAAATACACACATTTTCACCTATCCACTACCATATAAAGCAATGTGGATGTTCATCTTAATGCCACATCCACAGTTTCTAAAGAAACGTTAGTGTAACATATGGTTTGTTGGTTATAATCTGCAACTTCTTTAATCAGACATTTAATCAGCCTATCAAACAAAAATTTCTATAAGCCCAGCCAGTGTGGCTCAATGGTTGAGCATCAACCTGTGAAACCAGGAGGTCATGGTTCAAATCCCAGCCAGGGTATATGCCTGGGTTGTGGGCTCCATCCCCAGTGTGGGGCCTGCAGGAGGTAGGTAACCAATGATTTTTTCTCATCATTGATGTTTCCCTCTCCCTCTCCTTCTCCCTTCTTCTCTGATAGCAATAAAAAAAATATTTTTTTTAAATCTACATTTATCACTTATTATAGGTAAGTAAAATCTCAAAGTTAACAAAATTTCCCCAAATTCATTTGCTTTACTGAAATTTCCTTCAAATATTGCCAGATTGAAGATCCGGGACAGGCCAAACAGCCAGGACCAACACAGAGAAATGAGCCATGCAGCAGGCCAGGACTGTGCACACAGCTGGACTTGAGTACTTTCTGAGCCTAAGGGGATGAGGTAGGTTATATGGTAAAGGACCAACAAGGACTGGGAGCAGAGCTCCCTCTACCAAATTGTGGTGACTCAAACACTCACTGGGGGCAGACTTCATAGTCACAGAAGCCACGACAAATCATGAATACAGGTAAAATGAGGATGTGAGGGCCGCATGAAGCTGGGGGCTCGGCTGGAAGTCAAGGAGCCAAAATAAAATGGAAAAACCCCACAACAAAATAAGCTAGAGCAGAATCAAGTCTAAGAGATATCTCCTGAATGTCCATTAGCAGAAGAAAAGACAGAATTGAAGAGCACAGTATTCACCGTAGAAGCTAATGTAAGAGATCATTCAAGAAAAATAAGGGTAAGTGGGCCCAGAAGTCTGGAAAATGCTGCAGGTTATATCCCTTCCTTAAGAAGCCAAAATGCTTTAGAAAATAGACCTGGTTCCGTTTCCCAAACAAATGTACCCTCACATGTCATGTGAAGTGTCCACATTCTGGAAACCACTGAGCTAGAATGTAGAAGAGAGAAGGTATGGGACAGAATCTAGAGAACCTTTAAGAGAAGGAAAGTCTGAATTTCAACAGACTGAAAGGCTTTTCAAATGCAGTACACTTACATATGACATCACCAAGAAAGTGAGAATAACTCTAGCTTTGATTCTGTTGTTGCTGCTCATGAGTCCTGGATTAATGACGATCCATGTGCTTTAAATTTGTTTTAGATCCTTCCGGTAATAGCATTTACGATTCAGATTTATACAAGGAATAAAGTGAAGCAGTTATTTTCTAGACAACTAGACCTATAACTGTACTCATTAGGATCCCACACTCCCAAAGAACACTAGTGTTTCAAAATGCTAATCAAAATCCCACCAAAGACCAGGAAAATGAATACAGCAATTTACTACATACATCTCTACTGCAAGTCACATAATTGTTAACATTCTGATTCCAAAATCAGAGCTCAACAAAACAAAACCCATTCTTTAATACAGGAGGTTTCCTTCCCTCAAAAGCTATTTATTAAATTGGGGATTACCTTATATCCATACATGTACACACCCTATACATACATAATGTAAAATATAGGAAAAAATATATATGTGTGTGTGTGTGTGTGTGTATAGAGAGAGAGAGAGAGAGAGAGAGAGAGAGAGAGAGAGAGAGACATATTAAAGACTCCTCAACCTAGCATTTCCTAAACTTACTTATTCACAGCTCTCCTGTCCCACTCCTATGCCTTCCACATCAAGGAACATAGGGCAAATAACACTCTACAGGGGTAAGTAAAAATACTGAAAATGCAGTGGCATATGGAGTGCTACAGCTGAGCTCCTTGAGCAGTGAAGGGACTCAGAAGAGGCCTCCAGGGATGTGCCACTTTGGCATGTGGACTACTTTGAGCTGGAGGCAATGGAAACTCTGCCAGCTCATGAGAAACTTCTATCTCTCCCTTAAACAATTTAAGTTTGGGGCCTTGCCCATAATAAGAGTTATCACCAGAAATAACTTTTTATGACCTATCTATACGGTGGGGCAAACCTCCATGTAATTACTGAACATCTATCTGCTCTTACCATCCTGTGAATGACCCTCCTCCCCTCTGAAGCTCCAGGTGCCTCCCTCATCCTTTGCTCAGAATGCCATACACAACTCATGCTAACTTTCAGCCTCTGACCCTCTTCATGCACTGGGGTCTCCAACTCTCTCATGCATGTGGGGTTCTCATATATAGGTATGTAATTAAATTTGGTTATTTTCTCTTTTTAATCTGTCTCATGTCAGTGTAATTAGGGTGGAGGTAGAATTTCTTTCTTCCCCACATTATAAAAATAACAGTAACCAAAACAAACAATTCATAACGTCCAATGCTTCACAGGCAGTTATGCCCCCACTAAACCAAACCCAACCCAACCCAACCCCACCAGGGCAGTTACCACACATTTACAAAAGTCCCAGCTAACTCCTGGAAAAACTGCTCAGCAGGCTCGGTGTCTTCTGTATCCCTAAGCCTTCCCTTTTATCAAACAGAAGACCCTCTGATTTGCGGAGTCTCCATCTAATGAATAACTAGGAAAACATCTCTGTGCCAGTGTCCACAGTGAGGCATTTGCAAGAACCAAGCTAAGTGGAGCAACTCCAAAGTCACTGTCTTGCGTCAGCCTGGCATGTGGTACATACTAAGCACTGAATACATGGTGGTATCACATGTAGGATGAACCTGTAAGTAAATCGTATACAGATTTCAAATATGTAAGCCTCAAGTCAGAAAAAACCACTCAGACTTTTTCTTCTCCATCCTTCCTCAAACTAAGCATTTCCTAGTTCCCCAACATGAGCGTAGGGCTCAAGGAGGGAAAATGCCGGAACTGGAACTCTACTCCTGGAGTTCCACTTAGAACCGACACATGAGGATCGAACCAAGATGGCGGCATAGGTAAACACCAGAGTTTGCTGCCTCGAACAACCACTTCAAAAATACAACTAAAAGACGGAACGGACATCGCCCAGAACCACAGGAAGGCTGGCTGAGGGGAAATTCTTCAACTAGAAGGAAAGAGAACAGCATACCGAGACTCAGAGGAGGCGCAGTGCGGGAAATACAAAAGTGCGGAGGTGCGTGCGGAGCGGGCCAATTGGGAGGGAGTCTCAGATTCTGAGCTCCAGTTCTGGGCGAGTCTCTAGGGACCCAGACTCAAACAGGAGAAGCGGGACTGTCTGGCATCGGTCGGAATGGGAGGGCAGCTTTCTCTCTT
>NW_006300375.1:5222322-5227653 GCF_000327345.1 Myotis davidii
AATAAATGTAGTAACCTGAACAATAAAGATTTAATAAAATAAAATAAAAATTTAAAAGAAACAAAAAAAAAAACAGCTTTTAAAAAAAAAGAACCGACACATATGTGGGCTGTGGCTGGTTTGTCACCCCCATCCACAGCAGGCCTCCATCCTACAGGGAGGGGAGCTGAGGTCTCTGGCTTTGCCCCCAGGCACACTTAACTATTTTTGTTAGCATATACTTAACCAATTCCTATATAGTAAAGGCATCCCCTGCCCCCCACCCCAGCATTTGGTGACACATTTCCATGCATCCATTTTCTCATAAGTCCAATAGTATCCCTAATATGTATCATTTAGAAGACATTGTTTAAATCAACGGTAAATCAATTTTCCAAGCTATAGCACAAACTGCACCAAAAGTATTTAATTTTTAAAGTAAATGTATTTCTTAAGCATAATGACAATAGGTTTAAACATTCCATTTTAAAGTACATCTACTATCACTAAAAGGTGTGAAGTAGCAAAAAGGGATAGAAGTTCACAATACCACTAAGGAAAGGAAACTGAAGATGATTCATCAGCACATAATCCAGTAGTACAATTTAATAAAATACAAACATAAGTGTCTTTCAGAAGATTAAGACAGCTTTATGGAGGGCATGAAACTTGAGGGCACGGGAAGTAGTTTGAGGGATTAAGATATGAGGGAAAGAATGGGAAGATTAGACCAGCAAAAGAGAAACAGACCCAGGAAATACAGCCCGCAGGAAGTCAAATATTTACCTCTGGGTGGGTGGGGGATAGACCTGGAAAGGGGTCTGCTAGTAAAGCGAACACCGAATCTCAGCATGAAACTAAGCGGAAACATCTTGCTCCCAAGTAGGCCCACAGCTTCTACTGCTTTTTGTTTTTTTAAATAAATTAGTTCACTGCATTATAAATACACGTGCACTGTACAAAACTGGAGGAAAAAAAGAATGAACTAAAAATGACCCATAATTCTGCTGCTCAGAGACAATCACTATTAACATTTTGGCTTATTATCTTTTTTTAATGCATTTATTCACACCAAAAGAAATTTTTATAGATATGTGTGGTTGTATAGCATGTTTTATCATTTTATAATTGCTGAATATTCATTAAATACAGTATTAGAGAAATGGAAAGACTTATCTAAACAATGCTGAAACAATCATCCTTACTAGCAAAAAACTGAAAACAAATGTTCAGTAAGAGGGCATTAGTTAAACAGTGTACCTATGACAGAATATTAATCTACTTGTCATTTTTTTATATTTCCTTAGACTAAACCCTTAGATTTGCTATTCCAAAGTACATGCATATTTTATAAGCTTTTGTTACATATTTCTCAGAAAAATCATACTGAATTATACTTTCTAGCAACATATAAGTAGGCTCATTTCTCTGCACCCTCACTAGAAGCTGAATTTTTTTAATGTATGCCAAATTTTTAAAACACAGTATCTCACTGATTTCTGGGAAGCTGAAATTTTTTTCATGTTTCCTGCTCCTTCTTTTTATAAGCCATCTATAGCAAGGTAAGTAAATTTGCTCATAAGTTAAAAAATTTTTCTGAGTTTGCCTTTTGCCTTTGAATTCTATTTATGGTCTTTTAACAATAAGTTTAGTTATTTTAAAGTAAACAAATGAATAATTTCTTTAACAGATCCTACTTTTGGTGTGGTGCCTTGAGAGGCTTTCTCCATTCTGGGATCATCTGTATTATCTTTGTGCTTTAAAAATTGTTTTAAATATATATTTTAAAAGCACAAAGCTCACCACCCTGAAATTACAACCATTCTTATAACTTTAAATATGTTCACCAATGTATACACACACATTTTAAATGGCTGCATACATTTCATACAATCTATTTTCCAAAGCATATTCTGAGACAGGTCTTTTCAAAAACTGCAGCTTGTTAGATCTGAATGAACAATCGTAAATGGTTTTACAGACTTCACACTCAACTTAATAACAGTCCCAAAGTTCCAGAATTGTTCATTTCTATCCCAGTTACTCTTCTCCTTCAATGTCCACCCATTACTAAAAGACCAAGAAGAATAAGCTCATTCTTGGTAGTCGACCAAGTTCTGCATAATGTACTGTCATAATTATCAATGATCAGATGTCAATCTTTAGAGCATTTTCATTTTTATCTTTTTTTCCACCTTCATATAAATCCCATTCTTAGGGAGAGTCTGGTTAAAAGCTGGGGCTCTGGAGGCCCTGTGCTTTATTGTAACTCAGGCCTGACTACCCACCAGGCCTGACCCTAACCACTCAAAGCCTGTTTGTTAGCCTATATGCTGTAAGGTGGACCAAACAATAGTACCTATACTTCATGGGTTTAGTAAAGGTTTAAAATGGGAGGATGTTCATGAAGGAAGTAGGAGTTACATGAATGCACATGATGTGGACAATGTGTTAAGGCACCATACGGTCCCTGATCTAAAGGAGGTGAGTCTAGTGGGAGAAATCACCAAGTCCAGTCAAAGGGTTAAGTACTGGGACGGTGACTCAGGCAGGGACTCGGGATCCCAGGGAAGTCTCCTAGCCTGGGATGGGATGGAATGAGGGTAGGGGAATGAGCTGAGTCTTTTTAAAGGAGCAAGAGTCTGTCTGGTGACATGCAGGGGACATGGCACTTCAGACAGAGGGGAGAGCATGAGTAAAAAGAGTAAAAACAGAGAGGACAGTACAGTGATGGCAAACCTTTTGAGCTTGGCGTGTCAGCATTTTGAAAAACCCTAACTTAACTCTGGTGCCGTGTCACATATAGAAATTTTTTGATATTTGCAACCATAGTAAAACAAAGATTTATATTTTTGATATTTATTTTATATATTTAAATGCCATTTAACAAAGAAAAATCAACCAAAAAAATGAGTTCACGTGTCACCTCTGACACGCGTGTCATAGGTTCGCCATCACTGGCCTAGGAGCTTCTGGGAACTGGGGAAGCACAGGAGGACTGCTTCCTAGGGGAAAAGTTTAAATGCCTGTCAAATTTGGGCTTCACAACTCTGCTTTCCAAACATGTATAAGATTATGCTTTATAGGACAGTTTTCCAAATGCTATTAATGTTAAAAGCTATGACATACCCATGCTTTGAGGTTTTATAAAGAAATCTTAAACAGTGTCAATTAAAAAAATCATCTCATTTTACAAATGCTGAAATGAACACCCGGCAAAATTAAGCTCAAACTAGATCCCACGTCTTCTCAAAGCAAAATGTTCTATGCCTAAGCAAAAATAACACACAGCTTTTTTAGGAGCCAGAAAATATGTGAATGAAAACTTTAAAAAACACAACATTACATATTATAATCATCTTGTTTATAGTGTGCATTAAATGTATATATTAAACAGGGAGCTTAAATCCTTAGTAACGTAAGTTTTATTTAAATATGATTTATTCTTCATTTAATGTTTTGAAAGCGAACAAAAAATATATCTTGCTGAGAAAATACCAGATATCAAGAAAAGCAAAATAAATTTCAAATTGGTCTTAAAAATGATATACTCTTTTCTCTAGACGTCTAAAAGACAAGTTCAAAATTGGTCCCCCAAAGACATTTTATTCCAGACTGACTCAGTTACTGAGGATTTGGGACCTATGGAGGACTGAAACAGCAAAGAGTAAAAACACAAACACATTCCTAAGAGTTTTGGACCCTAATTCACATTTGAAGAATGGCAAACAACAACTCCTCAATTTCAAGCACATCCATTTAAATTTTCCATCCTGAAAGAAAGGCACACTATGCCTGCTGGTTTTGCCAGGAGTGAATTTCTGATACAAGGCCCTCAAGGACCCAAGAATGGTCATGCCTGTAAGAAATGTCACATAGGACTCTGGTACTACAGGGTTTGCATCACCTCTCCGATAGGAAAGGGCTTCTACCACCGACTTCATTTTAAAGGCAAGGCTGCAATATTTAACTGCTGGAAAGACCCAAATTTTGTTGCAAAAAAAAAATAAAATCCACACCTTAAGAGTTAGTTTTAAGGGGGGGGGGGGGACAAATTAAAGTTTCACAGCTTGTTTCCTTGGCATTTTCCTGGATTGCCATAGCTAAAGAAAACCTGGGCATCTGTCTCTTGGGGCTCTGCATTAGATTGGGGGTGTTATAATAATAATCACAATAAAGCTTGCATTCTTACCCGGACTGTTTCTGCAGCCAAAATTAGAAGTGGTCAAACACTAGGTCAGATTATTCCAGGAGATTTGTTCATTCAAAAAGACAACCAAGGTACCCATGACCAAGGTGGGGGTGCAAAAATAAATAAAGACTATTCTGTCCCTTCAAAGGATTCACAGTCTGAAATTCATGGGAAAGGAGGCTGTACTGAAGATCAAGATGAAGTTAATTATCTCTGGAAGATAACAATCAGTAAGAGGCAATGGAGCTTAAGGAGCTGTAATAGCTAAGCAAACTGCAGAACCAGCTCAGGCATTCATTTGCCCTTTGGCTCTCTTGATGACATATTTGGAATGGGGGCCATGCCTTGCAAGGACCTAAGCTTTCATAAAATGGTGAAAAAAACAAACACCTAGTATATAGAAAGTCCCTCCACCTTTGGCAAAACAGTTCTTAAAAGATGACACCCATGAGAAGAAGAAATAGTTTTAACATTCTAAGAGAATCATTCAGCCACCCCTCTAAGGTAATGAGCACTCTCCTGCAACTTCCAAAGATGGGCATAATAGAGTTAAAGCGAGCCAGCCTTCTGTTTGCACGCCTAGCAATTTGAAATGCGAAGCAACTATGTCCTAAAATTACCACGAGAAGCCACAAACAGTAAAATATTTTCCTAATAACCAATAACTTGTTAAACACACAAATAGAATTCTCATATCCAACTGTTTTTTTAAAGAAAATAATAATCTTACCCCTAACCTTACACAACCCACAAACTCTCCAGGATTCCAGATCATCGGCTAGACAGGGTGGTTACCAAATAGTGTCAAACTTAAAACGGCACGCATCTGCGGAGTGTTAAGGTATGTTTAGATTCGAGAAGCTCGAAGCTTAAAGTACAAGTGCCTTCAGTTCCCCTTGTGTCACCCTGATACATGTCTTCTAAAAACTGGGTGACCATTTACTCCACTCCCAACTCCGGCGGTTTCAATGCCCACACAGGAAGGGCCATTACACAGAGCAAATAAAACCCGAGTAAGTTGATGCGATTCCGTATTTGCACACTAACCCCGACTACGAACTAAAAGCGACAGCAGCCCTCCAATCGGAGGAGAGAATCCTATTTTTGGCAGAGGGCTCGCACCCGAGGAAAACCCCTGACTTTGAAGACTGGCCTCCAGG
>NW_006300375.1:5229070-5247948 GCF_000327345.1 Myotis davidii
CGGCCGCGGGGAGCGAGCCGTCTCCGCCCGAGGCCCCGCACACCTGCAGGCCTTGGCCATCGGCACCTGGCAGCCCGAGCCTGCCCCTGTCCGAACCGCTCGCTCCGGAAAGTCGGTTCGAAAACAAAACTATACCAGGCTTCCCGCTTCCAACTTTAACCAACTTTTTTTTTTTAGCAAATGTTAACACGGAATCACTTTATCTTTGTAAAGGGAAATCAAGAATAGAATTTAAGGACTTACATGGATGGCATGAGGTGTGACTAGCACAGTATTGTTTTCAGGTGTAGGCTGACGTAGTTAATTGCATCCCTTTGAAATTAACTGTGAAGTTGGGGGACTGGAAACACTCTCAATACAAATTTTGGCAGCACAAACAGCCAACTGGCTTGCTAATGGTGACAGAGTCTGGTGAAAGCATGGGTTTGGAGGGACTCCTGCTTTAATACCATGGTTCATTCACAACATACCAGAGAGCCAGCTAATTTTATGAACAAGCGAAGAAGGATTTCAAATGATCCTATCTGGGCAAAAGACATGGTGAATTTAATTTCCTGTTTTGCTCCAAACTAAAACAGTACAGAGATTCTAGTACCACCTTAGGTTAGAAATCCTAAGGCTCTAGGCCAGGGGTGGGCAAACTTTTTGACTCGAGGGCCACCATGGGTTCTTAAACTGGACGGGAGGGCCGGAACAAAAGCATGGATGGAGTGTTTGTGTGAACTAATATAAATTCAAAGTAAACATCATTACATAAAAGGGTACGGTCTTTTTTTTTTTTTTAGTTTTATTCATTTCAAATTGGCCGTAGTTTGCCCACGGCTGCCCTACGCCGTGAGCAGGGAGGGCTGCCCCCAGAGCCCATACTGTTTCCTGAGCCACGGGTTTCTCTTAGAAGGCTTATCCCACAGTATATGTGGTCCTCTTATTGACATGTGGTCTTTTGTCAACATCTGTTAAGCATTTTTAGAAGTATTGCTTTTGTGTATACTTGTCACCAAAGTATGTAATCTCAGTCTGTGCATTTAACATTCTTGGTTTATACCCTATACATCTAAATAACCTAGTCAAGAGAAAATTTAGATGTATTTTACAACTTTTCTGTGGGCACATGGTAAGATTAAAGGTAAAAATGGAAGGCCTGCCCTGGGGCCAGTTTTTCTGTGGTTAGAATGTCGGCCCTTGGACCAAAGGGTCTCAGGGTTTTGTTTTGTTTTTGTTTTTAAATCATGGTATCAGCAAGTCTGAATTGCTAGTGAAATACATTTCCTTGCCTTTCCCAGCTTCTAGAGGCCACCCACATTCCTTGGCACTTGGCCCCTCTCTGACCCTTTTTAAAAAATATATATTTTTATTGATTTCACAGAGGAAGGGAGAGGGAGAGTGAGATGGATACATCCATGAAGAGAGAAACATTGACGATCGGCTGCCTCCTGCTCACCCCCTACTGGGGATAGAGCCCGAAACCTGGGCATGTGCTCTTGACGGGAATCAAACTGTGACCTCCTGGGTCATAGGTTGATGCCCAATCCACTGAGCCATGCTGGCTAGGGCTTACTATGGGTTTTATACTCTACTAGAGGCCCGGTGCACAGATTCGTGTACTGGCGGGGTCTCTTGGCCTGGCCTGCGGGAGGAAGGGAGAGGGAGATCAAAACATCAATAATGAGAAAGAAACATCAATCAGCTGCCACCTACATGCCCCACACTAGGGATCAAGCCTACAACCCAGGCATGTGCCCTGACCAGGAATCAAACTCTGACCTCCTGGTTCATAGGTCAACACTCAAGTCGATGCCACTGAGCTACGCCGTCTGGGCTGGGATACAGGTTTGATTTCTGGCCGTGGTCAGGTGTGTGTGGGAGGCAACTAATGGATGTGTCTCTCCATTGTTTCTCTCTGTGTCCCTCCACCCTCACCCATCCTTTTACTCACTCTAAAAAATTAATGGAAAAAAATCCTCAGGTGAGGATTAACAATACAAAAGTGTAAGCCTGTCCCTGTGGACGATGGCTTTTTTTAATATCCTCATTTCTTCTCCTTTCCTCAGACAACTTTATCCTTGTCTTCTCCAATCTGATCCTTCAATATGGCATCCTGGTCTGTGACTTCCCCCAGTTAACACAAGACACAAGTTGGTCAACTTTCCCTTTACTGTTTGTTTCTCCCACCGCTATTGTTTTTTTCTTAATGGAAGTATTTAGACCGCCTGTGCCACCATCTCCTCTTAGACCAGTGGTTTTCAACCTTGGCTGCACATTTAGAATCCCCTGGGAATCTTTTTAAAATCCTGATTTCTTGGCCTCATCCTCTGGAAATCCTGTTTCTTTGTTACTAATGTTGTGGCCTCACCCCATAACAAAGAAACAGAATTTCTGGAGGATGAGGCCCAGAAATCAGGATTTTAAAAAGATTCCCAGGTGATTCTAATGTGCAGCCAAGGTTGAGAACCACTGTCTTAGACTATTCCATTGCCTTTTACATCCACTTCACAGCCAGGTTGCTTCCACTCCGGGTAAGTAACCTTGCCTTCTACTTATCAAGGCCATCTACCCCAAAATGATCTTCCTCCATCTCTCTCCACCATCTCAGCAAAATTGATGTCCCTCTTTCAGTTGACCAAAAGTTTGGAGGGATAATTAACTTGATAGATAACAGAAGCAAAGTACAAAATAGTCTCCAACTAGAATATGAGGCAAAACCCAATGGAATAAAATATAACTCTAAAAGTCCAAAACAGTATGGTAAAGTTCAACAAGCCTAGCTTTAGAGTTAGGTAGGTCATAGTTTATAGTCTGACTCACACTATTCTTTTGCTCTAGTTCAATCAAATGTTAAACGGGGATAAAAAGATCTACTTTAGGCTTGGTTGGAAGGTTGATGGTTCAATTCCCGGTCAGGGCACAAACCTGGGTTGTCTGCTTGATCCCCGTTAGGGGGAGTGCAAGAGGCATGATCTCACATCGATGTTTCTCTCTCTCTCCCTCCTGCTTCCTCCCTCTCCAAAAATAAACAAACTATATAAAAAATCTACCTCATAAGGGAAGGGCATTTCCTTTATAGTTCTAGCATAATTTCTCACTGTTAATTCCCTTTCCTGTCTCCATAAAGTGGAGGTCCCTGGCCTTCCCCACTGCTGTTGATAACACCAACATTTTCTAAGTCATATGGGCCTGAAAACTCAAAATCCTGATATAGTCCCCATCCTAGAGGAATCCTTTGTTTATTTTGGTCAGTCTGTGAGGGCAGGCATGATCACCTCACGTCCACTGCCCAGTGAGAAAACCTGAGACTCAGAGATGTTAGACAATTTGCTCCAGATCACTCAGCTTGGTCAGTGGTACAACCTGACTCCCCGGTCGGCATATATTCACTACTTTACTGTAATGTTTCCCCACACCTATATTGTTTCTTTAACCTTCTTAAGGGTTTTCCTGGTTCTGATCTCTGTCCTTCTAGTCTGTGCAATGACTGAATACAGATGGTTCTTTCCAAACTGAGACAGTTGTATCTATGTCCTTTCAAACTTTTCAGTGGCTCCCCATTGTTTACAGGATTCAGTCTAAACTCTAACCTGACACCTAAGGTTTGCCATAATCTTGAACTAACTTACTTTTCCAAATTTATTTCCAGGCACTTCCCCAAAACAGCTCTCAGCTTCATCCAGCCCTGTTGGGCCTATGATTGGCCCATAAATACTGGCCTGGGATCACCATTTATGAGCGTTTGCTGCCATTGGCTACCTTAACAGAAATAGTTTCCTCCTCCTTTCCTGCATCTGCAAATGAAACTCATTTTTCTAAGATCCAGCTCATGACACTGCCCCCTCCTCAACCTGCTCCCCAGGAACCCTACTTTGCACTTTCAACCCAGGCTTTTGTGATCTCTCGCTGACTGCTAACTTCTCACACGTGCCTTTAAACCTGGTGATCTGGGCCGTAGGTTAGACACTATTTCCTAAAGTTCACTGGCCCCTCAGCATTGTGCCTGAAGAATGCTGAAGAGTGTTCAAACATATTTGTTTACTAATCAAATGAAAGGGTACTGTGACACATGACTAGCCATATGAGCTATTATTACTAAGACATGAGTTAGGAACTAGTCATCCAATGCAAAGTAAATTAATTTCATGGGATAGTTCCCAAACCTGTCTTTGCTTAAAATCACCTGGGGACTTGACTACTAATTCTAGTGCCCATTCCAGATCAACTGAGTCAAAATTGGGTGGGAAAGGGCAGGGAAGGAATTTGCAACTGCCAGAGTTTATATTCTGGTTTCACTACTTATTATCTGGGTAACTTTGAGTTACTTAATCTCTCTGTGCCTCAGTTTCTTCATCTATAAAATGGGGGTCATAATAGTATCTCATACTATTATGTAATTTAAATACTTAATAAACATTACCTTTGAAAATGATGATGATAGTAATGATTATATAATTACCCGGGCCAGTCTGAGTTGGCAACCACTGATTTAATGAACTACTCCTTCCTCTGTTAAAGTTCCAAATGTTATGACCTTAAAAGTTCTGGTATTAACATTATGACATACTAGAGCAGGGGTGGGCAAACTTTTTGACTCAAGGGCCACAATGGGTTCTTAAACTGGACTGGAGGGCCGGAACAAAAGCATGGATGGAGGGGTTGTGTGAACTAATATAAATTCAAAGTAAACATCATTACATAAAAGGGTACGGTCTTTTTTTTTATTAGTTTTACTCATTTCAAACGGGCCGGATCCGGCCTGCGGGCCGTAGTTTGCCCATGGCTGGACTAGAGGCCCAGTGTATGAAATTTGTGCACTGGGAGGGAGGGTCCCTCAGCCCAACCTACACCCTCTCTCAGTCCAAGAGCCCTTGGGGGACGTCCAACTGCCGGAGAGGCTCCTAGGCTCCTAGGCTCCTGCCACTGTCACTGCTCCAGCACTTCCCCAGCGCTTCCCCTGTGGGAGCACACTGACCACCAGGGGGCAGCTCCTGAGTTAAGCATCTGTCCCCTGGTGGTCACTGTGCATCATAGTGATTAGTCATTCTGCCGTCAGGCTGAAACCGGTTCTCTGACATCCCCCAAGGGATCCCAGATTGTGAAAGGTTACAGGCCAGTCTGAGGGACCCCACCAGTGCACGATTGGGGCCAGGGAGGGGCCGCAGGAGGGCTCCAGGTGTGTCTGGCCCATCTCTCTCAGTTCCAATCGACTGGACCCCAGCAGCAAGCTAACCTACCAGTCGGAGCATCTGCCCCCTAGTGAACAGTCATAGCACGTGGTTGAGCAGCCTTAGCATATCATTAGTTTATTACACTTTGATTGGTTGAACAGCCAAGCGACCGCACACTTAGCATATTAGGCTTTTATTATATAGGACTACAATGTCTTATTTGTTTTTGAAATAATGTATATCAAAGAAGAGTAAAAAGATTTTCAATTAAATCTGTTTATCTAATCCAAATCATGAAATATACATTACGTGTGGTTTTTGAAAACCCAGTTCCTCTTAGAAAAATAACTACACATGTGCTATAATTTAACCAGCTTAGAATTCAAAGGCTACAGGAAAGAGATGAAACAATATTATGATTTCTTCCACTTAGGCAATGAATCATCAATCTTTTTGAAGAAGCAGGTTTTTAGTTCTCTATTTTAGTTCATTAGAAAAAAAATTTCATAGCTCATTTTGGTCCATCAAATATCAAACAACATTTTAATGATGTTAAATGTAACTAGATATAAAATAGGAAGCAAAGATTTACTTACCAAAATCACAAACTAAATATGTCTGAATGGGAAAGACAGAGTGGGTAGCCCCACCTCCTGAACTTGTGACTTACAAATGGCCTAGACCAGTGGTCGGCAAACTGTGGCTCGCGAGCCACATGCGACTCTTTGGCCCCTTGAGTGTGGCTCTTGCACAAAATACCACGTGCGGGCGCGCAGGTACAGTGCGATTGAAACTTCATGGCCCATGCGCAGAAGTCGGTATTTTGTGGAAGAGCCACACTCAAGGGGCCAAAGAGCCGCATGTGGCATGCAAGCCGCAGTTTGCCGGCCACTGGCCTATACAAACAGATACACCACGGCCTGGTTTTTATTGGTTGAATTCTACTAAGGATTCCTAGTATTTTCTTTTAATTTATCTTTATTGTTGAAAGTATTACAGATGTCCCCCTTTTTCCCCACATTCAACCACTCCTCCCCACTCCTGCCCCCTCCCCAGGCCTTCACCGCACTATTGCCTGTGTCTATGGGTTATACATACATGCATTTAAGTTCTTTGGTTAATCTCTTCCTGCCTCCTTGCTCCCCTTCCCTTTGAAAATTGTCAGTCTGTTGCATGCTTCTATATCTCTGGATCTATTTTGTTTTTCAGTTTATTTTGTTCACTAGATTCCACATATAAATGAGATCATGTGATATTTGTCTTTCTCTGACTGGCTTATTTTGCTTAGCATAATAGTCTCCAGGTCCCTCCATGTTGTATCAAAGGGTAAGAGATCCTACTTTTTTACAGCTGCATAGTATTCCATTGTGTAAATGTACACCCCTTTTTAATTTTTATTTGTTTTTTGTTAATCCTTACCCTAGAATATTTTTTTCACCATTGATTTTAGAGAGAGTGGAAGGGAGGGAGAGAGAAAGAGAGAGAGGAACATTGATGTGATAGAGACACATCTATTGGTTGCCTCCTGTATGCGCCCAGACGGGGGCTGGGATCGAGCCTAAAACAGAGGTACATGCCCTTGACTAGAATCAAACCCAGGACCTTTTAGTCTGTGGGCCAGCACTCTGACCACTGATCCAAAACAGCTAGGGCCCACACATTTTTTATCCACTCACCTACTCATGGGTGCTTGGGCTGTTTCCAGATCTTAGCTAATGTAAATGATGTTGCTATGTACATAGGGGTGCATACATTCTTTCTGACTCATGTTTCAGGCTTCTTAGGATATATTCCTAGAAGTGGGATCACTGGGTCAAATGGCAGTTCCTTTCTTTTTTGTTGTTGTTGTTTATCTTCAACCGAGGATATTTTTGCTATTGATTTTTAGAGAGAGTGGAAGAGAAAGACAGAGAGAAATATCGATGTGAGAGAAGCACATTGATTGGTTGCCTCCTGCAGGAGCCCTGACCAGGGCCCCAGTAGGGGAGGAGCCTGCAACCGAGGTACATGCCATTGACTGGAATCGAAAAAAAGACCCTGTGGTCCACAGGCCAACGCTCTATCCACTGAGCCAAACCGGCTAGGGCAGCAGTTCCATTTTTAACTTTTTGTTATCCATAGTGGTTGTACCAGTCTGCATTCCCACCAGCAGTGTACTAAGTTTCATTTTTCTCCATATTCTGCCAGTACTTGTTGTTTGTTGATTTATTGATAGCCATTCTGGCATGTATGAGGTGGTACCTCACTGTCATTTTAATTTGCACCTCTCTGATGATTAGTGACGTTGAGCATCTTTTCATATCTCTCTTGGCCATTTGTATGTCTCTCTGCAGAAGTGTCTATTTAGGTCTGCCCATTAAAATATATATATATATTTGATTTCAGAGAAGAAGGGAGGGGGAAAGAGAGATAGAAACAACAATGATGAGAGAGAATCATTGATTGGCCTCCTCCTGCACACCCCACACTGGGGATTGAGCCCACAACCCGGGCATGTGCCCTGACCAGGAATTGAACTATGACTTCCTGGTTCATAGGTCAACACTCAACCACTGAGCCATGCCGTCCTGGCCTCTGCCCATTTTTTAATTGGATTGTTTGTCTTCCTTTTGTTGATTTGTATCATTACTTTATATGTTTTGGAAATTAACCCCTTACCAGATGTATCATTGGCAAATATGTTCTCTCATACTGTGGGTTCCCTTTTCATTTTTTTTTTAAAATATATTTTATTGATTTTTCACAGAGACGAAGGGAGAGAGATAGAGAGTTAGAAACATCGATGAGAGAGGTACATCGATCAGCTGCCTCCTGCACATCTCCTACTGGGGGTGTGCCCACAACCCAGGTACATGCCCTTGACCGGAATCGAACCTGGGACCTTTCAGTCCGCAGGCCGACGCTCTATCCACTGAGCCAAACCGGTTTCGGCCCCTTTTCATTTTGATGCTGGTTTCTTTTGCTGTGCAGAAACTTTTATGTTAATGCTGCCACATTTGTTTATATTTTTCCTTTGTTTCTCTTGCCCGAGGCGATGTACCAGTGAAAATTCTGCCTTGTGAGATGTCTGATATTTTGCTGCCTATGTTTTCTGAGGATGAAAATGAAGGAATGGAAAAAAATTTCTATACAAATGGAAATAAAAATAAGCTGGAGTAGTAATACTCATATTTGACAAAATAGACTTCAAATGAAGGGCATAACAAGAGACAATGAAGGTCACTACATAATATAAAAAGGATTAACCCAACAAGAGGATATAACCCTGGTAAACATTTATGCTCTCAATATAGGAGAACCTACATATATAAAAAACTTCTAGAGGACTTTAAGGGAGAGATTGACAGCAATACAGTCATAGTAGGCAATTTTAACACCCACTGACTACACTGAATAGATATTCAAGACAAAAAATTAACAAGAAAACAGTAACTCTAAATGACACACTGGATCAGATGAATTTATTTGATATTTATAGAACATCCCACTGACCTCACTGTGTAGATCCTCGAAACAAAAAAATCAACAAGGAAACTGTAATACTAAACAACACACTAGATCAGATGGAATTGACATTTATAGAATATTCCACCCCAAAGTTACATTCTTCTCAAGTACACATGGGTCATTCTCAAAGATAGGCCGCATGTTATGACACAAACTAAGTCTCTAACAGTGGTTCTCAACCTTCCTAATACCGTGACCCTTTAATACAGTTCCTCATGTTGTGGTGACCCCCAACCATAAAATTATGTTCATTGCTACTTCATAACTGTAATTTTGCTACTGTTATGAATCGTAATGTAAATATCTGATATGCAGGATGTATTTAGGTGACCCCTGTGAAAGGGTCATTCGACCCCCAAAGGGGTTGCAACCCACAGGTTGAGAACCGCTGCTCTACAAATTCAAGGAGATTGAAATCATATTAAGCATCTTCTCGGATCACAACGGCATGAAACTAGAAATAAAATCACTCAAATACATGGAGGCTAAATAGATGCCATTAAACAACGAATGGGTTATCATTGAAATCAAGGAAGAAATAAAAAAATTTCCTGGAAATAAATGAAAATGAACATACAACAATCCTTAATCTATGGGACACAGCAAAAGCAGTTCTGAGGGGGAAGTTCATAGCACTACAGGCCTACCTCAAAACACAAAAAAAATTCCAATAAATTATTTAACCCTACAACTTAAAGAATTAGAAAACAATAAATCCCAGAGTAAGTAGAAGGAAGGAAATAATAAAGATAGGAGTGGAAATAAATTACATAGAAACTAAAAAAATAATACCAAAGATCAATGTAACCAAGAGCTAGTTCTTTGAAAAGATAAACAAGATTGATGAACCTTTGACCAAACTCATCAAGAAACAGAGAGGACCCAAATATATAAAATCAGAAAGAGATGAAGTAACAACTAACACCACAGAAATACAAGGATTGTAAGCAAATACTATGAACAACTATATGCCAACAAGTTGGACAACCTGGACAAAATAGACAGATTCCTAGGAAAATACAATCTTCCAAAACTGAATCAGGAAGAATCAGAAAACCTGAATAGGCCAATAACAATGGGTGAAATTGAAGCAGTAATAAAATTAAACACATACACACACACACACAACTCCAAGACACTACAAAGAAAGAGAATTACAGGCCAATATCCCTGATGAACATAGATGATAAAATCCTCAACAAAACATTAGCAAATTGGAT
The DNA here is from genome assembly GCF_000327345.1 of Myotis davidii. Taxonomy (NCBI): domain Eukaryota; kingdom Metazoa; phylum Chordata; class Mammalia; order Chiroptera; family Vespertilionidae; genus Myotis; species Myotis davidii. Next base: position 5,238,954 of record NW_006300375.1, read on the forward strand.
CCAGCAATATATAAAAAGATCATACACCATGACCAAGTGGAATTTATTCCAGGGATGCAAGGCTGGTACAATATTTGCAAATCAATAAACATGATACATCATATGAACAATTTAAAAGACAAAAATCACGATTATATTAATAGACACAGAAAAAGCATTTGACAAAATACAACACCCAATTTTGATAAAAACTCTTAGCAAAGTAATAGAGGGATCATACCTCAAAGGCCATATATGACACACCTATAGCCAACATCATACTCAGTGGCTAAAACAAAAACCATTTGTCCTAAGAGCAAGAACAAGACAGGTTTAACCGGTTTGACTCAGTGGATAGAGTGTCGGCCTACAGACTGAAGGGTCCCAGGTTCAATTCCAGTCAAGGGCATGTACCTTGGTTGTAATGGGGGGCGTGCAGGAGGCAACTGATCGATGTTTCTCTCTCATCGATGCTATTTTTATACACAATAATGAACTCTCAGAAAGAGAAATTTAAAAAAAAGCAATCCCATTTACCATTGCAACAAAAAATTTAAGATACTTAGGAATAAGCTTAACTAAGGAGGTACAAGACCTGTACTCAGAAAACTACCAAATGTTGAAAAAAGAGATAAAGGAAGATATAAACAAGTGGAGAAATATACCGTGTTCATGATTGATGGAATTAACATAATTAAAATGTCCATATTACACAAAGCAATCCATAGATTCAATGCAATCCCTATTAAAATACCAATAGAATATTTCACAGATCTAAGACAAATACTCCAAAAGTTCATATGGAACCAAAACAGACCCTGAATAGTTGCAGCAATCTTGAGAAAGAAGAACAAAGTTGGAGGGATCACAATACCAGATATTAAGCTGTACTGCAAAGTCACTGTAATCAAAACTGCTTGGTTCTGGCACAAGAACGGCATATAAATGAATGGAATAGAACAGAGAACCCATAAATGGACCCAGGCATATATTTCAAATATTTGACAAAGGAGGAGGCAAGAGCATACAATGAGTTTTTTCAATAAATGGTGTTGAGAAAATTGGACAGGTATGCTGGGGCTGACCAGCAACCCTTGAACGACCGATAAACAGATTGCTCCCACACAGTCTGACACAGTTTTACTGTGGGGGAGAGGGCTAAGGGGCCGCCTGACTGACAGCAGCCAAGCAGCCTCTACTGCCTGCCTTTATTGGGATTTTTATCTTTAGATACAATCAGTAGGGTGAGTAATCTTAGGAGGACACATGTTTACATTGTCCTCTAGGCAAAGGCATCCAGGGATTAAGCATAAGGATTCCAGTAAACACCGAGGGTCTGCATATGCACAGGCTTGTTTGGAAAGGTCAAGGAATAATTAGGGGCGCCGCCTTCGGCACTCCCCTAAATCTCCCCTAAATTGGAATTCCAATAAACAGGGCAGGCGGCATTCCACACACTTCCCTTTTCTCAGAATGTCCTCCTTACAAACTTTCCAACCAAGTCTCTTGTGCTCCCCAACACAGGTACATGCAAAAAAATGAAACTGGACTATCGACTTACACAAGAATAAACTCAAAATGTATAAAAGACTTAAACGTGAATCGTGAAACATAGTATTTCCAGTTAAAAACCCAAATAGCTCTGGGAGGAAAACAGGGCTTGAGAGTTATTCACACATCAGCTTTAGCTCATCAGGATGCCTGCTTTCTTTTTTCTTTTAAATATATTTTATTGATTTTTTACAGAGAAGAAGGGAGAGGGATAGAGAGTTAGAAACATCCATCAGCTGCCTCCTACACACCCCCTACTGGGGATGTGTCCACAACCAAGGTACATGCCCTTGACCAGAGTTGAACCTGGGACCCTTCGGTCCACAGGTCAACACTCCAGCCACTGAGCCAAACCGGTTAGGGCAGAAAGCCTGCTTTCTAACACAAACCAGTAACACTCAAGGAAGGAAAGCTTGGAAGAAACACTGAGCACCTCAGAGGAGGCTGAAGGTCTTGTGTCGAGGTTCTTGGGAGCAGAGCAGTCAGCAAAAGAAGGGAACAGGGAAAGGAAATGGAAGTATTTAAAAATGGAATCTGTCCAATTTCAGATTTTGCATATTGAGAAGTAGGTGGCCTCCTGATTTGGGACCCATATGACAGAAAATACTGTTGTAAGATTTTCCTGAATTAAGGTTTTGAGGTCTGACCTGGAGAACCTGAACACCATGTTAACATTCTATTATGCTGGACCACATGAAATTACAACTCATTTTCAAATGATTCAACCTGGCCTGTATGAGAAAATTATTCAGAGTTCCAGAACACTGTCCTAAAATCCCTCTTTCCAGGGAGCTTCTATGACCTCCCCGACCTGTCACAGCCCACGCCACATGTGGAGTAGGTGCCCTTCTTTTACACCTTGTACTCTGTGCCGAGCCAGCTCAGCCAAGGCTTCAAAAGCCTGAGTGAGGACGGTGAAGGGATGAAGAAATGACAGACAAAGAGAATAAGCTGGGTCTAGGCCAGTGATGGCGAACCTATGACACGCGTGTCAGAGGTGACACGTGAACTCATTTTTTTGGTTGATTTTTCTTTGTTAAATGGCATTTAAATATATAAAATAAATATCAAAAATATAAGTCTTTGTTTTACTATAGTTGCAAATATAAAAAAATTTCTATATGTGACACGGCACCAGAGTTAAGTTGAGGGTTTTCAAAATGCTGACACGCCGAGCTCAAAAGGTTCGCCATCACTGCTCTAGGTGGATCTTCCTGTGCCTGGCTGAGGCCACAGAGAGAGATCCAGAGGCAAGCTGAGCCTTTATTTTATAGCCAGAGGTAAACAAGGTAGTGGTCACCATAGTTACACTGTTCTTGTGAGTTTCACTTGTTTTGTCAGCACTTGCTGCATCTCCCTCAGCCCATTAGCTACCCAGGTAAGATCTAGGGAGCTTCATAAGGTCAAGCCTAATTATGCTAAGAGGACTGTGCCCTCTAAGCTGCGACATGTTTGTGGCTTTGCCATCAGGTCAGTCCGAGGCTTAACCCTATAGCAGCGCCCTACAGTACTCAATTCTTAGTAAAGAGTTTATCAGTACTGCATTCTAATCCTCCCTTCTGTGTCTCCCACTCCCTCACAGACTGTGAGCTCTCCAATGCAGAGGCTGTGTCTTCTATTACTATTTCTACGGTATTTCTCACAACACCTGGCACATGGTACACTGAAGGAACAGTTGGAACCCAGCTCACACATTAGTTGGGATTGTTTATACCATGAGACCCCGTCATGCTACTTCCCTACTCAAAGATCTTTAATAATTCCCTGTTTCCTACCAAAAGAATGACAAATACTTCATTGCTAATACTGAAAAACCCTCTACGCTTAGGCTTCCATGGGTCCATTCATACTTGTCTCCCTCTGGTTTCTTATACAGTACATTCTCGCTTAACATTGTCCATAAGTTCTTGGAAATTGCAACTTTGAGCAAAGCCACATATAACAAAACCAATTTTACTGTAGGCTAACAAGAGTTAGGTTTCTGTGGCATATTTCTGGTCACAAAAACATCACCAACTTCTACATAAAGACCCCAAACACTTCTAATATTAAACATTGAAATAAATGTGAGTTATACACACATTTAAGAAAGAGTAATGAAAACAAGATAATTATTTTTCACCTCACTTATTCCAGTTCAGGGTCAAGCAGGACCCTGGCAGCTCAGGGCACTGGCAGGACCCAACCCTGGACAGGATGCCCTTGCATCACAGAGTCACTCACACACACCCACACTCCTCAGATGGAGAAAATGTGGCCACGCCAATCACCTCATCAGAACATCCCTGGGATGTGGGAGAAACCTGGATCTCTCAGAGAAAACCCACAGACGCAGGGAGATGTACAAACTCCACACACAGTGGCCCCACCTGGGAATTCATTTTTTCCTCTCATCAACTTTATAATAAAATGATCTTGAATGAAATGATGTTATTCAAAGACCTGTTGTACACACCCAGCTAGATCCCAACTGGACTCCTGTGAATGCCGTAAAGGGCTCCACATTTCCTCATCCAGCCACACCTTCCATATCAATTGCTCTTCCCCAACCATTGCTTACCCAATGCAATCCATCCCTCGTGGCCCAACTTGTTGGACATTTGACGCATAGAAAGCATTTAGTATATTACCGTCATTGCATAGCTCTCCTATGGAAGACTTTCAATGGTTTCACATTTCATAAGAAGACATTTAATAATCTTCACAGCATGACCTCCATCTCCCTTCCCAGTTTCCATTCTCGGACTCTATGCTGCAACCACATTTGACAACTAGGTGGATCTCCCTGGATTGGGGGCTCCTGGTCATGTCCTTGGTTGGGAATGTCCTCTTTCATTTTTCGTTCCCTGAAGAAATCTGAATCATTTACCAGCTCCCTGATCCCATTCATCTTCTCTATGAAATTGCTTCAGCCTCTTCTCTACCTTCTCTGTGTCCTGATGTTTTTGCGTGAACTTGGCCAAATTCTCTGGGAAATTCCCTGAAGTTCCTTTCTTGATTGCCAAAAATGGGGTTTAACTTTTTGAGCCATTCTTCTCGTATTCTTGTATGTAATGTAATATGTATAAAGTATATCTTGGATTATTCCACGTTTTTATTGGCATACATTGGAGAGGACATTCTAGTCATGAATAATGAAGTGTGTTTTCCAGGTCATACTACATTTGTGCCAGGAAAGACTTTATAGCCCATCAACACCTTTTGTTTATATGATATATTTGAAAGAATAGCTATAGTATTCAGATAATGTGAACAGAGAATTTAAGACGTTTCAATGACCTTTGAGCTGGTTTTTTGGGTCTGTAAGGTCATTTGCTTTTTGACTCAATATTCACTTTGGGGATAAAAAAGAAAAAGAAAAGATGCAAAAGGAGCCTGCAAGCTGGAGTTCTCGATGCAGAGATAATAACCCCAAAAAGATATACTGCTATTTTAAGGAGGAAATGACATTACTCTCCTCCCATTGAGTTTTTCTGTGGAATGGCAAGTGAAGAGACCTCTTTTGAATTTGCATAATGTTCCAGACTGTTTTTCAAGAACATGTATTTAATTTAGACTTGGACCCTGGGTAGGGAGCACCTGGCTAGCTGTCCCGGCAAGAGTTCAGAAACCAAACTCTCATTGGACAGTGAGAGCTACATTTTATTTTTGCTGATAATGTCCCAGAAACTTAGGTCAATGTCAGCAACCCCTGCTTCATCTCAACGGTGACAAGGCCATTGGTAGGATTTTGACTTTCCTATGGATGCCATCAGCGTTCAAGTGTGCTTCTGTGAGCTTCAGTCATTAAGGGGGAAATACCATGATGGGAACAAGAATTACAAACACCCCCTGAATAACCTTGTAGGGGAGCAAGAGATACAAGACAGGTAGGAAATCAGCAACTAAATGTCCAAAATAAACACTCAGTCTTTGCTCCCATTTGGAAGCCAGTTCACATTTTCCACTCTTCTGTCCATGATACTTTTCTTTCTCCCTCCTTCCTTCCTTCCAAAACCTTCTACTACAGGATTAGAAGTAGGTTAATATCCAGCTATCCAGTTCCCTAGTTGTTGGAAGATTGTTGACTTAATTGCCTTTAAATTAGAAAATGCTACATGGATAGTGCAAAAGGACTTATATTCTGAACATACCAACAAGGCCACTTGGAATAAAATTTTCTTTGCACCCCACTTACATTTTCCTGTAGGTGAGTGTATTTCAAGAATGAGGTAAAATTCTGATGGTCAAAATAAAGTGATTTTTTGTTGTTGTTGTTAATCCTCACCTGAGGATACCTTTCCATTGATTTTTAGGGAAAGTGGAAGAGAGAGGGAAAGACAGAAACATCGATGCAAGAGAGACACATGATTGGTTGCCTCCTGCATGTGCCCTGACCAGGGCCCAGCCAGGGAGGAGCCTGCAACCGAGGTATGTGCCCTTGACCCTGCCCTAGATGGGAATCGAACCCAGGACCCTTCGGTCCACAGTCTGACACTCCATCTGCTGAGCCAAACTGGCCAGGGCAAAATAAAGTGATTTTTTAAAAAAAATCCTAGCAGCCCAACCAGTTTTGCTCAGTGGATAGAGCATCAGCCTGCAGACTCAAGTGTCCCAGGTTCGATTCCAGTCAAGGCATGTACCTTGGTTGCGGGCACATCCCCAGTAGGGAGTGTGCAGGAGGCAGCTGATCGATGTTTCTAACTCTCTATTCCTCTCCCTTCCTCTCTGTAAAAAATCAATAAAATATATTAAAATAAAAATCATCATTCTCCCCTTTAAAAAAAAAAATCCTAGCATATCCACAATTTTCAAAAAGAGAGTAAAGCATTTACCATTTGCGCCCTAGCCAGTTTGGCTCAGTGGATAGAGCATTGGCCCTAGGAGTAAAGGGTCCCAGTTTCGATTCCAGTCAAGGGCACGTAAGTACATCTGTTGCAGCCTAGATCTGGGCCCTGGTGGGGGCACATGTGGGAGGTCACCAATCATGTGTCTTGTATCTCTCTTTCTGTCTCTCCCCCTCTCTTCCACTCTGTCTAAAAATCAATGGGAAAATACCCTAGGGTGAGGACTTTAAAAAAGAAAAAAGAATTTACCACTTGCTAACTGACCTACTTCCCCCTGCGGCTGAAATGCTACACTTGGTTAGACACAGGAAGTGGGCGTAGCTCTTACCTTGCACAGAGCAGGACCAATCCCACAGGAAGTGCTCCAGGTGAGCTTTTTTTCAGTGCTGCCCTCAGTCTGAGAAAGTGTGGGAAGAAGGCAGAAAGACACTCCCATGGGAAAAGGCAGACAGGTATTGCAGCCTGTTCCTGAGACAGCCCGCAGAAGAGAGGCAGCACTGCCCCTCCCCCTCTCCCAGACAGATGGACATCTGGCATGATGGCCCCTGGTCAAATGATCCCATTCTTCTGGATGCCCAGAGTTCACACCTGCCAGGGTCCTGGTACCTCTTATCATCGTACTTAACATTTTCTAGCTGTAAGCTATTTGGGAGCAGTCCACACTGCATTCAGTTGCACAGTTTGTCCTCAGTCCACCTTTCCAGGCTCATTTCCCTCCCTTCTCCTCCCATCCACTGAAATCTGCAATGGGCTACTCATTGTATAAACATTCTTGCACTTTCCTGTCTTGGAGCTTTTGCTAACTCTGCCTTGGATGTTCTTCCTCTTGGGACCAAATGTTGCAATCCTGCTTGCCTTTCAAATCCCAGTTCAGTTATCACCTCTCCGACTTCCCAGATTCCCTTGGCTGAAATTAATCACTTTCTTCTTTGTATTCTCATAGTATTTTGCTTGGGCCTCGACAACAGACATGATTCCTGTTGCCTGTAATTCTGCTGCACTAGATTCTAGGCTACTTGCCTTTTTATCCTCTTAATCTGGTCTTCCACAGGACGCAGGTTTTCATTACCATGATGTACAATTTATCCTCTTTTCCTCTTATGTGTCATGCTCTTGGTGTTAAGTCTAAGAATCCTCACCTAGCACTAGGTCCTGCAAATTTTCTCCTATGATTTTTCTATACTTAAAAAAAAATCCTCACCTAAGGATATGTTTATTGATTTTTTAGAAAGAGAGGAAGGAGGAGAAAAACATAGGTGTGAGAGAAACATTGACCAGTTGCCTCTGCACGCTTCCTGACCTGGGATCAAACCTGCAACCTAGGTATGTACCCTGCCCAGGAATCGAACTCACGACCATTCAGTATGGGACAACCAATTGAGTCACCCAGCCAGGGTGATACAGATTCTTAATGATGTCATTTAACATCAAAATCTAACCTTGTCTGAAGCTATGCTATCAGAGACTTTTCAATTATACTTTACTAGAGGCCCAGTGCATGAAATTTGTGCACGGGTAGGGTCCCTAGCGCCTGCCAGCTGCTACCGCTGGCCTGGGTGGAGCCAGCTAGGGAGAGGGGAAACAGACAGTTGGCCCACCCCCAGTTGAAGGGGGAACAATTTGCATATTAGGCTTTTATTATATAGGATAATTTCCCCCCTTTTTTTGACCTGAGTCAGTTTGAACTTTCTTCTCCTTTTTTTAATCCTCACCCGAGAATATTTTTCCATTTATTTTTAGAGAGAGTGGAAGAGAGAGGGAAAAACAGAGAGAAATATCCATGAGAGAAACACATCGATTGGTTGCTCCTGCAGGAGCCCCCGACCAGGACCCGGGGTAGGAAGGAGCCTGCAACCGAGGTATGTGCCCTTGAACAGAATTGGATCTGGGACCCTTCGGTCCGCAGGCCAAAGCTTAACTCTCTGAGCCAAACCAGCTAGGGCATTTCTTTTCTTTTCTTTTTTTAAAAATTAAATCTTTATTGTTCAGATTATTACAGTTGTTCCTCTTTTTTACCCCATAGCTCCCCTTCATCTGGTTCCCACCCCACCCTCTGCCCTTACCTCCCCCCCTCCACTGTCGATGAACTCCTTTAGCTTTTTCTTATCTGTGAAGCTCTTTATCTGACCTTCAATTCTTAATGATAGCTTTGTTGGGTAAAGTAATCTTGGTTATAGGTTCTTGGCATTCATCACTTTGAATATTTCTTGCCACTCCCTTCTGGCCTGCATAATTTCTGTTGAGAAATCAGCTGACAGTTGTATGGGTACTCCTTTGAATGGTAACTAACTGTTTTTCTCTTGCTGCTTTTAAGATTCTCTCTTTGTCTTTTGCTCTTGGCATTTTAATTATGATGTGTCTTGGTGTGGTCCTCTTTAGATTCCTTTTGTTTGGGGTTCTCCGCGCTTCCTGGACTTGTAAGTCTATTTCTTTCACCAGGTGGGGGAAGTTTTCTGTCATTATTTCTTCAAATAGGTTTTCAATATCTTGCTCTCTCTCTTCTTTTGGAACCCCTATAATTCGGATGTTGGTTGAAAGGGCGAGGACTACGCCCTCCACCTTGCCCCAGGGTAAGGGCTATGACCTCCATCTTACCTTGGCCATGTGCTCAGCAAGGCTTCTTCCCGGAAGCCAAGCTG
>NW_006300375.1:5249586-5250842 GCF_000327345.1 Myotis davidii
AGAGTTTTTATTTTAAAAAGATTATCTGAAGTGCAAGTCAGCATAGTCCTAGAAGTCCCCACGTCTGGTTCTGATTTATGTCCGTTTTGTCTTTTAGTTGTATTTTTGAAGTGGTTGTGTAAGGCAGCAATTTCAGGTGTTTACCTATGCTGCCATCTTGGTTTCTCCTGGCTAGGGCATTTCTATTACTTGAAATGAAGGAGCAATTTTTCACAATAAAAATAGTTTTTAAAATCATGTTATAGTTGTTACTGAGGACTCATTTGCATGATGAGAATAACAAAGCAACATGTGATGGTTGGCTGGTGCTTGGAGTGAATGTCTCCCCTCTAAGATATTTTCCTGGCAGAGCGCATGATTCAAATTTCTGTGTTTGCAAAATTGCTAAATTGATAGAATGTTGAGTAAGACTCCCTCCACGTTCTGCGTGGAGTAGGGTTCAGTATCTGAAAGAGGAGCCGCACAACAAATGAGAGAAAAAGACACGAGATAATTTTGCAATATTGGGGGACCAGGCGGGAAAGTCCCGAAGGACATCCACCCATGCTCAGGCTGCTCCAATCTTTTATTGATCTGGAGTAGCCCTTAGGGTCAGGAGGTTTCAATGACACACAGATCAGCAGACAATTTCCAGGAATAGACAAAGTATCTGATTAGCTCATCAATAGATTTCTGGGAATAGGCAGAGTATCTGATCTACATAAGTATCTAAGGAATTAAGTGAACTAAGGTGGGGATGATGCTTCAACTATTATTACCTAAATTAACTGGGTGGTTCCTAGATTAACTGGGTGGTGCACAGTTCTGATCTTTGCTAGGACTTCAAAGGCTACTAGCTTTTGGGGGTCTCTGTCTAAACTCAGCTAGTGAAGACAATGAATGGACTCCGGCAATAGACCTTTCTGATTGCCCTTGGGTGGATCAGCTCCGTGTCCTCCTATTTCTTGGGTTAGAAGTCAAGGATTTGTTTTCTAGTCCAGATTTTTCTACAGTTTTGGATAAAACACCTCACTTTTCTGGGCCTCAGTTTCCTTTTCCACAGACTGAGGAGCTGAGGCTAAGTGATTTTAATAGTATCTTTCATTATCCTAGATTCTATCATTCTGCATTAAACAATTATATTACTGAGTATTCATTCTCTAATTCTCAAAACATTTTCTCATCCAATAAAAACAAACTATTTGGATAAATTACCACAATTCTAGAAAGGCTTGTATTTTCACTTTTTTTTTTTTTTTAAACCAAGGAGGGAGACT
>NW_006300375.1:5250881-5251830 GCF_000327345.1 Myotis davidii
TGGAGGAGAATGAGATGAGGGAGAGGTTTACTGCGGGGAAGGCAGATTTTGTAGCATTCAGGCTTCAGCTTCTAGGTCTGGCATCACAGCCTGGCATCCCAGGTGCTAATTAAATTAATAAAAAGGCATTTTGTGCAAACATGTGCTCCACACCTGCTGTGTTACCAGGCACAGGTTTCTTTCCTGTTGCGATGCATCAGTTTTACCACTTAATGATGAAGGCAAAAAAAAAAAAATTAAAAATAACAGCAAGAGGGAAATGTCCAATTGTAGCCAATATGTTCCTAACCATTCCCCCCTCCCCCGCCCAAATGCCTATTAATTTGTGATGACATGTTAGGAAAGCGCTCATTTTGCTTTTGATGTTCGCAATTACTTAGGGCTTCACAACTTTGTTTAATAATTATTATAATTATGAGAAATAACATCCTGTCTTCATCCAATTAAGGATGAGGGTGATAAAGTAAGAAATTACAGCTTAATTAAAGTTTTAGATACAAACAAGGAGCACATCCACTCTCTAGCCGATGTCCTTGCTGACCAGTCTGGAGGTCACTTTTTTCTTTGGCTTGATGCAAAAACATGTGTCTTTGTTCAAAGAAGATACATTTTAAAAAATCTTTTTAGCTTAGCAACATTTTAAGCTAAAAAGGGACATGCCTTGCCCTGGCTAGTCTGGCTCAGTGGATAGAGTGTCCGTCTGCGGACTGGCGGGTCCCAGGTTAGAATTTGGTCAGGGGCACATGACCGGGTTGTGGGCTCGATCCCCAGTAGGAGGCATGCAGGAGGCAGCTGATGGATAATCGATGATTCTCTCTCATCATTGATGTTTCTATCTCTCTCTCCCTCTCCCTTCCTCTCTGGAAAAAAAAAATCCTATCTAATAATAGACAAACATGGCAATTGACCGTACCTTCCATACGCCTCCCATTGGCTAATCAGTAAGATA